>NC_087220.1:4056735-4089837 GCF_015104395.2 Macrobrachium nipponense
AGATGAGTTTATCATCTAATTAGGGAATCTTGCCCTTTTTTTTCTTTGGACTGTCAGCTAGACTAACACATCATTGTAACTGTGGAAGTATACATAGGTGTTTACAAGAAACGTAATGATAGTAGTGATATAAATATGGAAGAACAGACTAGAAACCTTGTCTTGAGTATAACACGGAGCAACGTTCATTACAAACAAAACCTGTAGGCTTGAACTCATTGGAAGCTTCCGTGTGGAATCCAAATTTGAGTCTTCAGTTACAAACGGACGCATTTCAGGCAGACAAGTTAAAACTGGAAATGTGAATCAATTGATTATACAAAATAGTGTAAATATTCTTAATATCTTCAAAATCATTCCCAGTACTAGAAGTTAAAGCCCTACTCGTAACAGGAGTTAGGCGATGCTTAGAAGACTTTTCTTCTTTTAGTCTCGCATTGTTTTGGTGAAAATCTCCTACAGCAACCACAATAAACTGCTAATAACTTAACCAAATGCTGACGAAGACTATTTCTTTCATGAGGGTCGCCAACGCACAGCAGTCCGATTTTGGCGAGGCTTACGTATGCCCCTTAGTGCTAGGATAAGTGACAGCATTGCATTGCAGAAAGCTTTATGTGCTCTTATTCGATTTATTATTTTGTGCCAAATACCTTACACAGCTCAGAGCCAGGAATTTTGTATCACACTATTGGTTCTCTCTTGTTGTTGACGATGTCTTTAAAAGAATTGATGGAAATTTTGCTGATCGGTTGAAACAGTGCGCAAAAGGTAAGTCACAGCTTCTTTTTATCGTGATGCTCTAATTGATAAAGACTGAATAAAGCAAAATAAATGTCAAAAGTCTTTCAATAAATTTTCATTGACAGCCTATTGAAATGAATTTTGAAATATCACATCTGACTGAAGATTTAAAATAGTTGAGTGTCAGCCCATAATGCCCTGGAACGGGATTAGGGTTAAGAGCCATCATCTGCTCTTCCACCTTCCAACCACTTACCGAGAATTTGTTTGCTTCTGCGACCGCAATTTCGCTTCGTTCTGGACGGTTTGCTCTGGTGAATGTTGCCTCGTGATGGTCACCAGAAATTTTCTCCCTCAGAGCTTTTTCTTCAATGGCCTCAACCTCTTTGACCCGAAGAATTGAGTCTGTGTGACATTTATCTATTTCTTGGCATTTTGCATTTAAAGACTGCAACATTTTGTATCCAACAGTGGTATAGCAATAATTTTACCTAATTTTTCATAATTTCTTGTGATTTCCTTGATTTGAACTCCCAAATTTACAAAGTATGTCGAGGGATAATTATTTTGAAATACGTTTTCCTCAACACGCAGAATCTCAGTCACATTATCCAGCGTGACACATTTTTTAGTTTGAATTTGGGTCATCACATATAGTTCTTATTGTTTTCATTTATTGTTTTTCAGAATTTTCATATTCAGCATAATGTGACATCAGTATTTGATCTTGAATAAAAGGAGCATGAGATATTCATAATCTCTAATATTTCGAATGTTCATTGGCGAAGTTTCTTAGGTGTAATCGAGTTTTCTGTATAGAATTTAATGCTGTGAGGCGTGACAGTGGCCTGTCATATAGCGTTGCCAGACGCACGATCATGGCTAACTTTATCCTTTAATAAAATTAAAACATTGAGGCCAGTGGGCAACCATTTTATATGTTTTGGTAATTGGATGGTGGATGATCAACATACCCATTTGCAGTTCTCTAGCCTCAGTAGTTTCTAAGATCTGAGGGTGGACAATGAAAGTGTGGATGGATAGACAAATAACCATCTCAATCATTTTCTTTGACAGAAAACTAAAAAACCTTCGAACTGTGTTCGACTCTCCATTCAGCGCCACTCAAGTTAAGGCAGGAAGTTTTCTCACATTTGATTAACTACTTTCGATTAAACAAATGACCTTTTCACTATAAAGGAAATTCCACTGAGTGTTTTACATTTAATATATATTTTCAGTTTCAAAGGATTTGCTTTCAGGTTACCAACTGCCCTTTATGATTTGGTGGTCTTATGGGCCAGTATCTTTACGCAGTGTCTCGTGACTACGCGATTTTTCCATCCATGGAGATAGTTAGTGTGACGTCAGTAATGGTCAGTTACCAGCTGTCTATCAACCCTTAGTCTGTGAAAAAAAGAAGAGTCAAAGGAAATATTACTGTTGGTTGCAGTTAAGCATAATAGCCCTTGAGGTGCAGTCTGCTTTCTAGACTTGAGACTTTAAATTGGATGTGACTCTTCATTCACATGCATTATTACCTCTCTGTTGCTTTATGCATTTCATTCTGGATCTGAGTCATTTTCGGGAATTCGCTTTTATACAGTCACTATCAGCGCACTTCTTTCATATTCTTGGAACGCGAACGTAAACCTAATTAATAATTCATCCACTTAACTAAACAAAGATCCTTTCTTTGTCAGCTTGAGTTTGAAAAGGTTTGTTGTCTTCCATCGACCGCCTTGTGCAAAACGCTTATTGCTCATCATCCAAATGTCGACTCGCTGTTATTTTTCGTCTGACTTGAACAGGCTGCATTATTCACGTTGTCAGCAGGATTCTGTTTCCACTTTATCATTGCTCAGGAGCAAAAAGTATTCGAGAAATGAGAAGACATTTGTTTACTGGCCGCATTATTAATGCGGACATTACATATTTAGATGCAAACACTCGTGCAGACTTTTCTTGCTGAAACATTTTACTTTTGTTCATGTACTGTGTATAATTTTCTTCGAATGCATTATTGTGCGTTCGTGTGAGTTTCATTCTTTATGGAGGCGATAGTTCACATGTTATATGTCAAATAAAGCCATCTCTTTTCATGAATGTTTATACATCCACTTGTCAACAGTTGCCTTTGTACTATAAGGAGAGAGAGAGAGAGAGAGAGAGAGAGAGAGAGAGAGAGAGAGAGAGAGAGAGAGAATGGCTTATAACAGAATCCGGGTAATCAAGCTTTCGTGATCATTGCGGAGTGGAAAATCCACTTTTATCCTTTTATTTTTGCAAGTGCTCATTTTTATTTTCACTGATGTCTTGTTGTCTAACGGCAGGAGAAAAGACGTCAAGTGTTGGAACATTAATCCAAGTAAAGGTGTCCGATTACTGGCCAAGCTTAGAGTAGTACAACAGTAATCTCCCAACCAAATACCTTTATAAATTAACGAATATCTGAAAATAAACGTCTACTCTCGTTTGCTATAATAAATCTCTGAAAATCAAAATGTACTCATTTTTGCATTAATGCCCAAGATCTGTACACTGAGTTTACCAAAAAATCGTAGTGTCGTGAAGTATGACTGACATACTAACATTGCTTTTACGCATTCAGTTTCATTCTGAGAAGGAAATAAAAACGTTTCTAAGCCAAATAATCAATTCCCTAATGATTGAGTTTTTGTTTTTTTGTAACTTTTTAATATTACATATGAAAAATATGGCAACCATATGCTGTACGGTTTGCTGACAAATTTTGCCATATCGTGTGAAATGAACAAGGATTATTCTGGGGTTCACCAGTAATAAAAGGTGGAAGAAGGTCACCCTTTATTCTAGTGAACTGTCAACTATGATTAGGTCCAGACTATAATTTTCTGAAAAAATTAATCTTTCCTGAGTCATATAAATATCATAGAAGTTAAAATAACTTCTGGTTTTCCATTATCTCAAATATAGGACTTACTCTCTTGGTAAAATTTACTCTAACCAAAAAACAACAGAATGGGCACGTTCATACACCGACTTATTGTGAAATATGAGGAAACTGGAATAAAATTCGAAATTCAGGCAGTGTTGGAAAAAACCAATTATAGTTGAACCCTAGCATCTGAGAATGTGTAGAGTCAAGGTCTCAAGTACCTGGTATTTAGCAGAGCAATACGATCCCCCGAATGTGGGGGACGATCTCATTAACGTAACCATAACAGTGAACCCCTCGAGTAGGACTCCTTCCAGTGGTGAGGGGATAAGGGAACCTGGCATCTGTGGGAGTGTAATGCCACTCCCACAAGGTGCCCCGAGCACCTCAGTGGCGTGATCGGTATGGTCTTGGCGTGCCACCTCGGTGGCCACGTGTTCGATTCTCGGGCATTCCATTGAGGTGCGAGAGTTGTGTATTTCTGTTGATAGAATTTTACTCTCAACGTGGTTCGGAAGTCACGTAAAGCCATACAAAAAAACAAACAAGGTGCCCCAGGTCCTGATGGAACATCTTACAACCCTTTCTCAATTTTAATCCTTCTCTCTTCTAGAACATCCTACAACCCTTTTACTCTCACTTTTAATCCTTCTCTCTTCTACTTTCTCTACTTTTCCCTGAATCCTTCTATCCAACCTCTAAATTTCTATTCTGTTTTTTGGACTGCTTTTGTCGATGACTCTTGGAATGTGCTTGACTAAGCTTTGACAGTCCTTCTGATTTGATGGAGGGTGGGGTTGGACAGCACTCCTCCTCACCCGTAGAACTGGAGTACCTGACGTGTTTGACCAAGGGGAACTTTTATGCTAACTCTGCACTCAGTGCTGGGTCTGTTCTCGACGGACTGACGACCCTGAAGGCACTGCTATATTGCCCTCTAATTGTGGCTCCATGGTGGGTATGGGTCCAGCCTGGTTTTGAATGAGAGTGAATGGCATAGCTTTAGTTGCTATGTAGAATTAAATGATCTTAGTTTTAACTGCTGTGTATCATTAGATATTTTTAATTGTAGTTTTAATTGATCAATTATGTATAAGATTTTAATTGATTCATATATTCATTATTTAATCATTCCACTCAATCACATACCACTGCAGAGCTGGATGACCTTTACAGGTCCCAGTGCTTGGGCTATGCCCTGATTCTATAATCAATCAGTCATAACAGTGAATTTACTTTACTTACTTTATCTTCCTGCCACTGGCCAGCGGCATAAAGCTGATACAGTTCCTCTCCATCTGTCTCTATCCTGAACCATTTCCCTCGCTTCCTCTAGGTTCTGGAATTCATCTTCAAGATATCTGACAATTATGTCTATCCACATCGTTCTTGGCCTACCCAGTGGTCTGCTTCCTATTTGTACTGCTCTCAGTGCGCTCCTGGGGTCTCTATTCCTATCCATCCTCTCAACATGTCTCAAAAACCATTTCAGTCTTCCCCTCTTCAGTCTGACCCTCTTGATTTGAGACTGCCTTGACGGAGTTACGCATTTCCAACCTATGGTTGAAAACTGCGTAGCGGGCAAGAGGGCTTTCGAACTGGGAGAATTATCTCCTAGTTTGAATCTAAAATGTCTCAATTTCTCTTTCTTGATCATCTTCCAATCTCTTACTTTCTTTCGCTCAGTTGCTCCCCTAGCCGTCCTCCTTCTCTTCACTAAAAACCCTCGTGTAGGTTAGGTAGGATCTGGGTCTCTGAACTTAGGCTTTACCTTGATCCAAATGGCAGGGACTATAGCGGTTTGGTCCGCCGCTCGATTATGTTTGGACCCTGAGGATATTGATGTGATTCCACATCAATATTTATTGGGGCGGGACTACATGTGGGGACTTGCCTACGGAATCCGGGGTAGGTACAGTCTCCACGGTAGGACTATCGGCAATTTATCCGATTGCCCTCTAAAATAACGTGAGTGGGGATGATTGCATACTAGCTATGCCCTCGGTCCTATCAAGCGGGTTTGCTTACACTTGAGCCAATCATGTTATGTTAGAGCCATCCCTTCGGGTAGGGTAGGGAGTGGACATATGGGAGTTGGTCTCTGCTGTGTGTCTTTGGTGAGGGGGAAGTCTTTGAGAGGAGACCCAGTTTTTACCATGGCTTGCAGTTGGTTTCTCTGTAATTTCAAAAAAAAAACAAAAAACGAAAATGGAATATGACTCTGGAACTCAGTCCCCGGAAAATGTGACCCCATGACACTAGATAACCATCTGACCCTGGAAACGAACAAGACACCCTTTTGGACACTTCAATCCAAAATATAGCTACTATGGAGCCTTTTACTAGGCCAAAAAGATTTATCAAAAGAAAATTCCAGCCTAGCCCTTCGCTAGCTTTATTTGAATCACTATTTGGAAAAGATAGTTGGACAAGATTTTTGACAATAGAAAGTGAAAACAAAATTTCAAATTTAAAATTGGAAAATTATTTACTGACCAGATACCCAACAGAAAACATGAAATTTCGTCAAACGCAACAAATACATGGATAGTGGAAACCACTACTAAAGCCCAATCAGAAAACTACTTACAAATTACGAACATAGATAACATAAAAATAAACGTCACCAAGCATATAAAACTTAATAGTATTTGTGGTACAATAATCCTGCCAAATAATGATGATGAACTAATAGATAAAAATATGTGATGGACTCTCTTAAGAAAAGATATAAAAACATTGAAGACTGTGACATCTATGATATCCCAAGTAGGAAAAATTCAAAATTCAATATACAGATAGCTAAATTGAAATTGAAGGAAAACGAACTACCTTTAACAATTAAAGTATTAGGGCAGACGAGAGAGATAAGACCATATATCCCTAAACCACTACAGTGCAAATCATGTAATAAATATGGCCATTCAAATAAAATTGTAGAGAAGCTCCAAGATGTGCATGGTGTGGATCATACAACCACACAACAAAATGGGACTGTGAAAACCCAATTTGCATAAATTGTGGTCAGAATCACCAATCAAGATCAAAGGAATGCGCATATTACTTATACAACATGAACTAAAAATCCCCTTACAAGAAGGAGTGGAATGTCATAAGAGAAGCGAAGATAGAACTAAAAGTTAGAGGTTTACAAGACCCAGCAAGGAAAAACACATATAAAGAGGTAGTAAATAAAGAAGCGCAAAACCAAATTCCTACAATATTGAACAGTATAAATCAAACTGAAAATACTCATAATATAAAGGCCCAAAATTCAAGCTTGGAAGCTACAGAACATATAAGCAACACAAATTTATATAATATATTACCAACACCAGAAATGCAAGAAGACATGATGAATGTGGAGGACAAGCAAAATACAAGAGCTAAGTCAAAAGACAAAAAAAAGACTACTTGAAACAACCCCACCCAAATCCAAGAAACAAATTAAACAATCAGTAAGACCCAAAATCTATATGGAAAAAAATGAATACCAAGAAGACAAAGTCAACGAAAATTGCTTGCAAACTAAAAATGAAAAAAGAGAAAACCCAAATAAAAGGAGAAAGTTAAACATCAGATAAAATTGAAGAAAGTATTGAAATAGAACCCAAGTATCAAAAGCCATTTAAATGCACCTCTAATAAAAAGAACACCTGAAGACTTTTCAGCCAATAAGAAAACAATAGCAGAAATACATCACCCACCAAAAGAAGAAGGAAAACAAAGTACAGCAAAATTATACAACTTCAATAAAATTCAAAGTTCAGGAAAACAAATAAAGATATTAAAACAAAACCCAAAACCTTTTTAAAAATGTCTATTTTACAATGGAATATTAGAGGATACGTATCAAATAATGAAAACTTAAAATCATTAATTAGAGAATGTAATGCAAATATCATTTGCTTACAGGAAACTAAAATAGGTAACAATGTTCTCAATTGCTGGCATAAATTATAATGTGTGGAAATCAACACAAATTTTAAATGACAACAGCAAGGAGGAACTGCAATCATAACGCATTCTTCAATCAAATGCCAACCTGTTAGGATTAAACTCAGTAATACAGGCATGTGCAGTTTCAAGTATTCCTGGAAAAAAAAATAACAATATTCTCAATATACATGGAACCATCTTTAGAAAGTCGCTTAATAGATCATCTTGAAATAATAGACCATTACAAGTGGAAGATTTAGAAAATCTAATAGAACAATTACCTAAACCTTACCTATTAGTAGGTGACTTCAACGCCAAACATCCCAAATGTGGGGAAGTACATCATCTGACAGGAGAGGAAACACTGTCCTAGATTTTATAGATAACAAAAATTTGATTATTTTAATGATGGTTCTCCAACAAGATTTGATGTTTATCATAATACCACCTGCTGCAATAGACATCACTTTATGTTCCCCAGAAATTGCCACAGATTTCAGTTGGAAAGTAAATAATAATTATTTGGGAGTGACCACTGGCCAATACAAATTGAGCTAAAAAATAATAATCTAATATAACATATACCAAGAGATGGATGGAGGAAGCAAATTGGAATTTATATAAAGCGAAAACGGTGATTAACAAAAAAAACTATCTGACTTTACAAACCACATAGATGCTTATGAACATCTAGTAAAAACAATAGATGATAAAGCAAATGAAACTATTCCAGTTTCCTCAGGCAATCCAACTAGACCACTGGTACCCTGGCTGGAATGAAGAATGTAAAGCAGCAAGAAAGATAAACGAATAACATGCTTTAGAAGATATCTGAGACATAAATGTGAAGCCAATAGAATTGCGTATTTGAGAGCTAAAGCAAAGCAGGAAAAGAATATTCAAGATAGCCAAAAGAAATTCATGGAAAAAATATATTATAATATAAATTCTAAAACTCAAGACAAAGAAATCTGGAAGAAAATAAATAAACTGCAGGGTAGATATCGGCCAGAACCATTACCTACATTAAAAGTAGAAAACAACTATATTTCAAACCCCAAACTAGTAGCAAATGAATTGGGTAAATGCTTCGCCAAAACATCTAGTATCTCGAACTATACAAAAAAATTAATTCCAATTAAAAACAAAAATCAAAAATTATGTCCCAATACCAATAAAATCTAATAATCAGGAAATCTATAATCTTCCTTTCACCATGGAAGAACTGGAAAATGTCCTGAAACTTGCAAGTCCAACAGCTCCAGGGGAAGACAACATTAGATATGAAATGATAAAAAATCTTCCAGATGAAAGCGAAAACCTTCTATTAGAAATTTTAAATGAATTATGGCACTCTCACAGCATGCCTAAAACCTGGAAAGAATCTTTAATCATACCAGGATTAAAACCAGGAAAAGACCCAGTCACCAAGCAGCTATAGGCCAATAGCCCTTACTAGTTGTCTAAGTAAGATATTTGAAAAAATGGTGAATAACAGATTAATATGGGTATTAGAAAATAAACAGCTATTGTCAAACAGACAGTTTGGATTCAGGAAAAATAAAAGTACCATAGATCCCCTCTTAATGATTACAAGAGAGATACAAAATGCAATGGTTGGTAAAAAAACAAACAATAGGAGTATTTTTTGATTTAGAGAAGGCATATGATACCACCTGGAGGGGAGGGATTTTAAAAAAATTGATAGAATGGGGAATAGGAGGCAATTTATATGATATATTGGGAGGGAATTCCTATCTGAAAGATATATAAAAGTCAAAGTGGGGGCAGAAATCTGAATCATTTATCCAGGAGGAAGGAATCCCCCAAGGTAGTGTACTAAGCGTGGCGTTGTTTGCAATAGCAATAAATGAGATAATTGAAATGATCCCACCAGGAGTCCAAGGATCCCTTTTTGTAGATGACTTCGTCATATATAGTAGTGGTGAAAAAGCGCTGGACATAACCAACAGATTGCAAGCAGCCATAAATAGGATAAAAAAATGGGCCGATAACAAGGGTTTCTAAATTTTCACCGCAAAAAAACAAAAGCAGTCAGATTTACTAGATCAAGAAAACAGGAATTAATTCCTACTTTATTCATAAATATGATATAATTGAATATTATGAGATAGAATCCTCGGTGTAATACTTGATAAAAAACTTACATTTAAAGAACATATAGAACAACTGGAATAAAAGTGAGAAAATCCTTAAATATAATAAAAGTAATTGCACATAATGACTGGGGTGCTGATAGAACCTCTCTGATAAAAGTATATAAGGCTATTTGTCTAAGTAAACTTGATTATGCATGTCAAGTATGGTAGTGCTTCTAACCCCTATAACAAAACTGGACGTCATACATAACATGGGTATTAGACTATGCACTGGAGCCTACAGAACTTCCCCGTGGAAAGTCTGTATGTAGAAGCAGGAATAGATCCCCTGAAAGTACGAAGAGAAGAAATTGGATTAAAATATATAGCTAAAATAAATAACCTTAATGATAATCCAAACACCAAATATATGAAGAACATAACAAATAATTATGACAATAAACCAAGAGCCTCTAAACCAATGGAGAATAGATTAAAACCTGATATGAAGAAATCTAAAATTAGGAACAAGTAGCATATCAAAATAACCACTCCTAAAAATACCTCCGTGGAGACATGCTAAAATAGAAATCTGTGAGAAATCATTTAATAAGAGTTGTAACAGATGCACAATTAAAGAGTGAAGTTCTGTCACACCAGGAAAAACATAAGGATATTAGTATTTATACAGATGGTTCCAAGTCGAAGGAGGGTGTAGGCTATGCTGTAGTAACAAAAAATATAAAATAACGGAAAAAATTCCAAAATATGCTCGATATTCACTGCAGAGATAAATGCTATATTAGAGCTATAAAACATGCCTTTATGGTGGGAAAGGCAAACGATACCTTTGTAATATACACGGATTCTTACAGTGCTTTAGAAGCGCTAAGACAATACACAGTTTCTCATCCGTAATTGAAGAAATAAGGGAGTGGATAGATATATAGTAAAACGGAAATCTATAAATATAAAACTATGTTGGGTCCCTTCCCATGTGGGCATAAAGGGTAATGAAGAGGTGGATAAAGAAGCCAAAAACAAAGGCAGTAGAAAAGGAGTCTATCAAAAAAATACAAATACCTTACAATGACATTAAAACAACAATAAATGAATACTGTCAATCAAAATGGGAAAAAGAATGGCTAGAATTGAATCATAAATTAAAGCATATTAAACATCTGTAAAACCTTGGAATAGACAACAATGTCAAAGAAGGGAAGATGTCATATTAACAAGATTAAGAATAGGACACAAATAACTTGATGTTGCAAGGCGAGGAAAGACAGGCCACCTTACTGTGACCATTGTCGTACTCTGGTCACAGTCCGTCATCTACTAAGTGAATGCAATAAATTCGAAAGAAAACGAAGATCCAAACAACATATATAACATACCACTTGAAGAACTAGTGGGAGAAAATGCCCCACTTCAAATATAGTAAAATATCTCAAAGAAATAAACCTGCTTTATATGATATAACGTCTCATAATTTCATAGTTATACAGTAAGCGCTGAATGGCCTTTGCTGCCCCAGGTGCTTGGTGTTACACCTAAACTTTATAAAACCAACCAACCTCTTCAGTCTGATACTGACTGGGATTTGCCTTAATCTTATCCTGATGTCTTCATTCCTAACAGAATCGTCCCATTTAATGCAAGTATCCTCCTCAGGAGCTTCATCTCAAAACATCCAACCTTCTCTCCTCTGTTCTGGTCAGTTCCAGGTGGATGAATCATACATCAGGACTGGCAGTACTACTGCATTAAATATTCTCATCTTAGTTTTCAAGCTGATTTCATGCCTTGACCACACGTTTCTTCTCAGAACTTCAAAAGCTCGTTGTTCCTAGTTTTCTTTCTGTATATTCTCAATTTGCCTCCCGTCGCTGTTACCACTTCCCAATTCCCAAGTATACAAACTTCTCAACTTGCTTGAGTTCCTGTCCTCCCCGATTGACATATCTTCCATGTGCACACAGCCATCATCCTTACTCACAGCCCATGATCTCGCTCTTCTTTGTGCTGATGTACAAGCCAAATTCTGTGTCTCTGTCTCCATCCTCATTACCGGGTTTGGTTCATAATCCCGAATCTTAAAATCCTGAATGTCAAAATCCCGAAACTTAAAATCCTGAATGTATTAAAATCCTGAATTATCAGAATCCCGAAATTTAGATTCCCGAAAGATCAGAATCCATTCCTTAAGTTTTTTTTTCTCTTTTTTATTCTTTCTTTCTTTTCTCTCTATTTTTTTTTCTCTCTCTTTTTTATGTAATTCCCTATCTATCTAGGTGATTTACAGTATATAATGTTTCAATTACATACCCCTTACACACCCTGTACAAATTTTACTTAGTATTTGTTATTCGTTCTATCTTCTTATTCAGTATTTTACTGAATATGGCTTTATTTTATTTTATTTTTTGTTTGTTTGTAGGCCATTGCCAGCTCTCTCTCTCTCTCTTTTCATATATTCGTTTGTCTGAAATTACCAGTAATTGTCCCATATGCAAGGAAACCAGGGATTTGTCCGACATCATTAAAGGATTAACTTTGTGGGGAAACTTAAAACAAAAAAAGAAAAAGAAGAAATGCCTTTATTCAACACCTTTACAAAACAGTATTTAAATCATTGAGAATACATTAAAACATTTAAAACTATATGGATGGATATTTTAAAATGAAAAATTATGAGCAATAGCCAGAAGAAGATAGTTCATAAGATCTGGTCGTTTTCCGAGATCGTTTAACCCCTCGAGTAGGTTCCTTCACGTGGTGAGGGGGTAAGGGATCCTGCCTTCACTCTTGTGAAGGCCGGATCCTGACGGAACGCCTACAAACTTTTGGCAATAAATGGTGTGGACATTTCCACTTTCGTCTAATTTAACTACTAAGGTGAGTCTGAGAAGGGATCGTTGGTTAGGAAGGGTTTGCATTTGAAGCTAATAGTGGGAGTTGTGGTGGTTGAGTCACCACCTGATATGGTTTGGACCTGAGAGTAAGTAATGGGATTTTCCCATTGCTATCTTGAGGGCGGAACCATCTCCAGGGACTGGCTCATCGGAATCCAGGGGGAGCTGGTTTTCTGGGGGTGGGACTCCTGGCTTTTGTCCGGAAGCCCACCAATACGTTTGTGGTGGGGAGATGATTCCCATTAGTGGAATCAGAGCTCCCAGCAGGCGGATTGGCTTATACCTGGGCCACCACAAACGTATTGGTGCTATCCTGTATGGGTAGGGTATGGGGTGGACCATTGGGAGTCAACTCTCACTAGTGCCATTGGTGGAGAATGTGAATACCTGAGTGACTCACGATACTTTCTTGATATAACCAAGTAGTAAGAGTTTTATTTTTTTTTTTTAGTAAACGAAATATGGATCCGGACTATGAACCCACATCCCCTGGGAAAATGGACTCACTGGCACCGTTGACGACTTCTGGCTCAAACAAAGACCATTCTTTGAACCCCCCAGACGCCAATAATAGTAGAGTGACGCATTTGAAAGTTATACATATGAAAATATTCCACTTCAGTGTAACTATGAGGATATCTCGACATCTTTGAACATGTTTGGCAATATAGCAGAGATTCGTATGAACTTTCTTGACACAGAAGGAAAATGGGAAGCTTGGGTAACATTTGATAAACATGAAGATGCTTTTAAAGCAACCTGTAGTATTGATACCTTGAATGTATGTAACTCATTAGTTAAAGGAGCCTTGACGGATAAAGCCCCAAGAAACTTAGACATTTATAAACCTGCAGAATGGAATCCAATCAACTCCAATAGTAGCAACGTTGACAAAATAAGAGTCCCCCAACCTCCTAAATGGCTGGTAGTTAAAGCCAAGGAGGAGAACTTCAACTATTACAAGTTAGTAGATACCTTCAGCAAAAAATAGGTGGCATAATGAGTGGTGACATTACTAGATTTGGTAAGAGCTCTGTACTTATTCATGCAAAATCTAAAACTCAGTCACAGATGCTAACAATGATGAAAGTTGATAACAACGATATAATAGAGAAAATTAGTCCTCACCTAAATTTTAGCTATGGAAGAGGTGTGGCTTTTTGATAGAGACTTGTACGAGTTTACTGAAGAAGAAATTTTAGATATGTGTCCACCAACTGTATGGAAAGTGAAAAAGGTCCCAAATGGCAACATGATGATTTTTACTTTTGAAGACAGTAATGTACCATCTCATATAGTAATAGAAAATGAAAGAGTGCGAGTTAGACCTTTTCAACCAAAAGCATTACAATGTTTTAATTGTTTTAAATTTGTCATCCATCTAAAGTTTGTAAAAATAATAAGATGTGTAATAATTGCTCTGCCCTAGAACATGGCCCCCATGCTCAGATATACCTAAATGCATTAATTGTCAGCTAGAGCACAAATCAGTGATAAAATATGTGAAGAATTTAAAGTTGAAACAGCAGCAGTTAATAAAGCATATACAGAGCACATCAGTATTGGACATGCAAGACGACTCTTGGGAAGAGCCAAGAGTTATTCTAAAGCCCTTACTACCACAAGGGCTCCACTTCAATCCATTACTCCTTCCTCATCCTCAATGAAGATGCCTCAGCCCCTGTGGTTCAACATTCCACCACTAGGCTCCACTAGGGCTGATCCTTCCTCATCCTCAATAAAGGATGCTTCTAACTCCTGTGGCCCGACATACTGGGCCAAGTGCTCAGCCTAGTAAGGTTAGAGCACAATCGGCAAAGACGGATAAATAAACGTTCCATATAACAAACTGGATATCTCCCTCAAACCTCCCTCTACTCCACCTTCTGCATTATCTCTGGCAGAATCTCTGCCTGATTTAATGGAATTAGAGGGAAAAAAAAAAACAAAAATGAAGAGGGTAAGAACACCCTCATCCTCTCCTCCATTAACTCCAACAAAAGACAAAACCAAAATCAATGAGCAAACTGGCGAAGAAAAACAATCGTCATCAAAAAATTTACAAGCAAAGCTTCCCATCCACTAAGCATTCAAAAATGACCTTGAATAGAGGACTACCCTCCAAAAACCTAGACACCTTCTCTTCAATTTTACAGTGGAATTGTCAGGGACTTCGTGCAAAATATGAGGAACTTAAAGTGTTACTCTATAAATACTCCCCTATTGCTGTATGTTTACAAGAAACAATGCTTGATGTCCACACACCTTGCCCTAGAGAGTATACATCATATAGAACACAATATAATTTGGAAGTGGAAGACATGGAGGTTGCCTTATTTATGTTCGCAGGGACCTTCCTACATTTTCCAATCCCACTAAATACTCCTTTACAGGCTGTTGCGGTTCAAATTCACCTCCTTAAGACGAAAATACACACTCTGTTCCCTTTATCTTCCCACCAAACCAATCCCATCACTCGAGAAGAACTAATTGATTTACTTCATCAGCTTCCACGACCATTTCTTCTCATGGGAGACTTAAATGGCAGACATCCTTTATGGGGAGATGTGACATCAAATCAAAAAGGGAATATTATAGCTTCCATAATAGAAAATGAAGATTTAGGACTTTTAAATACCGGAGAACCCACTCATTACCATATCCAGACAGGTACAGTCTCATGCTTAGACCTTACAATATCTAGTTCCAATTGCACGATGGATTTCAGATGGAAGACGAATGATGATGCAAAGCAGTGACCATGCTCCCATAATAATAAATTCCAATGATGACCCACCAGTTCAAAGATCTCCACGGTGGAATGTTGAAAAAGCAGATTGGAACAAAAATTTCAAGAACTAAGCGAAATAGAAAGTGACGCAAATGACTTCCCAACGGCAGATGATGCAATCGATTTATTAAATGGGACATTCCATACAGCAGGTATGCATCTATACCAAAAACTACAGGTCTTTCATTAGAAGGCGACGCCCAGTCCCCCGTGGTGGTGTGAAGAGCTCACACTATTGACAACCGAGTCACAAGAAACATCACTTACACGTTATCGTAGACTCCGAACTATAGCAAACATGATAATATACAAACAGAATAGAGCGCGTTTTCGAAAGGCAATGAAAACTGCTAGAAGGCAGTCATGGGCGTCATTTGTATCGTCCATTAACCACCGAACACCTATCTGCAGTATATGGAAAAAAAATAAAAAAGATTGCTGGGAAATTTACTCCCAGTCCCCCCCCCAGTACTTAAAGTTAATGACAACCTCATCGCCGACGCAAAAGATGTAAGTGATAAACTCGCCGATCATTTTGCCCAAGTTTCAAAAAAATCTGACAGTTCCCCTGGATATCAATATAGAAGAAGAGAAGAACAACTGCGATTAGACTTTTCCACAGATAAGATAGAGCCATAATAATTTACCCTTTTACAGAAAGGGAATTTGATGCTGCCCTGGCCAGCAGCAATAACACTGCCCCTGGTCCGGATGAAATTCCCTATCAAATGTTTAGGCATATTTCAAAAATACAAAACTATTTATAATAAGTATAATTAACAGATTATAGGCATGAAAGTAGCTACCCAGTCATATGGGAATTGGCTTTCGTATTACCTTTTGTTTAAGCCAGGTAAAGACCCTTTTTCAGTGGCTAGTTATCGACCAATAGCACTAACTTGCTGTTTATGCAAGTTGATGGAAAAAATGGTGAATACAAGATTTGTCTGGTATTTAGAGCGTAATGGTATTTTCTCACCCTCACAATGTGGATTTAGAAAGATGCACTCGGCAGTAGATGTCCTACTGCAGCTGGAAACTCCATATGTGAAGCTTTGCTTCCAAGCAGCACCATATAACTATTTTTTTGATATTGAGAAAGCTTATGATACTGCTTGTAGGCATGGCATTCTTAAGACAATTCATACCTGTGGTCTACGAGGAAAATTGCCCCTATTCATTCAAGCATTCTTGAAAATGTAGATATTTTCAAGTTAAAGTGGGCAACACATTATCAGATAGACGATGCCAAGAAGAGGGTGTCCCACAAGGAAGTGTGCTTAGTGTCACACTTTTGCTTTAGCAATAAATGGAGTCGTGTCTGTTATACCCAAGGATGTATTGAGTACCCTATTCGTAGATGATCTTTCAATATCTGTTCGCTGCATCACGAATGTCGGTTGCAGAAAGGAAATTACAATTGACAATAAATAAGCTAGTACATTGGGCTGAACAACAGGGATTTAAAATATCAGCCAGTAAGACTACTGTTATGCATTTTTGCCACCTTCGGGGAGTACACCCCGACCCAGACCTTTATCTGTACAACCATAGAATACCCTGTGTTGAAGAGGTACGCTTCTTAGGCCTCATATTCGACAAAAAACTCAATTGGCTTCCCCATCTGAAACATATTAAAACCAAGTGCCTTGAAGCTTTAAGTATTTTGAAAGTATTATCTAATACCAACTGGGTGCAGACAGGCAGACAGTTATAAAACTACACAAATCACTTATTATTTCAAAATTACTTTATGGATGTGAAATATATTCTTCTGCTTCATCTATCGTCTTGCTATCTTAGATTCAGTACATCATACTGGTATACGCTTGGCAACAGGTGCCTTTCGATCTTCTCCCATCTTAAGTTTATTAATTGATGCGGGAGAAATCCCACTAGAGTTATATCGACAATCATCAATTATCAGATATTGGTTTAGGGTTCAGAGAATCCCCAACTCTAAAGCCTTTGAAGCAGCAAATAGAAATTCTTTCAACAACTTTTATGAAAATCATCCAAGGTTTCCTAAGCCTTTTAGTTTTAGAGTGAAAAAGATCTTGGAAAAAATGAATATGTCAAGAAATCCTGTATGTCCAGTTAATTTACAATTACCCAGCATGGAAATTACCTGTAATTAAATTTTGTAAATATTTTAAAGGTATTAAAAGAGAACAATCAGATACAGAAATCAGAGTATTATTTTTAGAACATGCTGCAGAGCATCAGGCTCTACATTAGTTTTTACTGATGGCTCCAAAACTGATGATGGAGTCGGATATGGAGTTTTTAGTGATGATTTTGAGTCGCAGAGGAGCACTACCCATCGTAGCATCGAACTTCACAGCGGAACTGTATGGAATTTTAACAGCATTGGAAACATATTGCAACCCTCCAGAATTCCACTAATATCACCATCTTTTGTGATTCCAAAAGTGCATTACAGGCACTTGAAATTTTTAATACTGATCATCCAATTACATTGAAAATCTCACAGTGGGTATTTCTACATCAGCGTAGAGGGATTACTATATCTTTTTGCTGGTCCCCAGCGCATGTAAAATATATTGGAAATGAAAAAGCAGACCAACTAGCTAAATCAGCAGCAACCAATATGATACCAAGACCAATTGCTGTACCATATAGAGACTTTTTTCCTAGTATATCAAAGTTCATTGCAAGATTATGGGAACAGCAATGGAACGAAGCAGGGACCAAATAAAATGAAAGAGTTTGCCACACGTACACACCCTTGGAAATATGAATCTATGCCTAGGAAATGGGAAGTAACGATATGCCGCCTCCGTATAGGACATACAAGATTGACACATGGGTATCTCATGAGTGGTGATACCAACCTTACTGTGATGACTGTCTCGTCCCATTGACTATTAAGCATTTGCTAGTTGAATGTCCTAGTCATCGGGAACTGAGAGAGCAGCACTTTAAAGACAAAGAGATAGAGATGGTAATTACAGTTTGACAAAGATTTTGGGTGAAAAAGCGCAGTATGATTATGAGTGTGTGGTTGAATTTTTAAAAGAAGTTGGAGTTTTTAACGAAATTTAGGTATTTCGCTTTTATGTATGTGTGTAGTTTTTAGCTTTGGTTTTTTAGAATGAATGTATGGAAACGTGAATAAATGTATTTATTGCCTGTTTGTGTTCTAGTATGAAAGCCTTTGCCTCTGTGCAATTTCTTATTTAATCTTAATTCATATTATTATCCTATAAGATGTTTGGTCCAAGCTCGTGGCTTTTGGCCTGACCTTGCATTTTATCTAATCCTTTGGGCCAGCCCCATGGGAGCTGAAGGTCAGCTCAGTGGCCTGGTTAAACTATTTTATAATAATAATAATAATTTAGCTTTGGTGGTGTTTATTGCGTAAGTAGCATCTTTGCGCTAGCTATAGTACAATAACTGATATGGGATTTTAAGAGTTTTTATGATGTGTGTGTGGATTTTTCCCAAATTGGTTGTCCAAATGGCTTCATTCGGCGTCAATGATCCTGGTAGTCACGACGCCAGATAATTATTAATTATTCATTCATTCCCGATCGTTAACTATATTTTGTATCCTTTCTTCACGACGGATAACACATTTTTTTCTTTTTGGACAAGACTCGCCTCGCAGAATGCGTTCACATTCATTCATTACGTGCTGCTGCTCTTTTTGAAACTCGCCAATTAGCGATAAACACCGACATGCGCAATGCCTACTAAATTTTCCCATCGCCTGTGCCATGCTTCGACATTGTTCTGGGTACGAGGTACGAGGAAATCCACTATGGAAGCATTCATACAGAGACCACAAATTTGGTGGAAACAATGGAGGCGATCGAACAGCTACACCGTTGCGCAGATATTTTCTTATTCTGCCTTGCACATAATTAGTTTCAACCAATCGACAACTTCATGAGCTTCATCGGGAAGATGCAGTTTCAGTTCATCGAAAGCTCCTGGTATTTCAGCAGATGGAAAGAATGCTAATGCAAACAAATGACGTAGTTTTAGACTGAAATTTTCGTCGTTACCATATCGTATAGCCAATCCACTTGACTGAAGTCTGCGCCAAATGCGCTGGCCAAAGTGGAAAAAAACAAACTTTATTGGTAACCGCTTCAAATTCACTTTTTGTGGCTTTGATTACACTTAACTCTTGATCTGTCATTATGATTCGAGGGTTTAAACACAATCCATTCTCGTCTGCAAAGTCTACCAAATCTTCAAATAAGCGTTTATAAAGTGACTCACTTTTTCCTGTCATTAGAATATATACAAGCGGATATGTTCCAGAGGTATCTGAGCAAACAGGGGCATGAATTATGTAAAGTTGATAAAAAATTGTGGGGACAGTTTTGAAGGTTCCGTCCATGATCCACATTGAAGCATGTGCTAGTTTCTCTTCACTAGCTTTAGTGGTAAACATTAGAAGTCTCTCTCCTTCTAGAGTCGAATCCTTCACTAAAAACAATTCAGCATTTAATGTGTTTTGCAGCACTAGAGGAACTTCTATATCAATAATAGTCTTTGGTTCTGGAAGATGATGAACTTGCCGAATTCTTGTAATCTTTTGACGAAGTGCATTTTTTGATGGCAAACATGGAACAATTTCCGGGTTAGCAGTGGTTGTACACGATTGTATAATCTGACATGGGGCATCTTTTGTGTTTTTAGCTTGGTGTTTTACTTCACCTATGATCTTCGAAACGTTCGCTGCACTTGCATTGGGTGAATGGTTGTGGTCTACAGTTTTTTTAAGAATATGTTGTCCATTTGAAAATATGGTTATTGCTCGGCCTTTGCAATTAAGCAGTTTTCTACTTTCACAACACCAGTAGTATATCTATTGTTTAAACTTTTCTCTTTTACCATCAAATAGCCATGTGCATTAACTTATTAAAACCTTTTGCGAAGGAACAATTTCACAGATCTCTGCCATTGTGTTATGGGCTTTACGCTTTTAGTATTTTGTACTAAAATACTAAAAGCGTAAAGTCACTTCTCCATTGACCACAACGGAGAAGTGACTTTATGATAACACAGGAACAGACTAAACTAAAAGACATCGTTACAAGAAGCCTAAAATGGTAATTGCCCAAGCTCGAACAAGAGAGGGAGAGAGAGATGGTTAAGACAAATGGATAATTTACTGGATTATGATAATTCGGGATTTAAAGATTCGGGATTTTGATAATTCAGGATTTAATTCATTCGGGATTTTAAGTTTAGGGATTTTGGACATAGCAACCAATGCAACATCATCAGCAAAGTCCAAACCCATAATAACTTCTCCACCAATACTAGTCCCTCTGTTGTCATTCTCCCTTGCTCTCTCATTATGTGGTCAATATATACATTAAACAAGGTGGGTGACATAACACATCCCTGTCTTGGCCCACTTCCAACTGGGAACTAGTCATTTTGTTGTCCATCCATCTGTACCACAGCTGCACACACCTTGGTATCAGTTCTTTTTAGTATCCTTATCACTTTTAGTGGTATACCATCAGGCGTTCTGCCACTCTCCACATTCCTCTCTCCATACTGAATCTTACACTTTCTCCAAGTCTATAAAAGCACAGAATATTGGCTTTGCATACTCCCATCTCTTCTCAGTTATCTGTCTTAAGATGAAAATTTGATCCACTGTTAACCTTCCACTTCTAAAACCACACTGCTGTTTTTTTCCAATCACTTGCTACCCACCTCTGTTTTCCAAACTATGCTAAAAACAACTCTTCAGGCCTCTATCATCCTTTGTCCTCCTGCTTTTAGCAGCAGTTTTTTTCCATTTTTTACAGATTTCAGGCATCTTTCATAACAATGAATGTAATTGAAATAACATGAAAAATGTACAGCCAAAAAAACTCACCTTATTAAGGACTTCAGTACAGGGCACTAATTCTAAAAGAAACTTACAACCTCAAGAGAACAATCTATGAAACAACAGACTGGGACGTCCCAACAACCAAAACCTATCTCTACCAAAGCTGCCATGGACTGTCTCCTGACCACACTTCTTCACCAATACCAACCCTTTCCTATCCTTACCTTTACCCACACCCAATCTCCAACCATGACTGCAGTGACAAACATTGCAATAAAGTGTGGTGAGATTTAGACAAGAATGAAATCACTGGCATCATTTCAACGAATTAAATCACCGGTCAGTTTTTTCTAGTACCCCTAGAAACCCAAACTATGCGATTTCTTCAAGACAAGCAGGAAGTAACCTGAGCGCCGTTGAGGTAACGAATTTAGAAGAGCAACAGACCTCTTGAAAAGTTAAGAATAGTTTAATCAGACCACTGAGTTGATTAACAACTCTCGTAGGGCTGGCCTGAAGGATTAGATATTTTTATGTGTCTAGGAACCAATAGGTTACTAGCAATGGGACCTACAGCTTATTGTGGAATCTGAACCACATTATATGGAGAAATGAATTTTCTAATCACCAGAAATAAACTCCTCCTATTCCAAGTTAACAGAGCGAAAAATCGAACTCGTGACTACCGAATCGGCAGGCGAGCACATAACCCACTCGTCCAACTAGGAACTACAGAGTTCTGATAGAGGGAATATGGAGGGTTTTGTAGTCATACTGTTTGATCAGTGATTCTGAAGGAAACTTGATTAAGTCTTGGTGAAAATGAGACGTGAATAAAGTTTTCCAAACACTTGCAGTACAATGCTAGAAGTTAAGTAATACAGTGATTCCCATGTGGATATACAGAACCACTGCAAAGTTTCTAGAGAAAACTAAGTGCACAAATTAACAAACAGTAAAAATAGCAAAGTACAAGAGCCCTCCTAGAATCAAAATTCAAAATGGAACCATACAAGCTATAGAAGAAAATAAGTCGGTCGACGTTTCATGTTGGTCTTTAAAAGTGCCAGAGAATCACAGTGAGCAAAGAGTGCCTGATAAAACCGCTACCTAAAATAAATTGTTGTAGAGCAGCATAACGCACCGGATTTCAAATAAATTCTGAACGAGGGGAACATCTGTTCTGATAACAGGGTTTATGATTTAAATACCATTTGATGTCAAGGTTTTGCCGACTTTGATTAACATTAGGGCATCTTTTAGAAGTACCATTGAGAAAATAACTATTTAATGATTTTTGTTCAATAAACTAGTGAACAGTAAACAGTGTAACTTTTTAAACTTCACGTTAATACATCCAATTTTTATGGATTAGTGTTTTTGGCATGGACTTTTTTTTAATACCTACCTTATTCGTTTTTTTTTATTCAATAGTATTCGGTCTTTAGGTTATCAATATTTGACAAATATCACATGCATTGTAAATAAAGGAAATGGTCCTAAAGTTGCCTGAAAAATATATTTTAAATAATAAAGGAATTTACTTGTCCCCGAATACTAAGATTTATATATAATACATTGATACTATTTTTGTTTGACTTTTGTTGGATTTTTCAAATGTTGTCCCTTGTCTACCGTTCAAAACCATCATCGCCTCAGCAGTCAAAGCGTAGTTTTATCTAATTTTCCTTATTGCTTTTAATAAAAATACTCAGCAGCCTGAACTGTGATTAGAATAATAAAGATCGTTAAATTTTTTGCACAAATAAAACGAATACTTATTTTGATAGTAGTCTAAATGGTTAAACACTAATAGACTACTTATGTTTATTGTCTTCCAAATGGATCATCTCTAAACACAATGCATCATCAATTAAAGGATAGTACTGATGTACAATCGACAAGAAAACTGATTCTACAGTTTTCTGAAAACTTCGGACACGTATTTCTTAATAATAACACCCCTGGCAACTCTAGAAAAGGGGCAGAGCTTCAAAGTCCTCGTGTTTCTTGCTTTCTAGATTTCCAGTAACTTTAAACCATAAGGTTTCTATAAAAGTCCTGTAGTCATTTATAGCAGAATGCAGTAACAACCGCTATATTATTCATTAAAGTTGGTTATGGTAACTTCAGTTCAGAGTAGAATATTGATCATCCTTTAAACCCTACCGTGAAACCTTTCTCATAAGGATGTTATGACACAAATGACGTAAAATTCATTCATAATTGAAAACGAGATCTTAAATAATGAGAAAAAAACAGTAAAATTTGGGCAATAACCAGTAGAAATCGTGAGAAACAATACTTTGAGATACTGCGTGATATGTTTTAAAGTATGTTTTAGAGGCAGAGAGAGAGAGAGAGGAAAATCTGCTTGCGTAAAAGCATAGGCCTATTTATAGCTACTTAATTCATATATTTATTTTGAGAGATTGAATGATAACATGTTTTTAAAGTATGTTCTAGCAGTGAGAGAGAAAGGGAGAGAGAAAAAGGAATAAGGCAGGGAGACTGTGCACAGATTCAAGGGAAACAGTGATATACGAGGGGGGACCCAAAAGTAACTGGAAATTGGGGTCATAGGAATTTTATTCAGTTATTGTTACATGTTTACAGTCTTATCACCTTCAAAGTATTCTCCATTTGAAGCAATGCACTTATCCAGACGTGTTTTCCCACTGTTAAAAGCAATTCTGGAACTCTTGTGAAGTTGTGGCTTTTAATGACTCCGTCGTTTTCTTCTGAACCTCTTCAACGTCTGCAAAACGTTTTCCTTTGAGGGCTTTCTTCATTCGGGGGAACAAAAAGAAGTCACAGGGAGCAAGATCGGGTGATAGGGAAGGGTGGGTAAGTGGGGTCATGCTATTCTTGGTCAGAAACTGTCTCACACTCAAGGCGGTGTGCGCTGGTGCATTGTCGTGATGAAGCCACCACCCTCCACTTTGCCACAGGTCGGGGCGTTTCCGTCTCACGGAATCTCGCAAAACGCTTCAGCACTGCCAAGTAAAGCGTCTGGTTAAGAGTGTGACCTGCAGGAACGAATTCTTTGTGGACAATTCCTTTCACATCGAAGAAACAAATCTGCATTGTCTTGACACGGACTTCACTTGAACGCGCCTTTTTGGGTCGTGGTGACGTTGGATGCTTCCACTGACTTGATTACTGCTTTGATTCTGGTCGTAGCCATAGCACCAGCTTTCATCACCTGTAATGACCTTCGAAAAAGGTCTGGATCAACTTCCATCTGTTCTTTCAGTTCACGACAGGCATCCATTCGTGACTGCTTTTGACCATCCTTGAAAAAGCGAGGCACCATTTTGCTGCAACTCTTTTCATTCCCAATTCCTCGCTCAAAACTTCGGTTTTAGACCTTGAACTCCAGGACACACCAGTCAAATTAACAAAGCTCATCAATTGTTCTGCGACGGTCTTCCATGATCAGTTCATGAATTTTACTGAATGTTTTCATCCGTTCGGGAGATTGAAGGTCGCCCTGAACGAGGCTGGTCTTCCAGTGACATTTGACCATTCTTAAAGCGTGCAAACCACTCGTAAACTTGTGTTTACTCATGGCAACATCTTTGTAAGCTGTTCGAAGCATAGCATCTGTTTCCGCTGCCATTTTCCCCAGCAAAAAACAGAATTTTACGGCAGCACGCTGCTCCTTCCTTGTCAGTCATCGTAAAAATAGACAAAAAGGCGTGAAGTACTCTAAAACAAATGGTGAACCGTGCAGCTATACGTCTTCCCATGATGACACCAGTTGGCACACTGATGCTTGAGGTTGTCTCAGGTAGCATCTAGTGGCGGAAGCCTGAACTACTACTGGCTTGTCACACAGAAAACTATTCCGGTTACTTTTGGGTCCCCCCTCGTATCGTCGCCAAGATCGCGCTTCATTTTACTAGATAAAATTTGAAGGGACCTTAGTATTCATGTTAATTCTCTAAGACTTTCATGCCCTACTCTTGATTTCATTCGACAGTTGCTGTAACATTCAGACTATAAAAAGAAATGGAAATTTCAACCATATGCTATGGTCATTCTTGCGCTCTTCATAATAGTCTTTACTGATGTAAATAGATTTTCATTCACAAATCATTAACGAAAAATGCGCGTAACATAAAATATTTATTACCACAAATAACTCAATATCTATTGCAGAGGCAATGAAAGTTTTATATTGTGCAAAAAATTGCTAATGTATTAAGGATATCTTCCAGTCTCGCGGCAACGTAATGCAGCCAAGCTAGCTGTGTAGGCTAAAGTCTGAACTGCTTGTAATGGGAGCATAGCCTGAAAATCTTTGAGTTGACAGGCTACTGTAACATTGATAAAGATTTCCTTTTAAAGGTGATAAAGATTTCCTTTTAATGACAGTAGCATTGTAAACAATTACTACCATTCAATCCATGTCAGAGTCAAAGTCATTAAAGTGTGAGAGCCGTTATGTAAGCCAGTATCCAGTGACTTGTGCTTTCCTGTTCAAGTTTTCGGGCGCCTCCTCCCATAATTGAAAAGGCTCTTGCGGATCTACTAGATTTGTTAAACCCACCATAGCCCTTCCAACATTGACAGCCATTGACGCTAGCTAACTTTAAATGCTTAGGAATACAAACAAATTTATAGAAATTAAAATAATGTCCATTACCGCTTATGGTTATGCAAAATAATCCTGTTCAGTGAGAAAAACGAGTAAATAGTGTCGTCCTGATACCGAGTAACACAACCAGCTATCGCCTACTCTATTTTATTGATCTATATAACGAATTCATCTGAGAAATTCCAATTACTTTGGACATATATCGTGTTTTGAAGTATCTGAACGGTTTTGTTTTGCAATTTCAACTTATATAATGTAATTTGCATTGTATTTTCATATTCTAGAGTAATTTTAGCGAGATAATATCTTTTCAGTATAAAGAAAAATGGAAAATTCAATAAACGAAAGCTAATGAAAACTGTATTGTTAGTTTTCTTGCCGATTGTACACGGTTTATTAGTGTCGTAAATATTTATAAATGAAATGCATCAAATCTTAGAGAACTCTTATTTCTTACTTGTTGCAGCAAACTCTCGCATTTTGGATCGTCAGCAGACTCTGGAACACTAGAGGCAGTGGGAGCTTCCTCTTACCTGCAAACAGTTGGTGTTATTTTCTGCAGTACTTCCGAAATTCGCAAAGTCTGCCATTAAGCTAAAAGCCCTGCCAATGACGTTTTACCTCATATATATTAAAGTATTCCTTTTTTTACCGATACCCTCATGAAGATAAAAATAAGAGGGTCTCGACGACAAATCCTTGCCAAAGGGAGCTTTTGTACCATTCTGAAGCTCGGCTCAATATAAACACAAAGTTTAGTATCGGCAGGCTTCGTTTCTGTATCTTTGCCATTTCTTCTCTTCTTAACCAATGACCTTCTCTTTTATACCTTTTTATTATTCCCTGAAGTTTCATGTAACTATGCGTGCTATATCAGGGATATCCTGTACAGACATCTTGTCAGTAAAGTCAGTAAATTTTAACTACAGATACTTTTAATTGAGAACTAGCTCCATATATTCCGCTGAATTGGCAGGAATTTCATTGGCTCTGTATAAAATCGCTAGAACTCCTAGCAAACATTACACTATATATAGTGATTCAAAAAGTGCTATCAAGCAATAGATTCTTTTAATCATCATCACCCTGCTATTAGAGCAATACAAGAAAATATTCATTTTTTTAACTCTTCGAAATTTCAAGATATCCTTGTGCTGGACACCATGCCATGTTGGAATTGAAGGCAATGAAATTGCAGATAAAAATGCAAAGGAAGCAGCATTAAATGATAGAAATAAAATACAAAAAATATTATAAGGACTCAAAACATATTATAAGGACTCCAAAAATTATTTTAAATTTTATTTTAGATAAAATCTGGGAAGACCAATGGTTTAATCACTTGAAAATAACAAACTTAAGAGTGGTAAAGACCACTATCATTCCCTTTAAAAATTCTTTACAGAAGCAGAGAAACCATGAGGTCGCTTTGTGCAGGCTGCGTAATGGGCATACAAGGTTGACCCATGGGTTTTCTTATGTCAAATCAGCCACCTCCAGATGTGATACTGTCAAACCAGAGTAACTGTGAAACACATTTTAATTGAATGCCCCAAGTATTCACATATTAGACTTAAATACTTTGGATCATCTGCTAGAATGCAGGACATTCTAGGAGTTGACGACTCAAATATTTGCAAGATTTTTAAATTTTTAAAAGATATAGATCTATTAAAACATTATATAAATAATATATTAGATATATTAAAATATATGTAAATAATTTTATTCATACAAATTTATTTTAAATGTCTACAGTAAAGTTTTATCTATTTATTTTTTTTTAAACTAAATGACTAAAAATATATTTATTTAATATGGTAATTTTAACAGATTTTATCTGCATTAAGCAGCCGATTGGACTTAGTCGGAAATGGCTGCTTAAACAAAAATAATAATAATAATTGAGAACTAAGCAATATCTTGCACTGCAATCCAGACTTGAAAACTTAATTGGAGTACAGGTGGAGTTTGTTTCTTAAAAAATGGAATGTGGGGTAAAAGGCCCACCACGCTTTGGGGCAAGAAGCCCAGGTAGGGGCTTTTTACCCCATCTGATCAGTTGGACGTGTAACCAGTGGGGAAAGAGGACAGACTACAACTTATTTGTGCGATGAATGCAGCTGGAGTTTATCTTCCTCCTATATTTATATTTGCCCGTAAAAGGATGACTCCACTACTTTTGATCGGCAGCCTATCTGGATCAAATGCACACCAAATGGATGGTCTACTGCTAAATGTTTCGTAGACTGTCTACATCACTTTGTTAAAAATTATTAAGCCATGTCGAGCAGAAAGGCATATTGCAATTCCAGATGGCCACGACAGTCACAGGACTTTATCCAGAGAAAATGGAGTAACGTAAAGGAAATTAGTCTACCTTTTTTACTTGTGTCTTTCTGGTTCTTCTGTAAAATTTATCCTTTATTTCTTTTATTTGTACTATGCTTAGTGCTATATAAAGAAAGTAAATTTATTTCTAATCGTTCTATTACAGCTGTCATGTGGAGGAAGTGTCAATTTATTTGACAATTTTGCTAATTACAGTTCCTATGAATACCAAAATGTTCCTAGGTTTTACTTGAAACTAAGATTTCTAGGATTAATTACTATGCATTTGTCAACATTATTCTTTAATATTTTTGTGTGGAAGGTTGAATCTTTTTATATTTAGCAAAAATATACGCCTATTTTTCAATATAAACGGTTGTTTTCATGAAGTACCCAATATCTTAGGTATGGGGCAAAAAGCCCCCACCCTGGGCTTCTTACTACCCCACCCTTGGGGCAAAAGGCCCCTTGTTCTATTTTTTTAGGTCATGTTTTTGCTATCCTAAATTGCTAACAACTTCTCATGACTAAGATCGTTGATACACCAATAACAAAGCTTTCTAGAAATATCTCTTATTAGGTCGATAGCTGGAATACTGTAGACAATATAAGCATTTCTCCTTAAAGGGGGCTTCTTACCCCATTTTTCTCTTTTTATTTTAATTTTGGTGAAATAAGGCTCTATTTGACTGTATATTTTAGCACATTTTAATTTACGTTAAAGTTAGAAGTGTCATGTTTACAATGTGTGAGGGAAAAATCTTGAAAGCACCCCCGAATAAGCTGGAGGTCGGGTCACGCCTTGTTATTTGAAGTCTTAAAGGTTTTTATTCTCCGTAGGATTTCGTCAACTCACGAGCCATACTCACCTTCACTCTCGTTCTTCGACAGTTGTGACGTCAGTCTCCTCGTCTTTCCCGCAGCTGTTTCTTAGGCTGATCATAAAGCTCTTCCTGCTCCTCCTCGTCAGGCTGTTGCTTCCCATACGGGAAAATGAATTTCCTTCGACTTGCTTCCATTCTTTCTGACGTCTCTCTTTTGGGATCTGTTCAAACTGAACACGTAATCGAATAATCAACACGTAAGAAATGCGCCGAAGTGTCTTCGGCGCAATCGAGTTTTCTGTACAACATTAAATGCTGCTAGCGCCTCAGTGGCGTGATCGGTATGGTGTTGGCGTACCACCTTGGTGGCCGCGAGTTCGATTCTGGGGCATTTCACTGAGGGATTCGAGATGTGTATTTCTGGTGATAGAAGTTCACTCTCGACGTGGTCCGGAAGTCACATAAAGCCGTTGGTCCCGTTGCTGAATAACCACTGGTTCCATGCAACGTAAAAACACATTACAAACAAACAAACAAGCAAATCCATTTAATGCTGATGAAACTCTCAGCCACGGCCCATGAAACTTTCAGCCACTGCCCGGTGGTGGCCTGTGTTCTTGGCACTTATAGCAGTGCCAGACGCACGACCATGAGTAACTTTTACATAAAAATAATAATAAAAAAGCTACTGAGGCCAGAGGGTTGCAGTTTGGTATGTTTGATGATTGGAGGGTGAATGACCAACACACCAATTTACAGCCCTGTAGCCACAGTAGTTTTTGAGCTATGAGGGGGAATATAAAAAGAATGGACGGACAGACAACGCCATCTCATTAGTTTTCTTTTATAGAAAACTAAAATCGTGATAATTGCATTGGAATAATGGCTAACTATATATGCTGTTGTCAAGTGTATAAAGAGCAATATAAATTCGTACTAAAAAATAGTGGTAATCATGATTATTATTATTCATGCTATTGATGTTTTTCTAACACTTGCAAAGAACCTTTCCCCTTAAAACTTTCCAACTTTCATTTTGTAGGGCAACAAATAAATGACATGCAAATTTTCATACTCTCTCTCTCTCTCTCTCTCTCTCTCTCTCTCTCTCTCTCTCTCTCTCTCTTTCTCCCTGCGGCCGGGTTCTACCCCCAGTAAAATAATCTTTTTTTACCATAAGATCAAAGTTTGAAGTCAGTTTTTATGCAAAATGAAAACACTTTTAATTTATTCCCTTTAACTTGAATATAAACAAAACGGTTCAAGTAAAAAAAAACTCTTTCATCGTTCAATTCTCTTTCAACAGTTTTATTTCCTGAATATTAAATGTTATTCGAATATAGATGAAGAGTACGAAAAATTGAGAAATACTGATAAATAAAGATAAACAGGAGAAAGAGGGGAAGAAGATTAGGAACTGAACTGAATTATTTAACTGTTTATTTATTTATTTTAACTTTTTTTTTAAACAAAACCAAGGAATCTCCGAAGAATGGTGGTTTTATTCTTCTCATATTACTATCCGTCTAATTATCAGCCTAGATACACACACTCGTGTGTGTACACACACACACACACACAAATATATATATATATATATATATATATATATATCATATATATATATATATATATACATATATATATATATATATATATAATATATATATATTATATATATATATATATATATATATATAATAATCTTGGCTGCATTCGCCCTCTTTTAATCGATATGGTTTTTGCAAACAAATACAGGGTTTAGAGCTGCAATTTTCCGTGAACTTCACATTGGGGTGAGATACTATTGTTTACTACTAATGCATTTCCGTAGCCTGAGAGAGCCACAACACTTCGGTATACACTTACCTGCCATGATGGGCATCATATCTGTACAACAAACCATTGATGCTTCCTAGGGGAACAGGGCACTTTTGTACATACTTTACCCCCTGATCCCAACTCCTTGACGAGGTGGGGGGCTTAGGGATCCACTGCAGAGAGAGTATGCCCCTTTACGCGTACACTCTCTTCTGTGGATCCAACTGAACATTGGGACCTTTAACTCCTTTACTCCTCCTCTTATAAATTTTCACCCTTCCCTTCTTCTTCTTTCGTTGACGACCTTGGCAAGGTTTTGGACTATTGAATTGACTGCTCTTTTAACTTGATGAGGGTGGAGTTGGACGGCATGCCACTCCTCCCGTAAAACTAGAGTACCTGACGTGGTCGAGCGAGGGGAAATTTTTATGTCAAGCCATGCCCACAGTGCTGGGTCCGATCTCATGGGACTGACGACCCTTAAGGCACTGTGGGTATGGCGTATATCCAGGTGAGTGTCCCAGGGTAGTTACCACTATGTAACAAAATTGCTCCTCCCCCAGTTGGGCCTCCCTGGTGAGAGGGACCTCATCCTGGACGAAAATGTATATTATTATTCTATGGAAAATACACCAAACCCCACTATGACTTCTGGCATGGCAACGGATTATCCCCAAGACACCCCAGTTAGAGAAGAGCTGGATGGTATCAAAACTTAGATACCATATAGACCATCAAGAAAAAACAAATATCATGTTGACCCAACCTTGACCCATTTCGACTCCCTCTTTGGTAGTGGAAGTTGGTCAAGATTCCTTACTATGGAAACCGAAAATAGAATATCGGCATTGAAATTGGAAAACTTTTTGTTGAATCGACATTCAACTGCAGAAATGTCATTCAGACTAATAAAAGACCAAACGTGGTTAATTGAAACCACAACTAGAAGCCAATCAGAAAATTACTTAACAATAAAAAATATTGATAACATAAATGTACATATAAAAAAAACATGACAACATGAACAGTGTACAGGGTACCATTGTACTCCCTGATGATGAAGAACCTTTAGAAAAAAATATATTGCTAGATTCCCTTAAAAAGAGATATAATAATGTCCAAGATTGCGAAATTTACAACATAAACAGTAGAAGAAGTAATGGAAAAACTCTCAGAATAGCAAAAATAAAATTTGACGGCCAAGAATTACCTTTAAAAATTAAGATTATGGGCCAAAGCAGAGAACTTAGACCGTACGTTCCAAAACCACTACAGTGCCAAAACTGTAGCAAATATGGACATACAAAGAAAAACTGCCATAATACAGCGGTATGTGCATATTGTGGATCTAACGAACATTCGACACAGTGGAAGTGCGGTGAGCCAAAGTGTGTGAACTGCGGGCAAAATCACCATGCAAGATCGAAAGAGTGTATGTATTATATATACAACACAGAATTAAAATTACTTCAAGAAAGAACAGGAATGCCCATGAAGGAAGCCAAGTTAGAATTAAAAGTCAGAGGAATGTATGATCCTGCTAGGAAACAAACGTTTTCTACTATAATTTCAAAACAATGATACAAAAATGGAAAAGGATAAGAATATTAAAACCCTAACAGAAAAAACGGAAGGAAAATAATCACTGCATAAAGAGAACAGTATAGCAAAAAACCAAGAAACATGCACAAATATTTGTTCAAATTCTTTTGAGATATTAAAAGAAATAGAATCTCAAGATGATACATGTATCACTGAAATGTTAGAAGAAAGTTATAATGAACTAGAAGTTAAAGATAAAAAGAGGCCCCTGGAGAGGACTCCGCCCAAAACCAAAAAACCGACAATCATTAGAGAATTAATTGTCTGTTAAAGCAAAGACGAACTACCCAACGAAAGAGCACAAAACCAAGAAATAAGAATATCCCATTGTCTCCTAAAATAGTAATAAAACCAATGAAAAGCAACAACCAGAACATCAAAGAAACAGCTCAGGAACAAACCATAGACAAAAATAATTACGTGATGGGAGAAGAAATTACTCCATCACCAATAATAGGAACAGCAAAAGCAAATGAAAAAAGAACACCACACAAAAACACATGTGGATGTAATAAATGTTTCATAGAATTATGCAACAAAAACAGAAATATAACAAAAGACAGTTAACGAATACAATAAGAAATTTTATAAAATGTAGAAGTAGAGAGACTACTCGTTTGGACACTCACGGAAAAGGCTGTCTGTGCATTGGACATCTAATATCTTATAAAGAAAAACAAATAAATGTA
>NC_087220.1:4090337-4144374 GCF_015104395.2 Macrobrachium nipponense
TGGGGGACTACCTGGACGAATCATCAATTCTACGTCTTATGGACACACTAAAACCTTCTGTTGACGACTTGGGCAAGGATAAGGACAAGGGAAATTTTGGTAATTCTTCCATTGTGACTTTGGAGTTCCCCCCCCTTTTTCTAATGAGCTCCTTGTTACAAACATTTTGTATGTAAACCAGTCCCTTTAGACTGGGAATTATGAAACCTTATTCAATGAATTTTGTAAATTTGGGAACGTAAAAGAATTACGGAATAGACTTGGAAAAAATACAGTTGTTTGAATTTTGGGATATTTTTCAACAATGAATCGGAAGCTCTCAGAGCCTACAGAGAGTTTAGGTCAGATTCTATGAGTGTTGGACTTGTAGAGACAGAAAGAGGTCCCTAGGTATCTTGATGATAGATAGACCACCAACTGAAACGAAAGATTCTTCGAGTAAAATAATTAAAACCTCCAGATCCACCAGACCCAGCTAAGTGGTTGATTATTACAACACATGGTGAGAGAGGCAACCTCTTCAAGGTGAAAGGTTGGTAAGCCAGAAGATTGGCAATGTTGGGAGCCCAGAAGTAACTCGCTTTGGGCGTAATAATTTTTTAGTTTATGCCAAGACCAATGTTCAATCATTAATGCTCCTGAATTTAAAGCTTGATCCTGAAGGTATGATAAAAGAGGTAAAACCTCACTATAATTTTAGTTATGCAAAGGGTGTCATCTTCAATGAAGATTTACATGAAATGGACGAAGAAGAAATTTTGGAGATGTGTCCAGACATGGTTTGGAAGGTTTTCAAGGTGCCCCGCTCGTCTATGATTATTTTAACATTTGTAAGTCCTTTTTTGCCATCTGAAATTGTTTTTGACAATGAAATTATGAAAGTTCGTCCTTATAGACCGAGAGTGCTCCAGTGCTTTAAATGTTTTGGCTTTGGACACTCCTCAAATGTTTGCACCAGAAATAAACTGAGCATGAGGAATGTTCTGAACCGGTAATTTGTGTGAACTGTAAGGGTGAACATCGAGCCCGAGATAAGAAATGCGAGGAATTTAAAAAAGAACAGGAGGCATTACTTAAATCTATTGCTGAACACATCAGTGTGGGACAGGCCAAGAAACTGTTGGGAGGAAAACTTATTCAGATGCCTTGAAGGCACAACAGCCGGATATTGCAACTTCTGGTGCCCCTTCAGGTGTGATGCTCCCACCCCGTGGTCCCCTAATGGGGTTTCCCATGCCCTCTCTGGTGGGGGGCTCCACGTGCCCCCCCTGTTGGGGCTCCACGTGCCTGCCCCTGTTGGGGCTCCCCATGCCCCCCCTATTGGGGCTCCCCGTGCCCCCCTTGGTGGGGTTTCCCACGCCCCCTCTGGTGGGGCTCCCCGCGGCCCCCCTAGTGGGGCTTCTCATGGCCCCTCTGGCGGGGCTCCTCATGTTGTAGAGACTCTGGTCAAGCCAGGGGACCCTGTTGGTTCAAGGGTTCAAGCCAGATCTCAATTTGTGACGACTTCTCTCTGACAGGGACATTGCCTGACATTGAGCCTCCCCTGATCCTGTCATTACAGTGCACCATGGAGATGACGGTGAGGAGATAGAGGCCCTCTTTATTCGTCAGAAAGGGCCCTTTCTCCCTCTTCGCCTCATTCTCGGTCACTCGCCATTCAGTAGTAAAAATAAAAGCAAAACTGGAAGGGCAAGTGAAGGCCCATCATCTAAAAGATCTATAACACCTAGATCTAGATCAAGTAGTTCTGGTAAAACTGATAAGATCTCTCTCACCAGGACTCAGATTCCTAAATTGGTAGAAAATTTTAAGATCCCATCTTCTAAATAATGGCTCTCATGCAATGGAACATCCGTGGCTTTATACCAAATAGAGAGCAAGTTCGGGTTCTGTTTAAGGAACATAATCTATCTGCAATGTGTCTACAAGAGACAAAGTTGGGAGAGCACACACCCAACGTGGGTTTTAATTATTCATTTCATAGGTCTCCACCCCTGATAGGTGTATGTGCTCAGGGAGGCACAGCCATCATAGTCCGTACGTCTGTTAATCACAGTTGTTCAATTGAACACTGTGTTGCAGGCTTGTGCAGTTCAAATTTTCAATTATAAATGGATCACAATTTGTTCTCTCTACCTTGATCCATCATTGGAAAATAGATTGCAGGATGCGCAGGGTAATCCCCGTCAGCTAGAATTAACCGATCTACAGACGTTAATAGACCAGCTTCCTAAAACCCTTTCATTCTGATGGGGAATTTTAATGCCAAGCACACCCTCTGGGGAGAGCCAAACTGCGACCGGTGGGGTTTAATAATAGAACAGCTGCTTGACTTAAATGACATCACTTTAATGAATGATGGTTTCCCTACAAGACATGATGTTTTTCATAATACTGATTCAGCCATTGACCTCACTATCTGCTCTTCGTCTTTGAGGTTAGAATATCAGTGGGTAGTAGACCAGAATGATCATGGCAGTGATCATTGGCCCATTCACTTAAAGCTTATGAAAAATATTCCATCTCCATGTTTACCAAAATGGAAGGTAGGGGAGGCTGACTGGGGATTATTCAAAAATCTACTGAAGTTGATCAAGAGATAAAAGATTTTCAGAGCCAACATCTGCTTATGAGTATTTAATCAGTATATTGCTGTGTGGTGCCATGCTGTCTATTCCTCAAACTTCTGGTAAGCCTCGGCGTCCTCTAGTACCTTGGTGGAGCGATTCATGCGCCTTGAGCCGAAAGATAACTAGAACTTGCTACAAGAGATATCGTAAATTTCCTTGCTTGGTCAATAAAATTATCTATAAAAGAGCTCTTGCTAAGCAAAAGAAAACATTTAAGCAGGCAAAGAGGGAATCGTTTATCAGAGATATAAGTGAATTAAAATATGATTCCCCTATGTCGTTTGTCTGGAACAGAATCCGAAAGCTGCAAGGGAATTTTTCTCCACGTCCCTTGCCTATATTGAAAATTGATGGCTTCCTCATATCTGATTCTGGAGAAGTTGCAGAAACCTTTGGTAGGCATTTCTCCAGTATATCTAGTGCCCTACATTACTCTCCTGCATTCAGGAATATTAGGGACAGTACCACGGTTGTTCCTCCAGTTAGTTTAAATTTAGAGTCCTATAATCTTCCTTTCACCATGAAAGAATTGGATCATGCAATCTCGTTGTATTCCCCAACATCTCCTGGGGAAGATGATATACTGTACTCAATGATTTTTAATTTGCCTAGAAGTACAAAAGAATTTCTTTTAGACATTTTAAACAGTTTTTGGCTTTCAGGAACTTCACCAGAGTCTTGGAAGATATCGATTATTGTACCTGTTTTAAAACCTTTTAAAGATTCCTTCCTTCCTTAGAATTATAGGCCAATTGCTCTAACTAGTTGTGTTAGCAAGATTTATGAGAGGATGGTCAATGCTCGACTTGTGTGGTATTTGGATTCAAAGAATCTTTTATCTAATCGGCAGTTTGGCTTTAGGAAAAATAGAAGTACTTCTGACCCTTTGATTTACCTTACTCGGGAGATACAGAATGCTTTTGCTGTGCAAAACCAGACTGTTGCAGTGTTCTTTGACTTAGAAAAAGCCTACGACACTACCTGGCGAGGGGGTATCCTTTTGCATCTTGTAGAGTAGGGTGTTGTGGGTAATTTGTTCTATTGCCTGAAAGATTTTTTGTCAGAACGTTACCTGAAAGTAAGAGTGGGCTCTTACATTTCCTCTGCTTACCCTCAAGAAGAAGGGTTACCTCAGGGAAGCGTCCTTAGTCCAACACTCTTTAATGTAGCTGTCAACGGCCTACTAGAACAAGTTCCTGTCGGGGTGCATGGTCTGGCCTTTGCTGATGATTATGCAATAATCTGTAGCAAGTCTACAGCTGTCGAAGCTTGTCAAAAGATCCAGACTGCTATTAATGCTTCAACATTATGGGCCAGTGCTAAAGGTTTCAAATTTTCACCAGAAAAAACCAAAGCTATACGATTTTGCCGATTAAGAAGAGTGGAAGAGATCCCTACACTGTTTTTAAATGATTCGATTTTACCTTATGAAGATAGCATTAAGTATCTAGGTATTACATTGATAAGAAATTAACTTTTGCTCAAACATGTTAATGAAGTTGTATGTAACGTGAAGCTTCGTCTTAATATTCTTAAAGTTGTTTCTAATTTTAATTGGGGCAGATCGAATCACCCTTTTGAGGATTGTACCAGATTTATGCCTAAGCAAATTGATTATGGTTGTCAAATTTAGGTGGTGCTGCAAGACAACATGCAGAAATTAGATGTTGTCCATAATATGGCTTTGACGTATTTGTACGGGAGCCTATAGAACTTGCTCCAGTAGAAAGCCTAATATGAGTGGATCAGGTTTTCCCACCCCCACTATTTATCCGTAGGGAGGGATTAGGCTTGAGAGTCATATCATCAAAGTACTTACATCAAAGCTGAACCCTAATTATAAGTATGTTAGAGAACCAACTGATAGAGCCCCAAATAGACCTAGACTGACTAAGCCGCTTGAATTTCGACTAGCAAGCTCTGCCAGGGAGGTGGGATTACTACCCCCTGCAGTAGCTGAAATTTCGCCCTCAAAATTTCCTCCTTGGAATAGGCCACACTTAGAAATCTAGCCCAATTAGGGACAGCAGGAGTATTAGCTCTGGTGATCAGTTGAGGGCAAGTTTTTGGACCATGCTTTTGAACATGGTGATTCTCAACATATATATACTGATGGTTCAAAGGGTTCTGATGGTGTTGGTTGCTCTGTAGTGACTAGTGATAATATTATTAAAAAGAAGCTTCCATCTAATTCCTCTGTTTTTACAGCTGAACTGCTAGCAGTTTTTGACTGCTATAGTTTTAATAGTTCTTGTACTAACAAGGTTTTTTACCAGTTTTTACCGACTCTTTAAGTGTTTTATCACTTCTTAAAAGCCTAGTCTCTTGCCAACCTTTTAGTGCAAGAAGTACAAGATTGGTTTTATCTTTTAATTAATAGAAGAGGTTTTTCTGTTAGGTTTTGTTGGGCCTCCGTCCCATGTTGGAATTGTTGGGAATGACCGCGAGCCGACGCTGCTGCTAAGGCTGCAACTAGGCTTCAGGCAACATTTCCAACATGGGCGTCCCTGTTTCCGATTTTTAACAAAAATACCATTCGATTTTATTGTAGAGACCAGTGGCAGGCCCACTGGTCTACTTTAGATAATAATCTTAAATTAAAGTCGATTAGGCCTTCTGTTCATCCTTGGCCTCATAGCCGGATGGATAGAAGGTCTGAGATAGTTTTAGCTAGATTACGTATTGGCCACACTAAATATACTCACGGGTATCTAATGATGAGTGGAGTGGATAGGCAGGTTCCTCGCTGTTCCACTTGTCATGTGGATTTGACTGTGGTGCATATTTTGGTGGAGTGCCCTCATTTTGAAACCAAACGTAGAGCTTGTTTGCTGGCAAATAAGACACTTGCCGATATTTTAGGTGAAGGTGCTCAGGCAGAGCAAATTATGACATTTTTAAAAAATATTGGTCTTTTTTACGAATTGTAATTATCTTTTAATTGTTTTAGGTTTCTTGTTTGGTTTTTATGAATGAATGATTTGTATGTTAGATCGGTTGTGTGTATGTTTCTTTGTGATAGCGAGTTTTTTTATTCTTAAGATATATATGCGCTGAATGGCCCCTCGGCTCCGGCGCTTGGCTATGTGCCAAAAACTTTATAATCTAATCTAATCTCTCTCTCTCTCTCTCTCTCTCTCTCTCTCTCTCTCTCTCTCTCTCTCTCTCTCTCTCATACTTGGTATAGTGTATAATTCAGTTTTAGTGCGGCCTATTTCAATACATTATCGAGAATCCGTTGGGTTTTATGCTTGATGTTCTAAATATATTAAAATCTACCAAAGAACATTGGTCCTTACGCCCACATGATTATGTTTTGTAACCTCTTCAGATGCCTAGAGAAATGGCAAAATGTTGACAAGTATCAAAGACTGTTGCTACTAGCAGTTTGTTCAAATTTTCCATATAAAAAACTTTACACCCCAGCATCTTCCTTTAACAGAATCAAAACTGACGTTAGACAAAAACAATAGCTATTGTATTATGACAATTCCCATAGAAATGGAATGAGAGGAAAGTAATAACTGAGTTACACTATCTGTACTGCATTATATTGGTCATTTGACAATTCCACTTGAATTCCATCACAGCAGAACTTAAACAAAAATAAGAAACTGAATGACAATTTTATCAAATACATTTCAGATGTCCCCCCCCCCCTCTCTCTCTCTCTCTCTCTCCCTCTCTCTCTCTCTCTCTCTCTCTCTCTCTCTCTAAGTTCATACGAATATACTTTTTTTTTTTGCAAGAATCGGTAGGAATACAGATCTAATATTTTTTGTTTGTTTCTGCATATCCTGGAGGACTGACACTGCAGGCTCAGCAAGGGTTCCAGCAGTTGCATCTGAGCACTGCAAATACAATACGACCGTACGAGAGAGGAGGAGAGTAGAAAGTTAACACAAAATATTTAAAATATTTTTGCTCCTTTGTAAAAGTTAGCAGTTCGAAATTCGCTTGTTTTTTAATCCTATACCACTGCGTATTTAACACTACTGCACAAGAGTGAGCCTTAAAAATAGATAGATGGCGAGAGAGAGAGAGAGAGATTGATTGATTGATTGATTGTGAGTTATCTGGCGTCACAACTACCAGGGTCACCGACGCCGATACTAAATGTGATCTTTAACTTTTATAATATATTATACAACATTCAAAATAACTTTATCTTATGAGAGATATATAAATTTTATTTAAAAAAATAAATTAAATTTCTGTATAAATAAATAAATTCCGATAAAAAGAATTGTGATTGATCACATAACAGTAAAACTATTAAAAAGAAAAAAATGTATATACTAAGACCAGCACAGCTGTCAGATATATTTGAGAAGACCAGCTTCTTTGATAAAAGAGATAACGTTATTAACACACATGCTTTCTCCCAACAGTTTTGGCATGCTATAGTTACCACCTGCTTCACTACTATAAGCTAAAAAATTATTCCTAAGTTACTCTAGACTGGACACTCAACCAGCAAATGCCTAACAGTCAGTGGAACTAAGCAATCATCACAGAATGGCTCATTCTCCCCATCCATCAGATAGCCAAGAGTTAAACGCGTATGGCCAATACGCAATCTACACAATACAACCTCCCACTTCCTTGGTATTAGTCATATTTCCAAGGGTGTGTCCTGTCTAGTAATTTCTTTCATTTTGTGGGGCCTACTCTGTCCCACTGAATGCCCATAAATACTGGACAGATTTCCATATATCAAAAAATGTATCACGATATGGAACAGGGCATTTTCTCGGTACTAAAGTTTGCGCTGCTGATTTGGCTAGCTTGTCTGCCTCTTCGTTTCCCGATACGTTCACATGGGCAGGAACCCCAACAAAATGAAACAATGCTGCCTCTATTTTGGTGCAAGAAGATCCACTGCAAGATCTTCAACACCAAGGGATGATCAGTATTAAAGACTTCCAGGGACTGTAAGGCACTTTTGGAGTCACAAAATATTGTGTAGCTACACACTGGGAAAGTGTTTACAATATGTTCCAATGCTACTAGGATGCCATACAATTCAGCTGTACAAAGTTTGAGGCAATAGAAGGAAGTGCACCTCTTCGGTTAAAAGATTGGCTATAAACTCCATATCCAACGCCGGCATTGGACTGGAGCCATCAGTAAATATAAAACATGTATCAATATGCTCTGATACATGATCTAAAAATATTGCCCTTATTTCCTCATCAGATTTATTCCTCTTTGCTCCATTGAAGTACCTGCAGAATTTCACATCCGGTAACCTCCAGACAGGAGTACTGGGATACACAAAGGGAATAATGGGATATTTGTTAATATTTGTATCCTCTAAAATTTGTTTTATTCTATAGCTAAAAGGAATGGGATACCTTGGATGACTTTCATAAAAACCATTAAAAATATTTCTACTTGCCACAGCAAACTGCCTGAGATTTGGGGAGTCTTTGCGCTCTAAACCAGTTACCGCAAGTAATGATGACTGGCGATAGAGTTCAAGAGGCATCTCTCCTGCATCAACTAGCAAACTAGATATTGGTGACGAACGGAAAGCTCCTGTGGCTATACGAATAGCTGAATGATGTACTGAATCTAAAAGTTTTAAGTTAGATGATGAAGCTGAAGAATATATTCACAACCATATGACAGCTTTGACAAGATTAAAGATTTATGAAGCCTTAGTAAAAGATTTCTATCAGCTCCCCAACTGGTATGAGAAAGCACCTTAAGATGGTTAGAGCTTCTAGCTCTTTGCTTTTATATGTTTGATATGGGGGACCAAGTCAATCTTACTGTCAAAAACTAGGCCTAAGAAGTGTGCTAGTTCTACACATGGGATTCTACGGCCATACAAATAGAGGTCTGGATCAGGATGCACTCCCCTGATCCGACAGAAGTGGACGCAGTAGTCTTGCTTACAGAGATTTTAAAAACCCTGTTTCTCAGCCCAACTTACTATTTTATTTATTGTTAATTGTAGCTTTCTTTCTGCTACAGTCATCCGGGTGGCAGCAAAGGATATCGACAAATCATCCACAAACAGTGTCTTTAAAACCTCTCTTGGAATGACAGCTGCAACACTGTTTATGGCTAGAGCAAAAGTGTTACACTGAGAACACTGCCCTGGGGAACACCTTCTTCTTGGCACCTTTTCTCTGATAAAGTACTGCCAACTTTAACTTTAAAATACCTACGATGTAAAAAGGATTTCACAAATTAAAGGTAATTTACCTCGTAGACCACTATTATGTATAGTCTTCAGAATCCCATGTCTCCAAGCAGTGTCATATGCCTTTTCTATATCAAAAAACACTGTCACATGATGTTGCTTGGAGGCAAAGGCTTCACAGACAGAGGTTTCAAGTTGCAGTAAGATGTTCACCAGGGTAGAGTGCATTTTTCGAAAACCACACTGAGAAGGTGTTAGAATATTGTTATGCTCTAGATACCACATTAGTCTTACATTTACCATTTTTTCCATCAATTTACACAGCAGAAGTTAAAGCAATGGGGCGGTAACTTGCTGCACACAGGGGATCTTTTCCAGGCTTAAGGAACGGTAAACATGGGTGGCTAATTCCCATATGGTAGGGTAGCTGCTTTCATCCCATATTCTATTGATAATACTTATTATAAAAAGTTTTGTGTTCTTCGAAATGTGTTTAAACATTTCATAAGGAATCTCATCTGGACCAGGGGCAGTGTTCTTGCTCCTAGATAAAGCAGAGTCAAACTCCCTTTCAGAAAAAGGCATATTATATGATTCAGCTTTCTTTGCTGAAAAGTCAAGTACCTGTGTTCTTCCATCATTCTGAAATTATGTCCTGGGGAACTATCTGATTTCTCAGAGACTCGAGCAAAGTGTTCTGAAAATGTATTACTAACTTCTGTGGCATCAGTGACATGAGTATTATTCACTTTAAGTACTGGAGGAGGATTGGGTGTAAACTTACCCTGAATTTTTCTTATTTTCTTCCAAATGCTACAGACTGGTGTTCTGCTGTTAATAGAGGATACATATTCGGCCCATGCTTGTCTTCTGGCAGCTTTCATAGCTTTTCGAAATCGTGCCCTACACTGTTTGTAAATTATGACATTGTCCAAGGTGCGATGTCTACGGCACCTGGTCAATGATGACCTTGTAGCTCGGTGTAACAGCCTTAGGTTCTTCTGACCACCACGGTACTGGCCGTCTCCTGAATAGTCCCTTAGTTTGAGGAATTGAGTGTAGACCTGCAGTATGCAATGTTCCATTGAGTAGATCAATGGCATCATCTACACTTGGGAGATCTTTTGCATCCCCCTCCAACTCACTCAAGTCTTTAGTGAATTTTCTCCAATTTGCTTTCTCTAAGCACCATCGTGGCGATCTCGGGACTAGGTGGACCATCATTGGTGTCGATCACAATTGGAGAATGGTCCACTGGTATGCCAGTCATCACTTGTTTCTCCAACTAAAATCAACACTGCAGTTGGAGCTACATATTGAAAGGTCGATGCAGGAGACGGTGCCTGTCCTGAATGTGGTAATGGGTAGGTTCTCCAGTATTAGAAGACCTATATCTTCATTTTCTATAATGATGCCATCATATTCCCTTTTTGGTTTGATGTTACATCTCCCCACAATGGATGTCTACTGTTTGAAGTCACCAAGTAGAAGGAATGGCTCTGGTAGTTGCTGCATCAAGTGTATTAAGTTCTCTTGGGAGACATGGCTATTGGGTGGAATGTAAAGGAACATATGGTATATTGCCTCCTTAAATTAATTCGTACAGCCACAGCTTGAAGTGGAGTATTTTAGTTTTACTTTGTAGTGTGGAGCATCTTGACGGATGTAGATGAGGGATCCACCATGATTTCCCACCTCTAAATCAAATTTAGTTCTATAGTGAACATATTCCCTAGGACAAGGGGTATATTCACCTAGCATGGTCTCCTGCAAAAACATATCCCTACAGGGAGTGCTCATAGATTAAAAGCTTCACTTCCTCATACTCGCTCGCAGTCCCTGACAGTTCCACTCGAATAATGGAAGTGAATTTATTCACGTTTAGGACCAACATTGTGGTTCCTTTTTACAAGACTGGAGAGTTCTTTTTTCTACTAGGGGGAGGCATTTTGATGGAAGGTTTTGTTGGCTTCTTCGGAGGAGTTTATCGCCTTCGTAGAGCCAACATCTTTTCCTTCAGTGTTTTTTGATACTGAAGGGTTTTTTAGTTTCTTCGCTCTCCATCTCTATCGAGATGGAGAAAGCAGAGGTGTTCTCTAAAGAGACCCCCTCAAGTGTCTTTTGTATTGCTGGCAGTAGCCAGCTCTGCCTCTGATGAGGCAGAAGTACCAGCGAGGACTGGCACCGGGGGACCAGCATCTGCTGGTTTGTCCTCCAAAGAGGAGTTGGCACCAACAGAAGCTGGCACCAGACCAGCAACCACTGGCCTTCGCCTCCAAAGAGGCAGATGGTGGAGGGTGTATCTCAACTGGCACTTCAATTTTCTTCAATTCCACACTAGGGTCTTTCTGTTGGTTCTAGCGAACCTTGTCTTTATATTCTCATCATCAGTTGACTCAGATGATTCAGTTAGCTGTCTTTTTAATGATTCTTTATTTGATTTTCCTTTTGTGCTCTTAACTTGGGTGTTTTTATTTGTCTCTTTCTTTTGGCTTTTTAATTTTGCTACTACAGTAGCAAAACTTAGACCGGTCTTACAGTCTTTGCTTTGGCTCTCTCTCGTGCTTCCTTAAATGTTGTTCTTTCAATCACTCTAATTGCTTGTATTTCCTTTTCAAGTAAATATATATCACACTGCTGAGATGACGAGGCATGTCCCTCACCACAGTGAAACACATTTCGGTTCCCTGGTGCACATACCATGCTCATCTTCTCCCACAGTTGACACAGACTGCAGGATTTTCTTGCAATTTGGATCGACAAAGATTGTAGGGTGTGTCCAAAATGCTGGCAATGAAACACCTTCTGGGTCTCGGGATGTACTGCTTTTACCTTAAACCTATACCAGGCTGCAAAGACACATTCTGGACAAAGTCTTAAGGTTTCAAAAAAGTTAATATTAAGGTAGGTTGAGGTATTCTGTTATTATCAACTTCTTCGTCATCCTGTCCACCTTTATTACACCCTGGTCTTTTTAATTCTGTTAAAAGTCTCTCCCTAAGAGAAAGCCATCAACTGAGGGGCATAAATCAAGCCCTTGCTGGAGTTAAGGCTGGAGTGGGGAGTACACTCAACCGTAACTCCCGCAAGGTCCGACAATCCCATCAACTTGATACTTTCCTCTGGGGAGGTGCTTTCTACCAGGAGCATGTTTCCATTCTGCGGTGTTATTTTGGCTGTCTTCCACAACATTTAACGATTTCCCTATGCACTTGAAAAATGTCTATATTGTCACCTTCTAGCTTTAAATTAAGGTATTTATTAAAGGAATGGGTACAAAGACCCCAGGAGCTATTTCATAATTTTTATTTTTCTTCCTTGGCATATGGTTCCAGTGTGACAATACTGGAGCCAGATGCTTTTTGTTGAGATTTCTTGGAGGTATATCTACTCGCATTGCTTTGGGTCGTCATCTGTGTCCGTCTGTCATTCAGTCCAGGGGTACTACCCTGATCATAGGGACCGACCATGATTGATTGAAGTTTGGGTTCCGTGCACAAGTCCTTTGACAAAAGCATAGGGTCGTCAGCCGTAATAGGGGGGTTGCCATATAACGTGAAAAATATAGTTCATCCAGATATTCCCCATACCCACCATGGAGTCACACTTAGAGGACGGGTCATCCCTTTTAATTTAATAGGGTCGTCCTAGGGGTAATTACCGGATATACACCCTATCTCCAGTGCTAAGGCGTCATGATGTCCGTCGAGATCAGAACCCGGCACTGAAGATAGGTTTTGACAATAAACTTTCCCCTCGCTCGATCACGTCAGGTACTAGAGTTCTACGGGTGAGTAGCATGCCGTCCATCCTCACCCTCCTTCAAATCCCAGATTTAGCCTAAACCATGTCCAAAACCAAGCCAATAGTCATCATCATAGAACCCATACCTTATAAGAGGGAGGAAGGCAGAAAGATGAATGTTTTTAGTAGAAAGAAAAAGTTCTGACTAATTTAGTTGGATCAGCAGCTGGGCACCCCAAGGACCAGTGAGAAACCAACCCCACCAGGCATCATGCCCCAGCTGCTGGTCCCTAAGCCCCCTACCCACGTCAAGGGGTCAGCATCTAGGGGGAGAGAGAGAGATATTTTGTATATATATATATATACGTATATATATATATATATATATATATATATATATATATATATATATATATATATATATAATATACTATAAAACTGAAATGATTCTGTGAATTTTTATATTGATCCAAGAATGTAATACCGCCCGCACTAAGGAGTGTTTGGAATGATCGTATTAAGAAGTCTGTAGTTTGCTGTGGGAATAAGAAGATATCCCTATGGCTTCAAGTACATTTAGCCTAAAGAAGGATTAAGCAAACTGATAACACCACACACAAAACATAAGAAAAATACAAGGCGTGATCCACCTCTAGCTTTCTTGGGAGCGTGAAGGATTTTCCACTGAATTGATATACCTAAATTAACGTGAATTGTTCTTCACAACTAATACTCATAATTAGTACTACTTATACTAACAAGGATCAGATAAAAGGACGCAAATTGAACACGTTCGTTTATTCTAAGTTATTAGTGGAAACACAAAATAACTGAATAGAAATATTGCCTCTAAATTCAGCATCAAGTGAATTATAATGGGCTAAACTCTACGGATAGATAGACCATTGATTCACCAACGAAAATAGGAAAAAAATACGATATATTATTTTATAATAATAATAAATAATTTTAATTTAATAAATAAATCATAAATATTCTATCCTAAAATTCCCGTATCTTTAACAGGCCTTTTTAGACCTTTATTACCCCTCAACAACTACGAAGTAGTTTGTAGGTTTACTCAACGAGTCCCCACCAGTGGTCCGGCACCTTGATGTGGTGGTGGGGCTTGTGTGGTGCAAGGATGAACTGGGCTACAGTAGCGGAGTAGTGCTCTACCCTGGCAGGTCTAACCATGCTACACAGGCCAGTTCTGAGCATCCAGACTAAGCTCGGCGTCCACTTTCGAGCCTTATCCTAATTTTTCAATCCTTATCTTCTTCCCCTATCACGAGTGACCATTAGTGACAACCTTGGACCTACATTGGATTACGGCTCTGACTGCTCCCTCTGATTTGATGGAGGGTGAAGAGGACTGACATGTCTCTCCACCCGTAGAATTCGAGTACCTGACGTGCCCGAGCGAGGGGAAAGTCTTATGTCAAACATGGCCCCCAGAGCTGGGTCTGATCTCGACGGACTGATGACGCCTCAAGTTCTGGAAGCCATGTGTATAACCAGGTTGTAGCCTCTAGGGGTGGCCACTTAAAATTGCATAACACATCCCTCCCTTGTTTGGCTCCGTTTTACTGAGGAATATGGTGGGCGGAGGACTACCTGGCTGAAAAATTACAGTACTCGTATCTATGGATGATACATTGGCCCCCATTGTTGACCACCCTGGAATGGACTTGGAACTGGCTCAGGAAAGTGTAAACAAAGAAGTAAACGATGATTCTAGATCCGTACCCAAATCAAATATAATAACTATGGAACCATACTTAATGCCACAAAAGGAAATTCCTCCAGTAATAAATGAAAAAAAGGAAAATATTAATAGTTTTTTCGAAACAGACGACCTAAATACAGAGCAGATCCTACATTAGTACACTTTGACTCATTATTTGGAATATGGCACTTGGCCAAGATACTTAGTTTTTAAAACAGAAACCGAGCTGACAGCTGCTAAATTTGAAAAAATATTTTGAATTAGCTCAGTACCCAACCAAAGAAATGACATTTAGATCTATAACAAGAAAAGAATGGATAGTGGAAGCTACCACAAAACTCCAATCAGAAAATTATCAAATGCTTAATAATATGAATGGGAGAAATGTCAGTCGAAAGACATGACAAGTTGAACAGCATTGAGGGAACAGTAATGTTACCACCCAATAATGATTGTGATGGCCTACCAGATGAGACATTGTTTATTGAACTCATTAAAAATTAGTATCCTAATATTGAAAACGTAAAAGTATATGAAATCAAATAAAAGACAGCAGGGAAAAAAATTGAGAATAGCTAAAATTAAATTTGAAGGGCAGACACTTCCACCTAATATTAAAATAGAAGGCCAGAGAAGAGAGGGTATTACCCCATGTACCAAAGCCTCTTCAATGCACAAATTGCTATAAGTATGGACATACAAAAAACAAATGTAGAAATGAACCAATTTGTGCATTCTGTGGTTCAGAAGATCATGAAACCACCTGGAACTGTGGCGTTCCCAACAAATGTTGTAATTGTGGACAAGACCATCATGCGAGATCAAAGATATGCATTCTTACATATATAACACTGAATTAAACTACTAATAAGTAGGTCTGGCATGTCAATTCCAGAAGGAAAGCAAGAATTAAAAATCAAGAGGTTTAATGGACCCTGCTAGAAATAAATCATATCGAGACGCTGTAGAAAAAGTAATGCCCAAGAAACATTTTATAATACCTGGAAAAACTAATGAAAAACAAACAACGAGGTCATCAAACTTAGAAATTAACAAAAAATCTCTTGGAGAATCTAGCAATACAGTATCAATAAGCAACCCTTATGACGTACTAATGAAAGATGAAGAATTGCCATCTCTAGACACTGGAAATGAAGATCATACTGAACAAACGAGAAGAAAACGAGAAAGAGAAATAATTTCCCCCAAAAAAACTCTAATTAATACTAATGACGTCAAGAAGAAGAAAATGGCCTAAAATTAACAGGAAACATCCCCTAATTTAGATAATAATGATGAAATAAGTCCTTCACCAGTCTTTCCAAGTAAATTTCAAGCAATGAATTCTTCTATAGTTTTTTAAAGTAAATCTGAAGAACTAAACCCTTCGCCAGTCTTTCCAAGAAAATTTAAAGACAAATTTCAATCTGTCCAAGGAAGACAAACGATAACTTGTGAAATGTCAGCAGTGTATCCAAGAAGGCGTAACACCTCCCAACTGAATCTCACCATGAAACGGTGTGGATGCCATAACATGTTTTTTGCAAGATTGCCCAAAGAAACGAAACCTTTAAATAAAGAAAAATTTGATAAACGTGATAAGGAATTTCTTAGCTAGAAAGATAACATCATCAAGCCAGCTAGAATTACATACCAAAGATTGTGTGTATTAGACACTTACAGTACTATCGTGAGAGTAAAATAGCAGTGTTAGACAATTTCTTAGCCAAACAAGAAGAAATTAAATTCACCACTGAATCAGAAGATAACACAGAAATGTCAAAAACCCAAAAAGAAAATTAAAGCTAATTAAGCGAATAATTACCCATAGTAAAAAAATATATAATTTATATAATATATAAAACCAAATATACAAAATAAAAAATCTTTTACTTTCGTTCCATTCAATTATACTATTATCCAATGGAACATAAACGGTCTGAAACACGATGCACTTGGGTGAAATACCAAAGACTCCTAAAGCAACATGAACCAATGTGCATATGTTTACAACACGTTAATAATCCAGTCCCATCAATATGTAATTACTTTCTGGCATCTTCCGTTTCAGGAGAAGGCAAGTTAGGAACAGCAATATATGTTCATATCGTGTAACCTATGATAAAGTTACAGTTAACAATAATTCATTTCAAATATCTTCAATTCGCCTGCATATGATAAACAAAACTAGCATTTTAGTCTGCAGTCTATATAATCAACCTAATGAAAATTATGATATGGCTCAATTATCAAATATTTTATATCACAATTCAATGAGCCAATTCTAGGTTTTAGGTGATTTTTAATGCTCACCAAACCCTTTATTGGGATGGCCAGATACCATCGACGCAGATAGAGCAGGTAAAGACATAAAAAATCTAATACTTAACTACTAACTACTGTTGTCTGAATGAAAATGAGAAATACCCAACATACTTTTCAAAAACTCATGGGACCCTATCATCTGTAGACCTGTCTATTTGTTCCACTTCGTTAGTAGACAGATTAGAATGGAATACTCTGGATGACCTTTATACTAGTGATCACTACCCAATCGTAATCACATGTCTTGAAGATAATCATCAACAATTTGTACCAAAATTTAATTTTAAAAAAGCTGATTGGGAAAAGTATGATTTAATTACTAAAAATGTTTCCCTTTCCAAAAGTAACAATGTCACAATGAAATTAATGAAATATTTTTACAGATTTCGTAATTAGTTCTGGAAATAAATCAATACCAATGACAACTTGTAAGCCAAAAATAAATCCTGTTCCAAGGTGGTCTAGAGAACTTTCAGATATTATCATACTGAAAAACAAAACAAGCAATGAGTAGACGATTAGACAGACTAAACCAAAGATATAACAAATTATATAAAAGTAATAGATATACATTGAAAGGGTTAGTATTAATAGCTATGGAAATTGATTATATCAAACCTTTATTGAATAAAATATCTGCTCAATTCAGGAAAAAAGTTATTAGCAATAGGAAATCATCTTGGCATAATTACGCCGCAGACTTCTCCGGTGACACTGTTAAACAAATGTGGGATAGATTTAGAAAAATTAATGGCAAATATAGTCGATCACCTAGATCCCCAATATTACATAATGGGAAAAAAGTTCATGATTTAAAAGATATATCAAATATAATAGGTCGCCACCTAGAATCAGTAGGCAATAGCCTGTAATTTAGATGAACATTTTCGCATTAGGAAAAAGAATGAAGAGAAACATATAATTAATTTTGAAACAAGTCAAACAATTATACTACAATGTCCCATTTACATTAGAGAATTTGATGCTGCGCTAAAAACTTGTAGTAACTCTGCCCCAGGAAAGGATAATATCTCTTTTGAACTCCTTATACATCTGAACATTAAAGCCAAAGAATACTTATTAAAATTTTATAATCACTTATGGGGAAAAAGAAACTACTTCCCAAAGCATGGAAACATGCTATTGTAATTCCTATACCCAAACCTGGCAAAGATCCAACATCAGCAAATAATTATAGACCTATACCACTAACTAGTTGTCTTTGTAAAACTCATGGAAAAGATGGTAAATAATAGACTCATATGGTATTTAGAGAAAAAATAAAGTTCTAGCAGCAACTCAATCTGGAAGTAGGAAAAATCATTCAACATTAAACTCATTACATCACTAGAAGATCAAATCAAAAGAGGATTTGTACAAAGAAAATTACTGTCGCAGTCTTATTCGACATTCAAAAGGCTTATGATACAACATGGAGATATTCAATCTTAAAATCTCTATATGACATAAATCTAAGGGGGTGAACTCCCAATTTTTATACGAAATTTTCCTAACAGAAAGAACATTCCAGACTAAAATGAAACGGTATTATCAGAAACATTTGAAATAAAAGAAGGTATCCCACAAGGCAGTACTAAGCAGCACATTATTTGCATTAGCAATCAATAATATTGTTAAAAATTGGCTTCCAAAAGATGTAAACAACAGCTTATATGTTGATGATTTTGCCATTTTTTACACTTCAAACAACCTACGCCACATCCCAAAGAAATTTTTAAAATATCTCCATAGCTTGAAAAATGAACAATGGGCATTATCTGTTGGATTTAAATTTTCTGTTGAAAAAACACAAGCAATAACATTTTATAAGGATCAGCGCTGGCTCAAAAATCAAGTTATATCTCTTACCATGAATAACACTCCCATCCAATTTTATCCAGAAGTTAAATTCTTGGACTTATATTTTGACAATCATTTGAACTGGAAGGCCCATGTGAAACATACCAAAGCAAGGCCTTGAAAGCTTTAAATATATTAAAAAATTAGCCCACACTTCATGGGGTGCTGATAGAGAAACATTATTGAAACTTTATAATGGCTACAGTTATACCAATATTTAGGAATATGGCTAGTCCAAGATTTCATTAGTTCTGCTAGTGAGACAACTCTCAAAATGCTAGACCCAGTGCATCATCTTGGGCTTCGTTTAGCACTGGAGCATTCAAATCATCACCAGTCCAATCGTTGATTGTAGAAAGTGGGAGGAGAAATGCCACTATCTTATAGATTCAAATAACAACGATGTGCAGAGCTTTAAAAATTGTAAATAGTCCAGCAAAAACCAAAGATTTATTTAAAGATCCAGATTGTTTCTGGAATACAAAAAATTATCCATCCTTCCCCGTTAGAGCTAATAGATTATTTAATGACAATGACCTTTATAATAAATTTTACAATTTAGCAAAATAATGCCCCCATGGTTGATAAGTGCTCCCCAGATATGTAGGAAATTGTGTACAATACCCAGTAATAAATTGAATAATCCCTTGCTATGAAACAATATGCTCTGGAACATATCAAGATACACAATAATAATCACATATATACTGATGGTTCCAAAGATGATATGGGAGTTGGATTCGCTGTTTACGGAAACAATATAAAGATCCAAGTCTCCTTACAAAGCAAAGCATCAGTATTCACTGCTGAATTACTAGCAATAAAAACAGCATTAACAACTATATCTGAAAATCAGTTTAGTGAAGTAACCATCTTTAGCGATTCACTAAGTTCAATAACTGCAATAAGCTCTTATACTCCAAAAAAACAAAATTGTAAATGAAATTAGACAAAAAAAATAAAACATACATACAATAATGAAATGAAAAGACAAAAAATATCTGTTACTCTATGGTTGGATACCATCTCATATAGGATTAGAAGGCAATGAAAAAGCAGACACTTATGCAAAAGAGGCTAGAACACTCCCAATATCAGCAGAGTTATTGCCACTAGAAGATTACATTAGGCAGGCAGCAAGTCGGTTATCAAGAAAAAATGGCAAAATAACTGGGGGGAAAACCATCCTACCAATAAATTAAGAGAAATAAAAGAAACTGTAGACCCGTGGCCATCATCCTATCAGAAATGCCGCAAGAATTCAGTAATATTGACACGGCTAAGATTGGTCACACCAAACTGACACATGGTTACCTAATGAGTAACCCCCATGCCCCTATACCTATGTGCGAAATATGTAATGTACAAATAACAGTAAAACATATTTTTAAAATCTGTCCAAAATATAAAACCCAAAGAGACATATTATTCAGAAGATATTCTTTTAAAGAAATATTATCAGAAAGTGACAAATTTTCACTATTTAATATTTTAAAATTCTTAAATTTAATAATTTATACGATAAAATATAATATATGTATTTATATATATTCAGATAGTAAATATTTATTTATTTATTTTTTTTTTTTTTAGTGTAGTATATAATTCCAGATAATAAATATTTATTTATTTATTTTTAATAATAATTTATACTGATTTTAAATAACATGTCTAATCCTTCGGGCCAGCCCTAGGAGAGTTAATATTAACTCAGTGGTCTGGTTAAACTAAAGTAAAAAAAAAAAAAAAAAAAAAAAATACTCAACGAGTAAGGATACGCAGAAAAGACATTTCCTCGGTATCGTTATTTCTGAGAAATATAATTTGTTCTCTTCCCTCGGCCTTTAAAACCGATCTCTTAGCAGCGTCAACAAAGAATTTTCTTGTTGCGATATATTTAACATCTACAAACTCAAGATGTTACAGAAAATCTGTTTGAAAACTATGTTTTAACAATGCTCCCAAATTTATGATTCGGTCGTAGGTCTATGCCGCAGTGTTTCTCAACCAACCTTTTTTATCAATGGCACCCCCTGATCCCAACTCTTGACGAGGTGGGGGGCTTAGGATCCACTGCAGAGAGAGTATGCCCCTTTACGCCTACACTCTCTGCTGTGGATCCAACTGAACATTGGGACCTTTAACTCCTTTACTCCTCCTCCTTATAAATTTTCCCCTTTCCCTTCTTCTTCTTTTGTTGACGACCCTGGCATGGTTTTGGAATATTGAATTGACTGCTCTTTTAACCTGATGGAGGGTGGAGTTGGACGGCATGCCACTCCACCCGTAAAACTAGAGTACCTGACGTGGTCGAGCGAGGGGAAATTTTTATGTTAAGCCATGCCCACAGTGCTGGGTCCGATCTCTTGTGACTGACGACCCTTAAGGCACTGTGGGTATGACGTATATCCAGGTGAGTGTCCCAGGGCAGTTACCATAGCGTAACAGTATTGCTCCTCCCCCAGTTGGGCCTCCTTGGTGAGAGGGATCTCATCCTGGACGAAATATGTAAACTTTATATATATGGGAACTAAAACAAAAAACCCCTACGACTTCTGGCATGGCAATGGACTGTTCTAAGGAAAACCCAGGTAATGAAGAACAGGCTGGTATTAAAACTTTAATACCATACAAGCCACAAAGAAAAAGCAAATTTAGAATTGACCCAACCTTGACTCACTTCGACTCCCTCTTTGGGAGTGGAAGTTGGTCAAGGTTCTTGACCTTGGAAACCGACAGAAAAATATCAGCATTAAGATTGGAAAATTATTTGTTAAGTAGGCACCCAACCTCAGAAATGTCATTTAGACAAATAAAAGAACAGGAGTGGTTAATAGAAACCACTACAAAAAATCAATCTGAAAATTATTTAACCATAAAGAACATAGACAATATAAAAGTAACGATAAGAAAGCACGACAATATGAACAGTGTACAGGGTACTGTAGTACTTCCTAAAAGTGAAGAGCCAATGAGAAAATATTTTGCTGGATTCCCTTAAAAAAAGGTACAACAATGTACAAGATTGTGAAGTATACAGTATAACCAGTAGACAAAGTAATGAAAAGACATTGAAAATAGCAAAAATAAAATTTGAAGGCCAAGAATTGCCTTTCAAAATTGTTAAAATCATGGGCCAAAATAGAGAACTGAGACTTATGTTCCAAAACCTCTACAGTGCCAAAACTGCAGTAAATATGGGCATACATGGAAAAATTGCAGAAATATATCGATCTGTGCGTATTGTGGATCTGACAAACATACCACGCAGTGGAAGTGTGGTGAACCAAATGTGTAAACTGTGGCCAAAACCACCATGCTAGGTCTAAGGAGTGTATGTACTATATATACAATACAGAACTGAAATTACTTCAAGAGAGATCAGGAATGCCAATAAGAGAAGCCAAACTAGAGTTGAGAGTTAGAGGAATGCATGATCCCGCTAGGAAGCAAATGTTCTCTGCTGCAACGAGCTCAAAGAATGAAACAAAAAATGGAAGCAAATAACAAACCCCTAATAGATAAATCAGAAGAAAAAATAACTTTACAAGAAACTAATATAGCAAGAAATCAAGATACTTGTGCAACTGTGTGTTCAAATTCATTTGAGATATTGGAGGAAATGGAATCACAAGAGAATAATACATGTATAACTGAAATATTACAAGATAATAATGAGCTGGAAGCTAAAGATAAAAGAGGCCTTTAGAGAGAACTCCACCCAAACCAAAAAGCCAACAATTATTAGAGAGGTATCAGTTAAAGTAAAGACCAAAGATCCACAAAAAGTGCACAGACAAGAAATAAAAACATACCCTTGTCTCCTAAAGTAATAATAAAAGAAATGGATGGAAATACCCAGAACAATAAAGAAATAATAGAGGAGAACACCATAGACAAAAATGAGTATGTGAAGGAGAAGAGATTACTCCCTCACCAGTAATTGGTGCACTAAAAGTGAATGAAAAAAGGACACATAAGAACACATGTGGATGTAATGAATGTTTCATCGAATTATGCAACAAAAACAAAAATATAACAAAAGACAGTTTCAACAAACACTATACGATTTTATAAAATATAGAAGTAAAGAAACCACTAGTCTAGAGACTCACAAAAAAGGCTGTATGTGCATTGGACACCTAATTTCCTATAAGGAAAAGCAAATAAATGTCGTAAACTAAAATTTTAGAAAAAATGCAACTAGATAAACCACAACAAGAAAAGTAATGCTTGAACACACTTAACATATATTTTTCAATAATTATATAATACAATGGAAACATAAATGGTCTTCAGACCAGATTACATTTGGGAGAATTACAACGCTTACTGAAAGAATACGAACCAATGATGATATGTTTACAACATGTCAATAAAACAGTATCAACAATTGGTAAATATACCTTAGTATATACATCTAGAGAAGAAGAAGGAAATTTAGGTACTGCTATATATGTACATAACAAAGTATGTTATGACAAGGTACCTGTAAACTTTGCTGACTTGCAAATATCGAGCATCAAAATACGAATAAAAAACTATAATTATGTAATTTATAACATATACAACCAACCTAACAAAAATTACGACATAGAAAAACTTAAGGATTTGTTTGGCAATGCCAGAGAACCTACATTGATAGTAGGGGATTTTAATGCTCACAACCCGATATGGGACTGTAATTGTACAATCTCAAATAGAGCAGTGGGAGTAAAATTGAAGAGTTCATGGATGTCCAAAAGAAACGAATGTGCTGTAATAAATGATGACGAAATTAGTTACATATTTTTCAAAAACAAAAACCATGGAACATTTCTTCAGTTAGACCTAACCTCTTTGTACAACAAATATAATTCGACAGAATAGAATTGGAATATAGTTGATGATTTGCACACCAGTGATCATTTCCCAATATTAATATCATGATTATAATAATCCTGCAAACATGTTCCTCACTATAACATTAATAAAGCAGATTGGAAAAATATGAAATGACACAAGAAATATCCAACCATTTGAATATTTAAAAGACCATAATGAAACTAACAAAAAATTCTTGTTGACTTCATTAAAAAGGGGGCTGCTGATCAAGCAATACCAAAGTCAAAGCCCCCCCATCCAACAAAGCACAAAGTCCCCATGGTGGTCCGATAAACTGTACAGACTTAAATTAAGGTAAAACACGCAATAGGGATAACGACTAAGATAATTTAAATAGAACGTTCAGTAAAATAATAAAAAAAAATTACCAATATTAGAAGGAACTTTACAAAAAATTACTATATTATTACTAGAAATTGATACATTAAAGCCTATATATAACAAAATATGTGCAAAATTTAAAAAGGAAGTAAATTCAAGGAAGAATAATTTCATGGAGGAAATATGTTTCAGATCTCTCAAATAATACTCCCCATACAAAAAAATATGGAAAAAATTCAGAAAAATAAATGGTACCCAAGTTAAACCACCTAGACATGCCATATTGAAAGATGGAAAAAGAATACTTGATCCAAAAGAAATAAGTAATATAATAGGAGAAAACTTAGCGAATGTAAGTAGCGATAAAAATTTAGATGAACACTTCCGCACAAAGAAAATAATGAAGAACTAATAACATAAATTTCGAAACACAGAAGATATATATTATAATAGAAAATTTAATATGGAAGAGTTGGAATATGCTCTCTTGAATAGCAATAAATCTGCTCCGGAGGTGACAATATTTGCTTTGAGATGATCGACCACTTAGCACCTCTGGCAAAGTCATACTTATTACAATTTTATAATCATTTATGGCTTTCAGAATCGATTTTCCTGATGAATGGCGTAAAGCTATAATAATTCCTATCCCCAAACCTGGAAAGGATCCAAGCAATGTAATAATTACAGACCAATATCTCTAACAAGTTGCTTATGCAAATTACTTGAAAAAATGGTAAATGCTAGACTAACATGGGCACCTTCGAGAAAACAAAATTTTAACTTCCACTCAATTTGGGTCACAGTGTAACAGGTCTACATTAGATTCTCTCTCTATCCTAGAAGACCATATACGCAGAGGATTTGAACGAAAACAGATAACTGTAGCAGTCTTTTTTGACATAGAAAAGGCTTATGACACTACATGGAGGTATCCTATATTAAAGACATTACAAAACCATAACGTCCGTGACATTTACCCATGTTCATCCAAAGTTTTCTAACAAATCGAAGTTTTCAGGTGAAAATTGATGATGCGTGTCCAGAACATTCCCACTTGAAAATGGTGTTCCACAGGGAAGTGTCCTTAGTGGCACACTATTTACCCTAGCAATTAATGAAATTAGTAAAAATCTACCCACCGGAAATTAAAAGCAACCTTATATGGATGATTTTGCCATATATTATTCGCATCTCGCATTAAACATGCAGAGCGCATCATTAACAAATCTATAGTAAAATAGATGAATGGACCTCATCTGTAGGATTTTAGATTGTCCATTAATAAGACTCAGGCAATTTTATTTATAAAGATAAAAGATGGAAGAAAGGTGAAGAAATAGATTTGAAAATCAGAAATCAAAGTATACAAATTGGCCAAACTGCAAAATTTTTAGGATTAGTATTTGATACTCACTTGAACTGGAACGCCCATAACATATGTGAAATCAAAATGTAAAAGAGCATTGAATCTAATTAGAAAATTATCAAACACTAATTGGGGAGCTGATAGACAAACCCTTACATTACTATATAAAGCAACAGTGCTGTCTATCATTGACTACGGAAGTGAAATATACGGCTCGGCTTCGAACGCAGTACTGAAAATGTTGGACCCAGTTCATAATGAAGGACTCAGAATATGTACAGGAGCTTTTAAATCGTCACCAACCTCTTCTTTACAGGTTGAATGTGGTGAACTACCTCTCTCTCTCCATAGAGAGTTTAGTAACAATGAAAAGTGCCCTAAGAATTCAGTCAAGTGATTCACCAACCAAAAAATTATTTGAACTAAGGGATGTATTTATTAACATCATTCACCACCTTTTCCAATTAGATCAAGAAGATTGTTTGAGTCACTGAATATAAATATCCAACTACCTCCAATAGTAAAATTACCTCCTCCTTGGATTATGAATAAATAAAAGTTTGCACAAAATTAAAAGTCTATCAAAAAGCATTCCTATACCCCAGAACATCAGAAGACAACATACAATAGAGCACATAAGCCGAAAAAGGTCCACATTATGCAATATATACAGATGATCCAAATCAAAATATGGAGTGGGATATGCTGCAGTGTCCCAAGATAAAATATGCCAGTTCTCGCTTCCCAATAATGCCTCAGTATTTACAGCAGAGTTATGTGCAATAACATTGGCCATAAAAATAATCAAAGAACACTACTTTAATAATTTCGTGATTTATAGCGACTCTAGAAGTGCTATAGAAGCCATTAATAGTTTATAATCCCAAAAATAATATTGTGCAGCAGATAAAGTTTTTACTCTATAAATTATATAAAAAAGGAAAAAATATTGAAATATGTTGGATCCCTGCCCATGTCGGAATAAAAGGAAATGAAGAAGCTGATAAAGCAGCCAAGGAAGCAATCCACAAGGTGAGAACAAATGTAAACATCCCTATTAGTGACACTGTAGCTTATATAAAAACAATAATTGTAAATAAATGGCAAAATATATGGAACGAAGAACCTGAAAGTAATAAACTAAAAAACAAATAAAACTGACGTTACAAAATGGAGCTCCATATACCAGAGAGAAAGACATGCGCAAGTAATCCTGACACGTCTACGTTATAAGGCCACACTCGTCTAACACATGGGCACTTAATGAGCAGCCCACATGACCCTGCTCCGGAGTGCTCAGAGTGCAAGGTATTGATAACTGTTAGACATTATGTGTGACTGTCCAAAGTTTGACCAGCAGAGAATGTCAACTTTTGGAAGTAAACCAATAAAAGAAATTTTTGTCAGAATCTTTCACATTTTCAGTCGTTCCGATTATGACGTTTCTAAGAAACTCTGATTTAATTAATAAAATATAAAAATAACTATATTTACAAAAAAATCTCAGAGCAATTAATGAATTTTAGATAAAATTTTAATTTTCTTGACTATTTTGTTAATTTTATAACCTTTTTAGTATGTATGGAACCGTGAGTAAATGTATTTATTGCCTGTTTTTAAGCCTCTGTGCATTTTTTTTTTTTTTTAGTTTTTTGGTTTTTTTTTTTTTTTTTTTTTTTTTTTTTTTTTTTTTTTTTTTTTTTTATTGAGTAGTATATTATATGACTTATTTGGGTCCCAGTTCCTGGCCTTTGGCCTAGACCTGGCAATTTTAAATATTTTATCAAATCCTTCGGGCCAGCCCTATGAGAGCTGAAAATCAGCTCAGTGGTCTGGTTAAACTATTCTTATAATAATAATTATCAATGGCACACTTAGGATCTTATAATATATCACGGCACACTTGGAAAATTTAAGAGAAAAAATTAAGAGAATATATACTTGTAAATATGAGATGGAACTACAGACTTAAGAAATAAAACACTTTTAAATATGAACTTACTTTATTTCAGTGTTTTTCTTAGAGTAAATTTGTGAAGATGATTAGTGTGAAACTTGTGCCTGGTGTTTTTTGGCGACTTCCTCAATATTTGGTCGAATGTGTGATAAGCAGATCCTCATTTCTTCTTCAGTTGAGCGTAGTCTCTCTCGCTTCTTAGTTTTGATGTTATTTAGGGCTGAGAAGCCAAGTTCACATAAATAAGATGTAGAAAATTGCAACAAAAGTGATAAAGCTTTTTCAGATAATGTGGGATATTCCTCTTGAACAGATATCCAAAATGAGTCAATAGGTACAGTAGAATGTTTTATTTTAAGATCTCTGTCACTAGAAATGGTGGCCAGTTCCTCTTCTTCACACAACTGTATTCCAATATTAGAGGAAATATTCATGAAAGGATTTCGAATCCAATCATACTTCTCTGTGCTCAGTGATGGAAAATAGTGGTCGATGTTTTCATGAAGCGCTGTCAGATGAGAAACAACAATAGGGATCATTTGTATATGATACATATATCAATTATCAAACTTCGGAAGTGATTAAAACTCCTAACATCGATTGCAGATGATAGCAACAACGGGCAGCCTGAAGATCAAAATTCAATAACAACATAGCAATATACTCATTACAAGTAGACACAGTGCTACATTAAAATGCAACTATTTTGGTTGAAACAAAAGGAACTATACTAAAAACGGTTTGAAAGCATGAGGCAATACCACGTCATACATCCCAGACAGAACGACGCCCATCACAATACCGAATGCCATCTCCACTTATAATATTAAACTTTTATTAATTGTAGAATTATTATAAATATTATGACGAACTCAAATGGCTGAAAGTTACTTATGTAAACTGCAAAGTAGGCTATAATTTAAATAATTGTCAGTATCAATAAGCGTTACTTTTCATTCATGTGAAACCAAAATCTATACCCATTTTTCGTATTTTCTGGTGTGCCATGACTATATTTCGTGGCACACTTCAAATAATCTCGTGGCACACCAGTGTGCTGTGGCACACTGGTTGAGAATCACTGGCTCTATGGTATCTACATTGCCGATGTTTGTTTTGTTCTATTTCTACGTGATTTTCATTGTTTATTTTTTTTACAAAATGTTGAGTTACTCATAATTAATTCTCAATGACGTTTTTTTTCATAACTCTTCGAAATACAATGTCGCGTGTAACTTTTTCAGGGTATCCCTTTCATTTCTACGTAATAGGATATGACCGACTGTCGAGGAAGGGGAGTTGAGGAAAGAAATAAAATGCAATTTAATCTCTGAGGACACCGGCGCCATGGAATGAGAGCTTATGTGGAGCGAGGGATGACGTATATAAGAATGATGAATAATTCTCTTGTCACTGTTTCAGTCAGAACTATAAAATTATGCAAGTGTTAAGCGAAGTTATTTTAAAAACAAAAACAGATATCCTGGACGAGTTATTCGTTATTAGAGGGTGTATGATGGGACGTTCGTTGAAGGTCAAAAAAGCTGATCTAATGGCTATTAAATATTACATTGCGAAACATGAAAGTGATGTTCTCGAGAACGTTTGTCTTCCATAACAGGTGGGGAGGACATTTTTATTTGATATAACGGGCATTTGAATTATATTGCGTGAAATATATTTAACCACCTATTAGCTTAAGAATAAGCTTTAATACTTAACTGTATGTGATGTATGATATAGAAAATAAGTAAATAAACTTTTGAACTGTAACCTTACAACATTTGCATGGAAATGCTTTTAAATACGTGCCTTTCTGTTTTTATATATATATATATATATATATATAATATATATATATATATATATATATTATACATACATATAATATATATAGATTATATATATATATATATATATATATATATATATTATATATATATATATATATATATATATATATATATATATATATATATATATATATATATACTATATATATATATATATATTATATATATATATATAATATATATATATATATATATATATTATATATATATAGTATATATATAATATATTATTATATAATATATATATTGGCATATATAATATATATATATATATATATATATTATATACTGATTTTTTATGACACACCGTGATTCAATATACATTCATTAAGGCATTAACTACAATTCCTTTTAGTATTCCAATAATTCCGCTCTACCTCGAAAGTATTGTTATTTGAAAATATGTTACCGAAGCAGAATTTTTTTATTTGATAATAATTTCTTCTCTCGTGGATTCGAAACAAGGGTTGGAGTAAGTTGTAATTGTAATTTAATTGAAATATAATTAATTACAGAATTTCGTGTTGTAATTGAATATTAAATTATAATTAAATTAAATTGTAATTGTAATTATTATTGTTTTAATTAATTACAGGAGGATATAAGTTGTAATTTAATTGTTATTATAAAATTTAAGTGGTTAAGCGAATCGGCATTGCTCCATTATGGAGTGATGGTGGGTTGCTTATAAGACTTAAACCTTTGCCTGGTTCTCCGCCACTTGGGCACGCTTCCAGTTTCCCGGACCCATGTCTTGTAGGCATCGTGTATTTAACGAAAAACAGGCTTGTCTTTAATTTGCTGCTACTGCCCCCTACTTCAGTTCACTTCCTCCTAAACCTTCCTGCTGTGAGGTTCAGTGACTTCAGTTCTACTTCTGTCTCTACAATTATGCTTGCTGCCTAGTGCGTACACCCTACACTTTTTCTGAAGGTGAGACATAACTAAAGTGATGATATGTAGCATTCGGGTGATTTTCATTATGGTAGAAGATAGTGTTGGTGCTATTGTTAATATTATTATTGTCACAATCAGATATACTCGGCGTTGCCCGGGTGTGAAGAACCAGTGTGTGTAACCTTAATAGCTCGATCTGCTTGTTTCAATTCACTGTTTCCTGTGCTAAAGATCAGAGTTTACTCTCGCAGCGAAATCAGTTGTAATGGTAATTGAATTTGCTGTTAAGTAATTGTAATGTAATTGCTATTTCCAAATGTAATTGTAATTTACATTTTTTGAAAGTAATTGTAATTGTAATTCATTTCTTCAAGTGACATTTACCGCGAGTGAAGTCCTGATTTCTCCTCTGTCCAACGGGTTGGAATCCACGAGGGGACGAAATTATTATCAACTTTAAAAAATTACCCTTTAATTAACATATATGAATATATATTAATTCGAGATAGAGCGAATTGGATATTAACAGAGGAAAACTATAAAACGAGAACTGCTGAAACTTTCCTGTCCTAACGGTCCTTTAGTATAGGCATGACTGACAAAAGTATTCAGACAATGAGTGAAAAACGAACATAAGAAAGATATAAATGTAGTGAGCATGAGGGAGAGAAAAAATACAATATCTTAAAACATGTGGGACTATTTTTAGAGCATTCTTTTTCATTACTAACAACACTATAAAACTTTCTGTGAGCTCTTTGATAACATAAATCAATTATAGCAAAGTTCATTTCCTATCTTTTTATGTATTTTATTTCTTGTCAAGATTTTGTGGACTCACAATCTGCAAAGCATGCAAGAATATGGAAGAAAGAATTGAAATTTTAACATTAAGATGGTAGCCAGAATAAAAATTTATATGTTAAATTATTTGTGGGTTTCCTATAAATACTGAATTCACCCTGGAAAGACTCTCTGTGTACTAAAACATCTAGGAAAGGGATGACATTGTTATTCCAATTTCAACAGCGAATTTTATGGATGGCACTAAATTATCCAATTTAGAAAATAATCTTTTACATCGATACCAACAGGTAAGACTTCTAAGATATCATCTACATATCTGAACAATTTTAAGGGGACAAGTGTGATATTCGGGAGGTGTTGTCTTTCAAAAAATTCCATATATAGTTTGAAAGGAGAGGCCATACCAAATATTTATAGGTAATATTCTCCATTAAAAGTAAATCTGCAATCACAAATACACAACTTAATCAATAAAATTATGTGACTAACGGACATAGATAATTCATGCAATACATGTTCATTACTTAAATATTATAGCACAGAATCAGCAGAGACTTTTATAAACAAGAACACACATCAAAACTGACAAAGATATCACTAGGGTTTAATACAATGTTATTTAATTTTCCACAAGATCAAGAGAATTCCGGATGTGTGAATTAGATACAGTTCCAAGTAAAGGGGATAATAATTTAGTGATATATTTAGATAGTTTATCCCCCTGATCCCAACTCCTTGACGAAGTGGGGGTTTAGGGATCCACTGAAATGAGAGTATTCCCCTTTATGCCTACTCTCTCTGCTGTCGATTCAACTGAACATTGCTCACAACCCGATATGGGACTGTAACTGTATAATCTCAAATAGAGCAGGGAGTAAAATTCAAGAGTTCATGGGTTCAAACGACATGTGCTGCATAAATGATAACGAAATTAGCACACATTTTTCAAAAACACATGGAACATTTTCCTCAGTAGACTTAACTCTATGTACAACAAGTATAGTTGACAATAGATTGATGACTTGCACACCAGTGATCATTTCCCAATATTAATTTCCTTATTACATAATAATCCTGTAAAACATGTTCCTCATTATAACATTTATAAAGCCGATTGGGAATGATATAAAATACATATAAGAAATATCCAGCCATTTGAATATTTAAAAGACCATAATGAAATTAACAAAATCTTTCTTGATTTCATTAAAAAAGCTGCTGATCAAGCAACACCAAAGTCAAAGCCCCAACCAACAAAAAACAGTCCCATGGTGGTCTGATAAGCCAACAGAATTAATCAATATAAAGCAGTCAATAGGGAGATATTTGGATGATTTAAATAGAATGTTCAGTAAAATAAATAGAACATTACCAATATTAGAAGGAACTTTATTATTGCTAGAAATTGATGCATTAAAGCCTCTATACAACAAAATATCTGCAAAATTTGAAAAGGAAGTAATTCAAGGAAGAATCATTTCATGGAGGAAATATGTATCAGATCTCTCTAATAATACCCCCATACAAAAGATATGGGAGAAGTTCAGAAAAATAAAAGGTATCCATGTCACACCACCTAGATATGCCATATTAAAAAGATGGAAAAAGAATACTTGATTCAAAAGAAATAAGTAATACAATAAGAGAAAACATAGCATATGTAAGTGGCAATAAAAATTTAGATGATGACTTTCGCACAAAGAAAAATAATGTAAAACTAATAACATTAATTTTTAAACACAAGAAAATATATATTATAATAGAAAATTTGATATGGGAGAGTTGGAATATGCTCTCTCGAACAGCAATAAAGCTGCTCATGGAGGTGACAATATTTTGTTTTGAAATGATTGACCACTTAGCACCTGTAGCAAAGTCATACTTATTACAACTTTGTAGTCATTTATGGCTTTGGAATTTATTTCCTGATGAGTGGTGTAAATCTGTGATAATTCCTATCCCCAAACCTGGAAAAGATCCAAGTAATGTAAATGATTACAGACCAATTTCTCTAACAAGTTGCTTATGCAAATTACTTGAAAAAATGGTAAATGCTCGACTAACAGGGCACATTCGAGTAAAGAAAATCTTGACTCCCACTCAGTTCGGGTCACAATGTAGCAGGTCTTCATTAGATTCTCTCTCACTTGGAAGACCACATACGCAGAGGATTTGAACAAAAACAGATAACTGTAGCTGTCTTTTTTGACAATGAGTGTCAATTACCCAGATGTTGTGACGCCAGATATAATACACAATCAATCAATCAATCTACGTGGAGGTGTCCTATATCATAAACTTTACAAAACAACATTTACCAATGTTCATCCAAAACGTTTTGACAAATTGGAATTTTCAAGTTATAATTGATGATGTATTGTCCAGAACATTCCCACTTGAAGATGGTGTTCCACAACGAAACGTCCTTAGTGGCACATCTACCTACTGGAATTAAAAGCAACCTTCATATGGATGATTTTGCCATATATTATTCAGCATCTTTCACATTTTCAGTGGTTCCGATTTTGACGTTTTTTAAGAGCTCTGATTTAATTAATGAGATATAAAAAATTATATAATACAAAAACTCAGAACAATGAAAGAATTTTAAATAAAATTTTTAAAAAGTTTCTTTCCTCATTATTATTTTAATTTTAATAAATTACCTTTTTAGTATGTATATAGACCTGGCATTTTATCAAATCCTTCCGGCAGCCCTATGAGAGCTGAAAGTCTGGTCATTGGTCTGGTTAAACTATTTTTATAATAATGATAGATAGTTTATAAGCAATTGATCCTACAGGTTGTTTTCCTTATTAGTTTTAACTAGGCCATATAGATAAGGTAATGAGGGACATTTTACAGTTAATTTACACAAGAATTCTTTTTTATCTTTAAGAATGTGCTTCATTGTGATATACAAAATTTTTATTACCTGGTCCAACGTATTTTTGTGAGTTTTTTGTAAGTTGTTTAATCTTTATGTAAAGTATGCATACGTGCTATGTGGTCAATTTTGTTCAGAACTACTAGACTAATGGATTGCAAGCTTGTATCATTCTTCAATTCTTACAAACTTATTTATAGCGTCGTTAAGACCGAAAGATTTCGGCAGTTCTCGTTTTTTCATTTTCTTACTTATCATTACCTTATATCTATATATATATATATATATATATATGTTAAAGGATCTTTCCTAGATAGTTACCCAAAAGGGTTTTAACCCGGTATGTATCCACCTAGCGGCGTGTTTCGTTAAAACATAAACAAAAGACAGCAAATATAAATACATATATATAATATATATATGTATATATATATATATATATATATATATATATATATATATATAGAAAGTGAGAAATGTGCATGAAAAAAGACAGTAAAACGTTGGCATAGGTGAAAAGTTGGGTCCGTATATTTTCTCTAGTTTAGCTATGTGGAAAGGACATAAGATTGATAGGCTGTTAAAATAGTGCATAATTCGGAAGTCTTGAAACGCAAGAGGAAGGACAGGCCTAGAAAGTGCTGGATAGATGTTGTGAAAGAGTAATTGGGCAACCTGGTCGTTAACACTCATGAAGTGTCAGATCGCGCCAAAGGTAGAAGCAAATGTCTGTGTACACATGAGCCCGTTTCCAGTAATGACTTCGATTTGCTCGTAATCATACCTGCCGAAATTTTGATTGCACGGGACCATTCGTCACTTGCATAACATCAGTTTTATAATTTTATCCACACCAATTCATTACATAAAATCACTACATAACACTTACAGGCTATGCTGGCATATCGCCAGCGTAATCATGACAACAACAATCATAGAAATTAATTTGATCTGTAAACAAACAGTACTGTCTTTAGTTGAAGGGAAGATTAAATTTTAGCATAGAAAAAGCATTATGATAATAAATATTACATTTCCTCAGCTACAATGGAAAAAGGTTCCATTTTAGATTGCTGTAAACTTCCAGGAAATTTCCCATAATAACTATTTTCTATGCTTACATTTTATGTAGATTGTCATACCTGGCACTGTAGGTTTTTAGACCCCGGGAGCATGTTGAAAAGCATTAATTCCTTGTTATTGTCAGTTTCTTAAATTCGAAAAAAATATAGATTAGAGATATACCCTCCTGAGAAATATTCTGCTCTGCATTTTTTTTTCAACCATCATCTAATTTTGGGAACGATGGTTACAGGCAGCATGTTTTCAGGTTTCCGATCTCTGGTATACTTGTGAATGTTTATATTTATGAGAATGGTATATTTACTGTTGAGAATCAACCATGACTCCTAATGACCCCATCGGTGGCCAGAAAACTCGGTCTGGCAAATTTGGTCTCAGGTTATTGTGCTTGGCATATGAACCATTTAGATTCCTTGATGTTTTTACATTTCATCATATGTATATAAGATAGTAAAGGGAAAACATGTATAGGAAAACTATACTAGTGTTAGAATTTCTATAAATCACTTTAGTCTTAAAAGATCGTAGAGCAATTTCTTAGTTTTTTTGTGTGATCACATTACATAATACATTTATAGAGTGCTAAGCGTATAAATTCAGTAAAGCAATAAGTTAAAGATTTTAATCCTCATATATATTTAAAAATACTTTATGCTAAGAACAATAGCTCTTGAATGTTCAGTAAAAGTTCAGTAAATCATATATCTTTAAAGAAAACTTTAAGCTGGTTGCTTCCATCATACTCTTCTACTAAAGTCTCAAAACGGGTGTCAAGTTTTTCATATTTTCTTTTTTTACTTGGCCTTTCCCCCCCATCAGCACATGTAAAATTTTTGTTTGTGTGAGTGCCTCTTTTTTTTTCAAGACATCAGTAAATTTCCAAATGTTGGGTTTTTGCTTGCGACAGTGTCTGAAATCTAGGTGAAATCCTTTTTAGGTGTTGTTAGTGCGAGGTAATTTATCCAAAACACGACCTCCGATGTTCCAAAATGCTATAGGATATGAAGGTGCTTCTCTTCTACGGTGCCATCCACGAATTGCACCGATATATATCAGTTCAAAATAACTAATAAAATCCATCGGTACTGCTTCGTCCTCAATTCCATTGTCATATTGTAAAAAATGCTTGCCATCAATCAAAACACGAAATATTTGAGGCACTTCAAATCCAGTATGGGTCAGAGTAAAGGAGATGCACCAAAAGCTGTCCCCCTAGATGCTGACCCCTTGGCGTGGGTAGGGGGCTTAGGGACCAGCAGCTGGGCCTTGATGCCTGGTGGGGTTGCTTTCTCACTGGTCCTTGGGGCCAAGCTGCTGATCCAACTAAATTAGTCAGAACTTTTCCTACTTTCTGCAATTTTTCCATTCTTATTACATCCTTCTACTTCATGTAATATTTTTTTTAACTAGTATTTTGGATTATGTGGAATTTTCCATCTTTGCTGAAATTTACTGGACCTGTTAAACAGAAAAGATATCATAGCTGGGACTGGGTTCTATATCTAAAGCTCCCCACCAAAGGCTCGACACCTTGATGTAGTGGTGGGGCTTGTGAGGTGCGAGGAAGAAGTGGACGATGGTAGCCGGGCAGTTTTCTACCCTGGCAGGTGCAACCATGCTACTAAGGCCATTTTTGAGTACCCAGACTAAGTTCGATCCTCTTTTGAACCTTCTATTTTTTTCAGTCTTTCACTTCTTCCCCTGTCAGGATAAACCAATAGTTGATGACCATAGAATGTTAATGGATGATGGCTGTGACAACTCTTCTAATGTGATGGAGGGTGGGGATGGGCGGCATTCCTCCTCACCCGTAAAATTCAAGTACCTGACGTGTTCGAGCGAGGGGAAAGTCTTATGTCAAACTTGGTCCCTAGTACTGGGTCGGATCTCGACAGACTGACGATGCCTTAAGTGCTGGGGATCAGGTGTATAACCAGGAAGTAACCTCTAGGGGCGGCCTATGAATTTGGCATGCCGCACCCCTCCCTTGTTGGGCTCCATGGTGGGTGGAGGACTACCTGGCTGAAAACATCACTCTCGTGTACATGTATACATTATTAGGCCCTAATGTTGATGACCCCAGCGCGGAATTAGACTTGGCTACCGGATTCGTTCAAGAAAATAAGCCCAACATAACAACGATGGCACCATATGAGCCATTAACAAGAAATAATAGAAAAAGAAAAATGTACAAACCCGACCCAACATTAGTTCATTTTGACCATATTTTTGGGACAGATAATTGGTCCAGATTTCTTGTTCTCAAAACAGAGAGGAAAAATTTCCTCTATGTTTTAGAGAACAAATTATTAAGCTTACTAAACGCCCAACTAGAGAACAATGAGTTTCAGAGCACATGAAATTTAATGAATGGCTGATTGAGCACACAAAAGCCCAGTCAGAAGCATTTCAGAACATTAAAGAAATTCAAGGGATAAAAGTAACGGTGAAAAGCCATGACATGCTCAACTATATCCAAGGTACAGTTGTACTACCCCAAATTGAAAATGAGGAAGAATTACCAGAAAAGCATATTATATTAGAATCACTAAAATTAAGATATGACAATATTCACGATCTGGAGTTATATCAAATTCCAAGTAAAAAAAACCATGAAGTTTCCATCAAAATAGTAAAAATCAAATTCACAGGCCAAAATTTACCAGCAAAGATTAAAATACTTGGTCAAAACAGAGAAGTACGCCCTCACATACCGAAACCACTGCAATGTAAAAAATGTTGTAAATTTGGTCACACATTCAAGAAATGCCAAAATAAAGAAATATGTGCAGTGTGTGGTTCAGAAGACCATAGAACTGAGTGGAATTGCCCAAATATTAAATGTGCTAACTGTGGACTTGCTCACTATGCAAAGTCAAAAGAATGCCCATTCTATATGTATAATACAGAATTAAAACTTCTGATGAGTAGAACTGGAATGGCAGCAAGAGAGGCTAAGCTTGAGTTAAAAGTTAGAGGGATACTTGACCCAAGCAGAAATGCATCATATAAAATTATGTTAAAAAATAAGGATCCCCAAATATGTGAAGCTTGTTTAGAAAATAGGAATCTAATACCTGAAACCACAATAAAAAACAAATATGCTGCTCTATCATCCTTAGATGATCATGATGCCAATACTTCATGATAGAGACAGCACCCTTCCAATGCAGACATTGCTGATGATTTCCCACCAGATCAGAGAGCAAGGGGAAAAAGGCGGGAGACCCTGGAAATGGGACCCCTCCGCAATAGAAAATAACTTGACAACAAAGAGGACTCCCATCCTCTAAAAAGTAATATAGATAGTATTGAAGTAGAAGCTGAAACATTAACCACCTCACAAACTAACGATTTCTCAGAAAATAACAACATTGTCCATATAACTCCATCACCCATAATAGGACAAAGAGGAAAATCCTTAACTCATCCTCAACCCCAACCAAGTAGTAGTATTCATCAACAAGCTGCTTCTGTTGAAATAGACTCCTCTCCCAGTCTCAGTAAAACAAACAAGACATTCCCAATCACTCAAAATAGAAATGCCTTATCCATTCATGATAAATTATGTGGATGTAATGAATGTTTTATTGTTCAGTTGAATACAATGAAACTTCCATCAACAAGCAACCTCACTATTATGATTAATAATTTTATGAAATTCAAAACACAAAACCAACAGGAAAATCTAGAAAAACACTCCGAAGATTGCATGTGTGTAGACCATCTTAATTAAAACTCGCTCATCGAGTGCTAGAGGCATAGAACATTTATTGGAAAAAATAAAACAAAAACAAAAGTCCCAAGGAGCAATTACAAAGAGACTTAACATAAAGTCAAATATTAAGAAACCTGCAGCTTTACATGAGTATGAAACCACAAAAGTAAGAGGAAGTAATGTTCGCTTGACAGAGGCCTTCCCCCACAATATTATTCCACAGTGGAACGTAATGGGTTTAAAAAACACGATTACAAATAGGAGAAATTCAAAGATTATTAAAACAATATGAACCAATAGCAATATGCTTGCAACATACAAATGAAAATGTCTCGAGAATAGGCAATTATACATTAGCATCACATTCAGTTCCTGATATGAATACATTAGGAACAGCAATTTACGTCAATAACCGAATTACTTACGAAAATATATTGACTTATAGTTCTGAATTCCAACTATCTGGAATTAAACTTCATATTAACAACTCTACTTTTAATTTGTATAATATTTACAACCAACCTTCATGTAACTATGATTTACAAAATCTACTTCAAGTATTACCGAATATAGGTGATGATTTTTTAATGGTGGAGATTTTAATGCCCACAGCCATTATGGGATTCCTTTTGTAATGAAACAGATTCACATGGTAACAAAATTGAGCATATGATTGACAATCATAATCTTTGCATTTTAAATGATGGAGATATCAGGACTTACTTTTCAAAATCCCATGGAAGTTTTTCATCCATAGACTTAAGTATTTGCTCACCTAATATAGTGGACAGATTTGATTGGAATGTTTTAGATGATCCATATACCAGTGATCATTTTCCAAATTTTAAATATCCTGTTTGGGACATACCCAACACAACTATCCCACGATATAATGTAGATAAGGCAGACTGGGACCAGTATAAAATTTAAAACCAGCCAGATCCATCCATTTACAGCAGTACAAGGTCATGATGAGACAGTAGATTTCTTCACAAACTTTGTAATTACAGCTGCTGAGGAATCTATTCCTAAGTCAACTACTAATCCCAAGAAACACTCAGTACCCTGGTGGTCTGACACACTATCCCACTTGATACAAGAAAAACATATTATAGGTAGAAGATTAGAAACCCTGCATAATAGATTTAATGGCATAAGTAAAAGATCTCTAAATTTTGAGAGCACTGCCAAGAAACTTGTAGACATTACTATAGAAATAAGTCTACTAAAACCTCATTACAATCGGATCTCGGCAAGATTCAGAAGGGAAGCCATTAGAGGAAAATAATGTCAATGGCTAAAAATATGTATCTAGCATATCTGATACAACCTCAATAAGTAAAGTCTGGGAAAAATTTAGGAAAATTAATGGATCTCATATTAGATCTCAGAGACATGCACTAATACATAATGGCCAACCAGTACATGATAGTACCGCAATTTCGAATATTTTAGGGCGTAACATCCAGGAAATAAGTATAGATGATCACTTTCGAACCATTAAAGCCCGTGAAGAAGCTGTCCCATTGAATTTTGAAACATTAGAGGATATATATATTAACCAGATTTTCACAGAAGAGGAATTTGAATATGCTTTATCTAACTGTAACTCTTCTGCTCCAGGCCAAGACGACGTAAATTTTGAGATGATAAAAAACCTGGCTCTTTTAGCAAAAACATACTTATTGAAGCTTTATAATCATCTATGGGTAAATCACCTGTTCCCAAAAGCATGGAAACATGCTATAATCATACCAGTTGTCAAACCAGGGAAATATCCAAGCAATCCAAATAACTATAGACCAATATCCCTGACAAGTTGCTTGTGCAAATATGGTAAATTATAGACTAAATTGGTGCCTACGTAAGAATAAGACTCTGTCTTCAACTCAATTTGGCTCACAATCTGAAAGATCTACTTTAGATTCACTTTCCCATCTAGAAAATTATATACGGAGAGGGTTTGAACGTAAGCAAATTACAGTTGCCATATTCTTTGATATCCAGAAAGCATATGATACGACCTGGAGATACTCAATTTTAAAATCCTTACACAAAAATGGTTTTAGAGGGCACTTACCAATTTTTATCGAGAATTTTATCCATGAAAGAACTTTTCAAACACGAATAAATAATGTATATTCTGACTCCTTCAATTTAGATTGTGGAGTCCCTCAAGGGAGTGTTTTGTGTGGAACAGTTTTTGCTCTAGCTATTAATAACATCATAAAGCAGTTACCACAGGGAGTACAAAATAGCTTGTATGTAGATGACTTTGCTATATATTATTCCTCAAGCAGTCTTCGTCATCTACAAAGAATTCTTAATAAAGCCATCAAAACATCCACAACTGGACTTTGTCAAGTAGGCTTTAAAGCTCTCTATAGAGAAAACCCAAGCAATTATGTTCTACAAAAATAGTAGATGGAAACAGAATCAAGACATAGATCTTAAATTAGGTGATACCCTCATTCAGTTTAGTAATACTGTAAAATTTTTAGGCTTGGTGTTTGACACTCATCTTAACTGGAAAGCACACATAGCCTTTGTAAAAAATAAATGTAATAGTGCCTTAAATTTGATAAGAAAATTGTCTCATACTACTTGGGGAGCTAAGAGACAAACATTGCTTATGATATATAAAGCACTAGTTTTATCCAAAGTAGATTATGGAAGTCAATTTACGGGTCGGCATCACAAAGTACCTTGAAGTCCTTAGACTCTATCCACACTCGAGGCTTGAGACTTTGTAGTGGAGCCTTTAAATCTTCTCCAAACACTTCAATATGTTGTGAAAGTGGCGAACCCCCATTATCCTTACATCGTGACCTTGTAACAATGAGAAGTGCTTTAAAGATAACTTCCACTGATTCCCCCACAAAAAAAGTATTTGCCATGCGAGATATATTTATTAGTAATCATGAACTACCTTTTCAAATAAGAGCTAATAGGTTATTGGAATCTATTGGTGTTAGAGTAAATATACTCCCACCCTCAAATTCTCCACCTCCATGGATGATGAAGAAAATCAAAGTATGTTCTAACCTTTATCATCTGTCAAAAAAGCAAGATTATACTTCAGATCGTTATAAACAGTATACATTAGAACACATTCGAAGTAAAGGCCCACATAAAGCAATATACACTGATGGATCCAAATCTTCAGCAGGAGTTGGTTGTGCTGCAGTATCATCATGCAAAATAAGTCAGAATTCATTGCCAATTGAAGCAACTGTCTTTACTGCTGAGTTAACAGCAATTATATTGGCAATCAATCAGATAAAATTGTCAAATAATAAAATGAATACTAAATTTGTAATAAGAAGCGCAATTGAATCCCTCAAGAGTTATTCACATAAGAACCCTTTAGTAAAGGAAATTAAACAAATCATCAATAAATTATATTCACGTGGGGTTAACATTGAAATATGCTGGATTCCTGCCTATGTTGGAATCCAAGGTAATGAAAAGGCAGATGAAAAGGCCAAGTCTGGGATAAATTCACCAATTTTTGACAATAAATTGCCTGCTACAGATTATATAAACTCAGTGAAGCAGTGCATAAAAACAAAATGGCAAAATCTGTGGGATAGTGAAGCAGACACCAATAAATTTAAGTGCATCAAACAGAAAGTAGACTTGTGGAATACATCAGTACAAAATGAAAAACGAGCTGAAGTAATATTAACAAGATTACGAATAGGCCACACAAGACTAACTCATGAGTATTTAATGATAACTCCACAAGGGAAAAAAAAAAAAAAACATCCCTCATTGCAATGTGTGCAATACAATTTTAACAGTCAAGCATATTTTATGTGAATGCCTAATTTTTAATAGAGAAAGAAATTTATATTTAGGCAATAAATCATTATCAGAAATACTATCGGAATCAGATAATTTTTCTTTATATAGAGTATTAATATTTTTTAAAAAGACTAATTTGATTAATATGATTTAACATATACCCTTTTAAATGGATGACTTTTGTCATTTTTATCTATTTCAGTCTTTTATAAGTTCAATTCAATATTTTAATTCCAACCTCATATATCATTAACAATCCCCCTCATTTATCATTAATTTATTATAATTCATTAACTTCATTCCATACCATTCCATGTTGTAGACATAACATTTTATGAGCGTATATTTTTAAATAATTTCGTCCCGAATGATTTCGGGCCAGCACTGTAAGAGTCTGGTTAGACTTATTGGGCTGGTAAATCTTAACTTTATAATAACAATATATCTAAAGCTAAATAGTGGGAACCGTGGCAGGACCATCAACTGCCCGATAATGTTTGGACCTGACGTTGATATCAGGCGGAAACTATTTTGCAGGGCTGGACCACGGATTCCAGGGGGTCTAGTTTTGTGGATAGGACTCTCGGCATTCAGTCCTGGTTTGCCCATATTGTGAATTATGGGTCGGGGATTGATTGTATTCTTGTAATACTCTCAGTCCTATCAAGCAGGTTTGGCTTCTCTTGGGCAACTCTAATCATGTTGTGCCATCCCCTGTGAGGTAGGGTAGGGATGCGGACATTTGGGAGTCGGTTCTCACTTGTGCCATTAGTGGAAGAATAATCTCCATGAAAGGTTGATGATATCTTTTTCAGGTTTTCAGGTTTATTTATATTTTTTTCAATCTTTAATCTTTATGATAAAAATAAATAAAGATTCAAGTACTCTTGGGCCCTTTGATGGTGAATCAGCACAGTTGATGGCAGCTGGAACCTCCCCTGACAACCTTCCTCTGGAGAAATCTAAAAAACCTTCCAGTGTAATTAGTACACTGAAACCCTATGTTCCAATACAGAGTAAAGGGAAATTGAGCAGAAGCATATTTGAAATTGGACCGGGAATATTTGAAAAGTCTTATGATAAGTACCTAACTTTTAATCTGGAAGGATCAAGTTGTGATATTTTTGGTGTGTACCGAGATATCGTGAAGTGCTGTGGCCGAGAACCTAAGATTTCTTATGAAGGTCGAGGAAAGCTGAATGGTGGAAAATCTTACCACAGCAAAAAGAAACTGAAAAATTGAAGCATTATCACACCTTGGAGGAGTCAAAGTGGAATATCCAGTACATGCCTTTTGGAATTACTCCAAGGGAATGATAAATGCACCACCTACTCTGAAGAAAAACTTGTAGAGGAAAATTTTCTTCATATATATGAAGAAAATTTTTATATACATATATAAAAATTTTCTTCATATATAAAAGTTCTTACTCAGACAATGTATGTATGATTTAAATTTGGTTGAGGAGGGCTGCCTCCCCTATAAATTTATATAACTGCTCTATATTACAATCCTTTCCGAGAATTGTATCTAGAATAAAATTACCTACTCTGTCCCGACCCCAAGACAGGAACCTATGTCTCAAATTCCCGAATCTGGGACATTCAATTAACAAATGTTTCACAGTCAAGGGCACAGTACAGTTCTCGCAAAACAAAGGATTTTCACGAGACATCAAGAACCCATGTGTGAGTCTTGTATGTCCAATCCTCAATCTGCACAACATCGGATATGACCAAGGAGACACTGATGACGTTATACTGCGCATTTTTATATGAAATTTATTAAAAATTTTAATTTTTTCTATTCAATTTATTTCGGTGTCAATTACCTAGATGTTGTGACGCCAGATTTAATACACAATCAATCAACCAAAAGCTGTAGTTCTCCAATTTGTTATGGACCTTGAAATTGTTGGCAAATTCGATAATTCACTTATTTCATTTTCATCAAGTTTATTCACAGTTTCTTCTAAAATCATTCTTGTGCCAGATGATTCACCATTCTGAATTTTACACTTTATTTCTTATATAGCACTTCAGGCTTCTACTTTTGCTAATGTAGAAGTGATTGTTCAAGTTAATCTTAAAAATCACATTTTCACTGTCCTCACACCGCCAATATAGCCTTATCTTGTCGGCACTGGGCATATGAAAATCATATATGTAATCATCTTCATCGATGAGTTTTTCTTTTCCTCTTTCCGGTATAACGTGCTTTGAAGCCATTGCTATGGGTACTGTAACTGAATTTTAAAAGTGATAGATTGTATTTAAAAAAAGTTATTAGTTATAGAGAGAAAACATAAACTAATAGTGAGTTTGGTTTAACAGTTTAACTATCATTGTAATATAATAGATAGTTTTCTTGAGAAAATCAAAGATAACCGTACAAACAGCTTAATTTCAACGAGCTAAATAGTGAGACCGAATTTTCCGAGACCCAGGTTTCTTAGTTTTCTCTATGAAATTATTTTAATATTTTTGTATGCTTAGAATAAATGTTATGCCTGAATTAATCTTAAATAAACCTCTTTAGTTTCACTTTGTGTTTTTGAAACAGTGTTAAAGGATTTTATATTATTTTCTAGCATTTCTAGACATAAGTATTCAATGTAGTTTTGAGACCGAATATTCCTAGCACCGGCTCCCTCAATGTGAGACTACCTTGACGTGGTGACGGGGCTCTTGAACCCCAGGAATCTGTTCCCAGGTTTAATTCCAAGAGTCTCATGTATTAATATACATGTCTGGACTAATTTTGTGGAATTTTCCCCTTTTTGTAAAATTTTACAGCTTAGATTAGTCTGAGAAGGTATCATGCTTTGGAAGTTTGCATTCGAAGCTAATTGTGGGAGTTTTGGTGTTGAGTCACTACTCATTATAGTTTGGACCTAAGTGATAGTGATGGGATTTTTCCATTGCTTTGTGGGCTTTGGCAGTTTGTTGGGGAGGGGAGTCTAGGCATTTGAACCTGCCTGGGTTTCCCTTTCTGATGTGCCGTTGGGGCCTTAGCGGGGCTCTTGGGTGTGAGGTGCGCACTTTGTAGACTTCTGAATGTGAATTGGCATACTAATATGAATTTAGATAGTAGATATCCCTCCCCTGAATCAGACGACTTACTGGCAGTGGCAACGACTTCTGGCATGAACATGGATATAAGCTCGGCTGGCACCAAACAGAGCGTTAGTAAATCTGGTGGATTTGATTCAAATAATAGAGTCCTTTGTTACACTAATATAAATTTGTCGTTAGATTATGAATCTTTGTATAGTGTAATGAAACAGTTTGGTAAAGTGGAAAGAATAGAGTTACTTCTAGAAAAAGACAAGCAGTCATTTTCTGATGTTGTTAAATTTTCCTCACTCTTGGAAGCTAGTGAGGCACAACAAAAACTCCATGGCTACATTAATGATGCAGTTCTTAGCACGAAAGTGTTTTCAGTGAAAAACTTAAAAATGATGAGCCATGATTTTATCCCTAAGAATGAAGAGCATGGACCAGCCCCATGTACCAGCGCATTTCCTCCCCGATATATGGCATGTTGCTAGCTACAAGGAGGGAGGAAAAATTTTTTTAAAGGCTGCTGAATGTATTGAGAGCAAGGTAGGTTCCATTCCCATTCCCCCTAGATGCTGACCCCTTGGCGTGGGTAGGGGGCTTAGGGACCAGTAGCTGGGCCGTAATGCCTGGTGGGGTTGCTTTCTCACTGGTCCTTGGGGCCCAGAAAGCTGCTAACGCTTTGCCAGAAACAACCTTCAGGAAAGTGCCTCATACAGACCTAATAGGTCCTATTAGGTCTTATGTATTAAGTAAATGGCAAGAAAGATGGACTTATCCTCTTCTTGCCAATAATAAGAAGTTTAGAAATATTAGGAAAAATATACTGCCGTGGAATTCGTCATTCCAGCTTGACAGACGAACAAAGGTTATTTTAACGAGATTAGGGATTGGGCACACTTATTTAGCCCATCATTTTATTTTAGAAGGAAGCAGCCCACCAGTGTGTGCTTACTGCGATGAGATCCTAACAATGGAGCACATTCTGATGGTTTGCCCCAGATATTTTAACCAAAGGGAAAGATATTTTTAGGGTAAATCCCTCTCAAATATCTTGGGAGATGAAGCAGATATTTCTGCTCTCATCTCCTTTTTAAAGTGTATAATTTTTTTAATAACATTTAGATAATTATTTATATATCATACAGATTTTTAAAGACATTAAACTATTTTTTATATTATATTATGCTATTCATTAAACTTCATATTTTTATTTTATTTATTAGTCACATCTAATTTTGCGAATCATTTCTTTCACTAAGTCATTAATTCATTTAGCATAAATCAACATATTTAACCTTCATTACGGCGCTGAATGGCCTTCTTGGCCCCAGTGCCTGGGCTTTAGCCCTAAATATCATACATCCATCCATCCTTGGGGCCCAGCTGCTGATCCAACTAAATTAGTCGGAACTTTTCCTTCTTTCTGCAATTTTTTCATTCTTACTACATCCTTCTCCTTCATGTAATATATTTTTATTTACTAGCATTTCGGATTAATTATGTGGAATTTTCCACCTTTGCTGAAATTTACTGGACCTGGTAAACAGAAAAGATATCATAGCTGGGACTGGGTTTTATATCTGAAGCTAAATAGTGGGAACCGTGGCAGGACCATCAACTGCCCGATAATGTTCGAACCTGAGCGATATCAGGCGGAACTATTTTGCAGGGCTGGACCACGGATTCCAGGGGAGTCTAGTTTTGCGGATAGGACTCTCGGCATTCTGTCCGGTTTGCCCATAATGTGATTAGGGTGGGGATGATTGTATTCTTGTAATACTCTCAGTCCTATCAAGCGGGTTTGGCTTTCACTTGGACCACTCTAATCATGTTGTGCCATCCCCTATGGGTAGGGTAGGGACGCGGACATTTAGGACTCGGTTCTCACTTGTGCCATTAGTGGAAGAATAAAATCCATGAAAGGCTGGTGATATCTTTTTAAGGTTTTCAGGTTTTTTTTTTTCAATTACTTTAATCTTTATGAAAAATATGAGCAAAGATTCAAGTACCCCTGGACCCTTTAATGGTAGTGATGTTTTTAGTTGATGACTACAGGAACCTCCACTGGCAACCTTCCTCTGGAAAAATCAATCAAACCTTCCAGTGTAATTACACTGAAACCCTATGATCCAGTACTGAGTAAAGGGAAATGTAGTAAAAATATAGTATCTGAAATAGGACCCGGAATGTTTGAAAACTCGTATGATAAATATTTGACTTTTAATTTGGAAGACTGATTGTGACATTTTTAATGTATATAAAGATATTGTCAAGTGTTGTGGCCGAGAGCTTAAGATTTCTTCTGAAGGGCGAGGAAAGCTGTCAGTGGAATCTGCCTCAGCAAAGGAAAGTGACAGGCTAAAAACATTATCTCACCTTGGAGGAGTTAAAGTAGAGTGTGCAGTACATGCTTTTTGGAATTACTCCAAGGGCATGATATATGTACCCCAGCTTCTGACGTACTCTGAGGAAAGGCTCGTAGAGGAATTAAGGGGTCAAGGTGTAATAAGAATTTAAAGAATGAAGAAGAAGATAAATGGAGTCCTGGTCCCACTTCCCAATTTAATTGTTACATTCAATTCCACCCGATTGCCTAGTTACCCTAGTATAATGAAAGCAGCCTGGTTACGTTTCAAGGTTAAACAATATATCTCAAGACCGAGGAGATGTTTTTATTGCCAAGAATTCGGACATATGTTAGTGTCCATCATCTACTGACGGAATGCCATAAATTCGAAAGAAAACGAAGATCCTACAACATATATAATATACCATTTAAAGAACTATTGGGAGAAAATGCCCCAATTATCTCAAAGAAATAAACCTGTTTTATATGATATAACACATCTTATAATTTCATAAAGTTATACAATAGGTGCTGAATGGCCTTTGCTGCCCCAGTGCTTGGTGTTACACCTAAACCTTATAAAACCAACCAACCCAAGAATTTATATGAAATCTATTCAACGGCCACGCTTTCAATTTTGAGTTATGGGCGATTCAGATATGCAGAAAACTTGTACATCATTAGTCGTTCCCTTCACCTGCAGAGAAATCTCAAACCCCATGCACATACTCTATTGTAGAATTCATCTCGCACGCGTACTTGCTGGGTACGAAGATTCCTTCATATGTAACACTTCCAAGTCTTTCATTCGTCTTTCCTTTTAACGCGTCCAGATTTCTCCCACTATTTCTACCAACTCCGCATTCTCTACTCTTTTCAGTTTTTTATTTAGTTAACCATTTCACCATTTATATATATATTTCCACATTCATATCTCCAACATTCTTGCCCTTTCCTTTCTTTGCCATGGCATGCAAACAATTCAGCTCTATAGCTTAAATATCTTCCTTCTAGTCGCATGTATTAGGGCTTGTGCCTTGTATGATAAGGCGCCCTATGAGGTAATGTTAGACTAGCGATAATCTATACGCTAAGTCGGTTGGTATTGCACTTCCATCTTCAATGGAGTGTCTGGGGTTTTGTAGATCACTTATGAAGTCGGTATTATCTTTTACGACGATGTGTTAAAACTCATGGTTTCGGTGAGGTTCTTGTAGAAACACAAGGTATAAAAAATAGTATATTCTTCTGAAGTTTTACATGATGAAGATCAGGTATGATCGTACAAGTCTTCTATGACGATAGCTTGATCGCTTCTGCCAATGATGATGGCTAATCCTATTCCTCTACATGATAAAGCTTAGGTAAAGAGGTACAGGTCTTCTAATGACGATAGCTAACTCTGTTCTGCCCGTCTACCATCTCTGTTACAAGTTATGAAGGAACAGACAGTAGTTCGAACATATGAACATACTATCAGATGACATAGTTTCATACGAACATACAATCGAATGAGACACGCTACAGATCACGTAGGCCGTTTGAATAATAGGTCGGGGTAGTTGTCTCAAGCAGGGAGCTTGGACTAATGTTTATAAACAATTGAATGACTACAGGTGACGGCATGTTATCTTAGCTTACATACTTATTGTATACGTCATCTTTAGCGTCTCTAGTCTGATCACATTCCTGCAAGCAATCTGGTTGACCTCTTTATTTTAGACTTTTATATATATGGACTAACATTCCATATTTTTATTATGTAAACACTTACACATGTACCTTCACTTCCATACATTTCCCCCTTGACTCCTATAGACACTTTTAGATTCTTGCTATATTTTGAACATTTCTTGTTACTGGCCTTGCTGTACCTACTCTGATTCACCTATGCTGTCATTATAAAGTGACCCAATATATTTGCTTCCAAAAACTTGAATAAATCAGCCGCTTCCATTCTCCCACTATCCATAATGTCTATATAATGTACTTGTCCAATACTCTCCATATTTCTTTTATCAGTTATGTAATTCAGTCTTATAGGTCCATAAATACACACTAAAGTATTTCCTTTTCGCGCTATTCCCTTAATTGTCTGATTACAGAAAAGTGATCTGCACACTAACTTCCTTACCTTTCCAAATCAGTCTTACTGTCGTGTCTAACATTCTCAGTCAAATCTTACTTGCTACTTGCTCCTCCTAAGCCTTTCTCTCACTCACAAATAACTGTGAACCCTTGACCAGTCACCCCCTAGATGCTGACCCCTTGACGTGGGTAGGGGGCTTAGGGACCAGCAGCTGGGCTCTGATGCCTGGTGGGGTTGCTTTCTCAGTGGTCCTTGGGGCCCAGCTGCTGATCCAACTAAATTAGTCAGAACTTTTCCTTCTTTCTGTAATTTTTTCATTCTTACTACATCCTTCTCCTTCATGTAATATTTTTTATTAGCATTTAGATCAATTATGTGGAATTTTCCACTTTTGTTAAATTTTACTGCTTAGGTAAGTCTGAGAAGGGGTCGTGTTTTGGAAGGGGTTTGCATTCAAAGCCAATTGTGGGAGTTGTGGTGGTTGAGTCGCCACCTGATATGGTTTGGACCCAAGAGATAGTGATGGGAACCTCCCATTGCTACCTTGAGGGCGGAACCATCTCCAAACATCAGCCCATCGGAATCCAAGAGGGGCTGGTGTTTGGGATGGGACTCCTGGCTTTTGTCCGGAAGCCCACCAATACGTTTGGAGTGGGGAGTCGGTCCCCATTAGTGGGGGCAGAACTCCCAGCAGGCGGATAGGCTTATACCTGGGCCACTGTAAGCGTATTGGTGCTATCCCGTAAGGGTAGGGTATGGGGTGGACTATTGGGAATCAACTCTCACTTGTGCCATTGGTGGAGAATGTGAATACCTGACTGATCCACAACACTTTCTTGTAAAACCAAGCAGTTTTGGGTGTGTAGGTGAGCCGGTTTGTGTGAGGTGGTCTGGTGTGTGCGTGCTTAGTATCCTGGGATCGCTTTGTGGGCTTGTGCGGTTTGTTGGGGTGGGGAGTTTGGGCATTAGAAGGCTGCCTTGATTTCCCTTTCTGATGTGCTGCTGGGTCTCAGCGGGGCTCTTGGGTATTGGGTGCGCACTTTTTGGACTTCTGAATGTGAACCGGCATATGAATTCTATGGATTTGGTTACTAGTTCTCCTCCCCTGGATCCGACGACTTACTGGCACTGGCAACGACTTCTGGCATGAAGATGGATATGAGCGCGGCTATCGACAGAATGAAAAACTGAGACACCAGGGTATTAGTAAATCTGGTGGATTTGATCCTTATAGTAGAGTCCTTCATTGCACTAATATAAACTTGTCATTAGATTATGAATGTTTGTACAGTGTAATGAAACAATTTGGTAAAGTGGAAAGAATTAAATTAGTTCTGGAAAATGACAAGCAGTCATTTTCTGCTTTTGTTTAAATTTTCCTCACCCTTAGAAGCTAGTGAGGCACACAACAAAGACTCCATGGCCACATTCTTAATGATTCGGTTCTTAGCACGAAAGTGTTTTCAGTGAAAAATTTCCCCCTGATCCCAACTCCTTGACGAGGTGGGGGGCTTAGGGATCCACTGAAGAGAGAGTATGCCCCTTTACGCCTACTCTCTCTGCTGTGGATCCAACTGAACATTGGGACCTTTAACTTCCTTTACTCCTCCTCCTTATAAATTTCCCCTTTCCCTTCTTCTTCTTTCGTTGACGACCCTGGCATGGTTTTGGACTATTGAATTGACAGCTCTTTTTACTTGATGGAGGGTGGAGTTGGATGGCATGCCTCTCCACCCGTAAAAACTAGAGTACCTGACGTGGTTGAGCGAGGGGAAATTTTTAAGTCAAGCCATGCCCACAGTGCTGGGTCCGATCTCATGGGACTGACGACCCGTTAAGCACTGTGGGTATGGCGTATATCCAGGTGAGGGACCCAGGGCAGTTACCAGTGTGTGTAACGGCATTGCCCCTCCCCGGTTGGGCCTCCTTGGTGAGAGGGACCTCATCCTGGATGAAATTTTTGTAATACTATATATGGAGAAAAAAAATTAACCTCGCAACGACTTATGGCATGGCAATGGACTGTTTCTCAGGATAACTCAAATAATGAAAATCAGAGTGGTATTAAGACATTATTACCATACAATAAACCCAAAAGAAATAGATATCGCCAGGACCCAACCTTGATTCACTTTGATTCTCTCTTTGGGGAGTCAAACTGGTCAAGGTTTTTGAACTTAGAAGCTGACAAAGATATATCTTTATTAAAAATTAGAAAATTACCTATTGAATCGATGCCATCGCAAGAGATGAGCATAAGACAAATTAAAAAGAGGAGGGGAATGGTTGGTTGAAACAACAACCAAAAACCAATCGGAAAATTATCAATGTATAAAAAATATAGATAACATAAATATAAAGGTTACAAGGCATGTACAATGAACAGTGTGCAAGGCACAGTAGTAGTACCAAATCTTGAGGATGAAACATTAGATAGATTAATACTTTTAGATTCATTAAAGAAAAGGTACAATAATGTTGAAGACTGCGAAGTATATGAGGTCCCAAGCAGGAAAGACAAAAGTCAAACTATCAAAATAGCCAAGATAAAGTTCAGTGGCCAAACCTTACCCTTAAAAATTAAAATGCTAGGATTAAATAGGGAACTAAGACCTTATGTTCCTAAACCTATGCAATGCAAGAACTGTTGCAAATATGGTCATACAGCAATTAAGTGTAGGAATATTTATAGATGTGCCTTTTGCAGCTCGCAGGACCATAAAAACACGCTGGGACTGTGGCCAACCCAAATGCGTCAATTGTGGATTAGAACATCATGCCAGATCTAAATTGTGTGCGTTCTATATCTACAATACAGAACTTAAAATTACTACAAGAACGAAACTGGAATGACGATAAGAGAAGCAAAGTTAGAACTGAAAGTGAGAGGATTAAATGACCCAGCTAAGAAATTTAGGTATGCAGACACCTCAAAGTCAAGCAATACCAGAACTGAGACAAATGATAATAATAGAAATAAAGAAATACCACCACAAAAAATACAAGATGAAAAGAACTCTTCAAACATACATAATATTACGACTGTGGAAAATCGATTTAGCTCTTTATCGGAAATTGAAATAGATAATGACATAGAGGAAAAACAAAGAAGAATTAAAATCACAAGAATGTGAAAAAACAGATAATACTATTCGAAAGAGACAACTTGGATAAGACACCCCACCTAATTCCACCAAACAAGTCTGTAAAAAGATAATAACCCACCAAATCTCGCCGAAAGCTAAAGTTCAGAAACAAAACACTAATATTCCACTGTCTCCCATAGTAACAATAGTACCTCTAGGAACCGAATCACAAAATTCAGATGAAATGGAAAACCAAATACAGGTCACTACAGTGAAAACGAAGAAATTCAACCATCACCAATTATAGGCGCCACAGGAAAAAACAAGGGGAAAACAACAAACTGAGAAACATGAAGATACATGCGGCTGCAGTAAATGCTTTATAGCAATGTGCCACAAAAATAAGACTATAACTAAAGACAGCCTAAACCAACACCATAAGAAATTTCATGAGGAATAGGAGTAAGGAAAAAAACAAACATCAAATCTCATGAAGAAGGTTGTATGTGTATTGAACACTTAGAATATTACAAAGAGAAACACATCAGTGTTGTAGATAATATTCTAAAGAAAATCAAAATGGAAAAATCAAATCAAGATAGTAAAAAAGTAACAGTTAGCGAAAGTAAGATTCAAACTACACAAAAAATGAATCAAGACCTACAAAAATACAATTAACTTATAATCAAAAAATAAGAAAATATCAGCTTTAATAATCTAGGGTAATTTGACCACTTATATTACACCATTCAATCGTTATATAATTCAATGGAATATAAATGGATTATTAACGAGAATGCACTTAGGGGAAGTCCAACGACTTATTATGAACATGAACCAATGATTATATGTATACAACACATAGGAAAACGTGTTCCAAAAATAGGTAAATATCTATTAGCTACAACATCACAGGAAAATGAAAACAATTTAGGAACAGCAATATATGTCCATAATAAAATTATATACGACAAATTAGATTAGATTACACTGAATTGCAAAGTTCAGCATAACAGTGAAAATAGAAAATAATGTGTTTGATATAATTAACTTATACAATCAGCCTAATAAAAAAGTATGATTTAAACAAATTACAGAAAATAATAAAAGAGTTTAAGAATCCAATATTAATTGTAGGAGATTTCAATGCGCATAACTCAATATGGGACTATAACAACATTATCCAGATAAAGATGGAGCAAAAATAGAAAACTTAATGAACGCTAATAATCTTTGTTGTCTGAATGACAGCGAAGTAAATACATATTATTCAGAACCCATGGAACATTTTCCACAGTAGATGTCACCCTTTGTTCAACAAATATAGTTGACAGACTAGATGGAATATATGTGATGACTCCTACTCAAGTGACCATTTTCCCATAATAATATCCTTATTTAAATAATGAACCAAAACCATATTCTCC
>NC_087220.1:4144874-4167374 GCF_015104395.2 Macrobrachium nipponense
ATAAACTCATCTACATCCTGTGAAGGAAATTGTCAATTGCTTGGTCTTTGAGTAACATGGTCGGTCTCTCTCTCTCTCTAACACGGAATTCGTGTTGCCTGAAAAGAAAAGAAAATTCAAACCGTCTCTAAATAGTGGGGTAGGGAAGCATTTTCGAGTTATTCGTAGGTTTTGCCTTTTCAACAACATCTGTGTAACTGGGCTTTCACCTTCTATTTTTCCTCTTCCTTCCTTCCTCTCTGCATAAACAATTCTCCTTTTTTTTTTTTTTTTTTTTTTTTTATTCTAGGTTGGCGGAGAGAAAGACTCGCTCCTGTGAAATTAAACTTTCAGTTTTGGACTGCAGTGGAAAAGCTGAGTCAGTACAAGAGGTCTTTTTGTCCAAGTATATAGTATTTCATCACTGCAAAATTACAGTTCTTCACATAACATCAGCCTGTTTTAATATATGTCGCGAGCTTCAAGTGCTTCGATCTATCTTCTAAGCATTGTTTGAAGCATATTTTATTGTGGGCAGATATTTTAGACACCATTTTTGTATGTCTGTCGAGTTTTCTTGCTTATTTTCCCATCTGCGTTATTAGAGTTAGATGGCAATCAGAGATTTACGATACATTTTCCTGAGTAATATTACAGCTGTGCTTTACTACTGCACATTTCATCGCTTGAAACTTTCATTTTATATGACGAAATTGTTCAGCAATTTATGCAGTAATGTGTTGCTTTTACTTCGATTAATTTTCTCTCAGCCGCTTCCGACACAAAGCCAGGACTTATTCTGTGATTGCAAACCTCTCATTTACATATAGACTCTTTACCATTCAGTATATTCAGAATTTTACAATGTTTCTTATTACACAAAACTAAAGAAAGCGGTCGTTCTTGAACACTCTTCCAATTCACTAATTAACAGTTGTTTTTATGTCGTCCCTCATACCTTTTCCAATCCGCATATTGGTAAAACCATTTTATAATTAATTGATTTATGCCTTTCCCTTGATTATCCTCTTCGTTTCTCTTCTGAAAGAAGCCAAGGACTATACTGAGGAGGCAAAATAATAATTATAATTCGCACTCTCTTTCCGTAGACTTGTTTGCAAAAGCATTTACATCCGGGCTTTGTTATTCCCATTTCCCGCTTCAAGTTTTTTGGCTTTATTTGCTATTGGCTAATTTATGAGAATTTTGAATACTTTCAACTATTCTACTATGTCTAGTTTCTAAATCGTTACTGCAAATCTTACTTGGTTTTTATGCTGAATGCTTGTCCAAAAGTATCTTATTACCTGCTTTTATTTAAATCCTTAGTGCTTAGTTCAACCATTTACAATTTTAGTTTGGTCTGGTGTCATCTGTGCATTCTATGCTGTAATTTTCGTGTACTTTACCATTTATGATAAAGTTACAAAATTGGTCTTCAGAGGGTTGGAATAACTTCCTTTATCAATTTTCCTTTGATATCTTTGTCACAGGTAACCGTACAGTCACAGGTAACCGTACAGTCTCCCCGGCTTACGACCACTATTCTAATTACCAATATTTACTAAAGTCATTTTTTTCCCGTCTTTTAACCCTCTAATTTAATTCCTACATCTTATTAAAAATTTTCGCCGTCTTTGTGAGCGTTTCTATTTCATTATATTTTATTTGTTTCAAAATAACTTTGGTTTTGATCATTTTGTTTTGTTTTCCAAAGATCCATTTTTATCAATTAGTCTGACATTTGTTTGTCAAAATAATTGTGCATTTTTTTTTTAACTTGCTAAGATAAAGGCGCTCTGAACTCTCTTTCTCTTCTTCCTCTGGTTTTTACCGTATTCATCTTTCACTTCTTCCTTTTTTATTTCCACTGAAATTTGTTCCTCTTTTCCTTATACTCCTGCTTCCTAATAGGCATTGCTCCACCTTTAGGAAGTTTTTTCCTCAACTGAGATGTGTTTCCGTTACGTTATGTCTCCTGTCTTCACTTCTGGTCATTATACGATTTCGAGCGTCAACTTCTTACCTCCATGATGTTTTCGTCTTCCGTCCTTTTCTGTTAACTCAGGATTGTGTCCGCATTAGTTAAAGAGCCCAAGATTCCATGGACGTTATATATATATATATATAATATTATATATATATATATATATATATAATATATATTTATATATTATATATATATATACATATATATAATCATATATTATATATATATATATATATATATATATCTATATATATTAATATATATGTATATATATATATATGATATATATATATATATATTGTATGTATGTATGTATATATGTATATATACATAATTCCTTTTCGGTAATCTGCCACCCTATTATGTGGATATTTCTATGTTCTTTAAAGTTAGTAATATTTTATCATTTAGCTGATTTTGATTCCTCCCTATACATCTCTCAACATATCACTGATTCACTGTACAGGCTCTGGCTCTCTCTCTCTCTCTCTCTCTCTCTCTCTCTCTCTCTCTCTCTCTCTCTCTCTCTCTGTATTTTCATATGACAACGAATGCGCCGGATTTGAATTTATTTGTCAGTAATTGACGAGGTGATAAAAGTGAGACTAATTCCTTTGCAGATGCGAATGCGATGTAAAACAAAAGTACATTTTCAATGTCGAGAAGAGTGAAAAAAAAGCAATAATAGCTGAAACGGAAAAGTAAGCAATAAAGTAGATAAAAACTGCAAATCAGAAAAGCAAAGAGCAACCTACGAGTATGATCACGCCTGAAATCCTCACTCCTGACTACCACGGCCGCCTTCATTAAAGTGTTAAAGTTTTCCCATTTTTGGAGCAGAATGCAAATGCAATGGAATGGCAGTTGTAGGCATAGTTACGCAGCAGGAAGTCGTGTGCAAAATGCATGTTGCATCTTACTTCTGCAGCATTTTCAGGTTATGATCACATTTGGGGTCGTTCTCCCTATTTGTGACTATATGAGCCTCCATCAAAAGCCCTGACGTTTTCAGGCTCTTAGCGTGCTGTCAAAATTTACGTACAATTGCAACTGTAAGCATAATGGAACAGTAAGAAGGAACTTTCTTATAGTACCTTGCGTAAATTGCCCATTCTTTCAGTGCAACATTGGTTTAGCTCCTATACAATAATCTTTTTGCATTCTGTCCATTACGAGAGAGAGAGAGAGAGAGAGAGAGAGAGAGAGAGAGAGAGAGAGAGAGAGAGAGAGAGGAGATGTGTGTAGGGATTATTATGGTAGACTTCAATTATATAAGTGAAAACCGTGACAATTTTGTGCTCACTATTAAAGCTATAGTAATTTATCTGTTAAAGAAAAGTGTAAATTCTGCGCAGACCCACAGGCTTATAAAATAACGTTGAAATGCATCAAGGCATCAAGAGCCCAAGACTTATATGCTGAATTCTAGTAGCTGTGGCCCTCTGCATCAAAGACAAGATTAAGAATCAGCAAGACTACATTTTGGGAAAGTTGTTACTCAATTCATATCCAATAACACAACTTTTCCCGTGGCACATTCAATTATAACCATTATTAGATATATAATGCGTGGATGCGTCTGTGCATATGCCTAGCATGTCTAATAATGGTTATAATTGAATGTGCCACGAGAAAAAGTTGTGTTATTGGATATGGACAAACTAATTTAGGAAGAATTAGAATCTGTGCCTCGCTGTGCTAAGATGCCACAAAATATGGTGGTTGTGCTGGTGAGTTGAATGTAAAAGTAGCAACAGAAAGCGTGGGTGTTGAGGACTAACACGCAATTCTTGAGGTTTCAGAAAATGGAGAGGTTGGTTGGAAAGTATGAAAAAGAAACCAATTGCTGAAAATGCATTGTTTCTGCAGAAAAATACGCCAATATACCTTGGAAAGAGGAAACACTAAGGTAAGGTTTTTCAGGTTTTGCGTTTGTACAGAGTAGACGGAAGTAAATGTTGCTAGACAAAATGATAAGATGAGGGTTGAGGTATAAAATGCAGTTGCCAAACTAGTTAAAACAGGTGATATTCATATAAGGAAAATGAGAGCGTAATAGAATGAATGAATAATTAATAATTATCTGGCGTCGTGACTACCAGGATCATTGACGCCGAATGAAGCCATTTGGACAACCAATTTGGGAAAAATCCACACACACATCATAAAAACTCTTAAAGTTCCGCATCAGTTATTGTACTATAGCTAGCGCAAAGATGCTACTTATGCATTAAACACCACCAAAGCTAAATTATTATTATAAAACAGTTTAACCAGGCCACTGAGCTGACCTTCAGCTCCCATGTGGCTGGCCCAAAGGATTAGATAAATTAGATTAGATTAGATTATAAAGTTTTTGGCACATAGCCAAGCGCCGGAGCCGAGGGGCCATTCAGCGTATATATATCTTAAGAATAAAAAAATTCGCTATCACACAAAGAAACATACACACAACCGATCTAACATACAAATCATTCATTCATAAAAACCAAACAAGAAACCTAAAACAATTAAAAGATAATTACAATTCGTAAAAAAGACCAATATTTTTTAAAAATGTCATAATTTGCTCTGCCTGAGCACCTTCACCTAAAATATCGGCAAGTGTCTTATTTGCCAGCAAACAAGCTCTACGTTTGGTTTCAAAATGAGGGCACTCCACCAAAATATGCACCACAGTCAAATCCACATGACAGGTGGAACAGCGAGGAACCTGCCTATCCGCTCCACTCATCATTAGATACCCGTGAGTATATTTAGTGTGGCCAATACGTAATCTAGCTAAAACTATCTCAGACCTTCTATCCATCCGGCTATGAGGCCAAGGATGAACAGAAGGCCTAATAGACTTTGATTTAAGATTATTATCTAAAGTAGACCAGTGGGCCTGCCACTGGTCTCTACAATAAATCGAATGGTATTTTTAAAATCGGAAACAGGGACGCCCATGTTGGAAATGTGCCTAAGCCTAGTTGCAGCCTTAGCAGCAGCGTCGGCTCGCTCATTCCCAACAATTCCAACATGGGACGGAGCCCAACAAAACCTAACAGAAAAACCTCTTCTATTAATTAAAAGATAAAACCAATCTTGTACTTCTTGCACTAAAGGGTTGCAAGAGACTAGGCTTTTAAGAGAAGATAAAACACTTAAAGAGTCGGTAAACATAGTAAAAACCTTGTTAGTATAAGAACTATAAAAAATATACTTAAGAGCAGTCAAAACTGCCAGCAGTTCAGCTGTAAAAACAGAGGAATTAGATGGAAGCTTCTTTTTAATAATATTATCACTAGTCACTACAGAGCAACCAACACCATCAGAACCCTTCGAACCATCAGTATATATATGTTGAGAATCACCATGTTCAAAAGCATGGTCCAAAAAACTTGCCCTCAACTGATCACCAGAGCTGATACTCCTGCTGTCCCTAATTGGGCAGATTTCTATGGGTGGCCTATTCCAAGGAGGAAATTTTGAGGGCGAAATTTCAGCTACTGCAGGGGGTAGTAATCCCACCTCCCTGGCAGAGCTTGCTAGTCGAACTTCAAGCGGCTTTGGCAGTCTAGGTCTATTTGGGGCTCTATCAGTTGGTTCTCTAACATACTTATAATTAAGGTTCAGCTTTGATGTAAGTACTCTTGATATGACTCTCAAGCCTAATTCCTCCCTACGGATAAATAGTGGGGGAAATCCTGACTCAACATATAGGCTTTCTACTGGAGAAGTTCTATAGGCTCCCGTACAAATACGTAAAGCCAAATTATGGACAACATCTAATTTCTGCAGTGTTGTCTTGCATGCACAACCATAAATTTGACAACCATAATCAATTTTGCTTAGGCATAAAATCTGGTACATCCTCAAAAGGGTGATTCGATCTGCCCCCCAATTAAAATTAGAAACAACTTTTAGAATATTAAGATGAAGCTTCACGTTACATACAACTTCATTAACATGTTGAGCAAAAGTTAATTTCTTATCAAATGTAATACCTAGATACTTAATGCTATCTTCATAAGGTAAAATCGAATCGTTTAAAAACAACGTAGGGATCTCTTCCACTCTTCGTAATCGACAAAATCGTATAGCTTTGGTTTTTTCTGGTGAAAATTTGAACCCTTTAGCACTGGCCCATGATGTTGAAGCATTAATAGCAGTCTGGATCATTTGACAAGCTTCAACAGCTGTGGACTTACTACAGATTATTGCATAATCATCAGCAAAGGCCAGACCATGCACCCCGACAGGAACTTGTTCTAGTAGACCATTGATAGCTACATTAAAGAGTGTTGGACTAAGAACGCTTCCCTGAGGTAACCCTTCTTCCTGAGGGAAAGCAGAAGAAATGTAAGAGCCCACTCTTACTTTCAGGTAACGTTCTGACAAAAAATCTTTCAGACAATAAAATAAATTACCCACAACACCCCACTCTACAAGTTGCAAAAGGATACCCCCTCGCCAGGTCGTGTCGTAGGCTTTTTCTAGGTCAAAGAACACTGCAACAGTCTGGTTTTGCACAGCAAAAGCATTCTGTATCTCCCGAGTAAGGAACATCAAAGGGTCAGAAGTACTTCTATTTTTCCTAAAGCCAAACTGCCGATTAGATAAAAGATTCTTTGAATCCAAATACCACACAAGTCGAGCATTGACCATCCTCTCATAAATCTTGCTAACACAACTGGTTAGAGCAATTGGCCTATAGTTCTTAGGAAGGAAGGAATCTTTAAAAGGTTTTAAAACAGGTACAATAATCGATATCTTCCAAGACTCTGGTGAAGTTCCTGAAAGCCAAAAACTGTTTAAAATGTCTAAAAGAAATTGTTTTGTACTTCTAGGCAAATTAAAAATCATTGAGTACAGTATATATCTCTTCCCCAGGAGATGTTGGGGAAGATAACGAGATTGCATGATCTAATTCTTTCATGGTGAAAGGGAGATTATAAGACTCTGAATTTTAAACTTACAGCAGGAACAACCGTGGTACCATCCCTAATATTCCTGAAAGCAGGAGAGTAATGTAGGGCACTAGATATATTGGAGAAATGCCTACCAAAGGTTCTGCAACTTCTCCAGAATCAGATATGAAGAAGCCATCAATTTTTCAAAATAGGCAAGGAGATGGAGAAAATTTCCCTTGCAGCTTTCGGATTCTGTTCCAGACAAACGACATAGGGGAATCATATTTTAATTCACTTATATATCTGATAAACGATTCCCTCTTTGCCTGCTTAAATATTTTCTTTTGCTTAGCAAGAGCTCTTTTATAGATAATTTGATTTACCAAGCAAGGATATCTACGATATCTCTTTTGTAGCAAGTTCTTGTTATCTTTCGGCTCAAGGCGCATGCATCACACCACCAAGGTACTAGAGGACGACGAGGCTTACCAGAAGTTCGAGGAATAGACAGCATGGCACCGCACAGCAATATACTGATTTAAATACTCGTAAGCGGATGTTGGGCTCTGAAAATCTTTTATATCTTGATCAACTTCAGTAGATTTTTTAATAATCCCAGTCAGCCTCCCCTACCTTCCATTTTGGTAAACATGGAGATGGAATTATTTTTCATAAACTTTAAGTGAATGGGCCAATGATCACTGCCATGATCATTCTGGTCTACTACCCACTGGTAATCTAACCTCAAGGACGAAGAGCAGATAGTGAGGTCAATGGCCGAGTCAGTATTATGAAAAACATCATGTCTTGTAGGGGAAACCATCATTCATCAAAGTGGTGTCATTTAAGTCGAGCAGCTGTTCTATTATTAAACCCCACCAGTCGCAGTTTGGCTCTCCCCAGAGGGTGTGCTTGGCATTAAAATCCCCATCAAAATGAAGGGTTTAGGAAGCTGGTCTATCAATGTCTGAAGATCATTTAATTCTAGCTGACGAGGATTACCCTGTGCATCCTGTAATCTACTTTCTAATGATGGATCTAGGTATAAAGAACAAATAGTGATCCATTTATGATTGAAAACTTGAACTGCACAAGCCTGCAACACAGTGTTCAATTGAACAACCCTATGATTAACAGACTTGCGGACTATGATGCCTGTGCCTCCCTGAGCACGTACACCTATCAGGGGTGGAGACCTATGGAATGAATAATTAAAACCCAAGTTGGGAGTGTGCTCTCCCAACTTTGTCTCCTGAAGACACATTGCAGATAGATCATGATCCCTAAACAGAACCCGAACTTGCTCTCTATTTGGTATAAAGCCACGGATGTTCCACTGCATGAGAGCCATTATTTAGAGGAAGGCATCTTAAAATTCCCTACTAATTTAGGAATCTGTGTCCTGGTGAGAGAGATCTTATCAGTTTTACCAGTACTATTTGACCTAGATCTAGGTGTTACAGATCTTTTAGAAGATGGGCTTTCACTTGCCCTTTCAGTTTTACTTTTGTTTTTCCTACGATTGCTGAGTGACCGTGAATGAGGCGAAGAGGGAGAAAGGGCCCTCTTCTGACGAATAAAGAGGGCCTCTATCTCCTCACCGTCATCTCCACGGTGCACTGTAATGACAGGATCAGGTGAGGGCTCAATGTCAGGCAATGTCCCTGACAGAGAGAAGTCGTCAACAAATTGAGACCTGGCTTGAACCCTTGAAACAACAGGGTCCCCTGGCTTGACCAGTGTCTCTGACAAACATGGGATTTACCCACCCCCACCCCACCAGGGGGGGCATGGGAAGCCCCACCAGGGGGGGGCACGGGAGGCCCCACCAGGGGGGGCACGGGAGGCCCCACCAGGGGAGGCACCGGGAGGCCCCACCAGGGGGAAGGGGGGGCATGGGAGGTCCCACCAGGGGGGACATGGGGTACCCCTCTAGAGGGGCTGTGGAAAACCCCACCAGCGGGGCACCGGGGAGCCCCACCCAGTCGGGGCACCCAAGAAGAGGCAAGTATTTAAATTGTTGGAGCATTTCAATGGCCATTCCGAATAAGTTTTCCTGCCCAACAGCTTCTTGGCCTGTCCCACACTGATGTGTTCGTCAAGAGATTTTATTAATGCATCTTGTTCTTTCTTGAATGCACTACATTTCTTATCACGGGCTCGATGTTCACCCTTACAGTTTACACAAATTACTGGTCCAGAACATTCCTCGTGCTCAGGCTGGCCACACGATTCACAGAGTTTATTTCTGGTGCAAACATTAGAGGAGTGTCCAAAGCCAAAACATTTAAAGCACTGGAGCACTCTCGGTCTATAAGGACGAACTTTCATGATTTCACTATCAAGAATAACTTCAGATGGCAGAGAAGAACTTTTAAATGTTAAAATAAGCATCGATGAGCGGGGCACTTTAAAAACCTTCCAAACCACATCTGGACACATTTCCAAAATTTCCTCCTCATCCATTTCATGTAGATCTTCATTAAATATAACACCCTTCGCATAACTAAAATTAAAGTGAGGTTTTACCTCTTTTATCACACCCTCAGGATCAAGCTTCAAATTTAGGAGCATTACTGACTGAACATTGGTCTTGGTATGAACTAAAAAACTATTACGCCCAAAGCGAGTTACTTCTGGGTCTCCCAACATTGCCGATCTTCTGGCTTACCAACCTTTTCACCTTGAAGAGGTTGCCTCTCTCACCATGCGTTGAGATAATTAACCACTTAGCTGGGTCTGGAGATCTGGAGATTATACTTATTCTATTAGGATCTTTTATTTCATTTGGTGGTTTATAAATGTCTAGATATCTAGGGACCTCTTCTGCCTCTACAAGTCCAACACTCATAGAATCTGACTTAAATTCTCTAAAGGCTCTGTGAGCTTCCGATGCATTGTTGAAAATTATCCAAAATTCAAAAAAAACATAATTATTGCCAAGTTTATTTCTTAATTCTTTGATGTTCCCAAATTACAAAATTTAAAATTCATTAATATATCATGTCATAATTCCAGTCTAAGGGGACTGGTTTCACATGCAGAATGTTTGTAACAAGAGCTCATTTGAAAAAGGCTCCAAAGTTACAATGGAGGATTACCAGGTTTTTCCTTGTCCTTATCCTTGCCTAAGTCGTCAACCGAAAATCTAATTAATGTCGCCATAAGACGAAGGATTTATGATTCGTCCAGGTAGCCCCCCACCCCCCACCCACCATGGAGCCACATTTAGAGGACAGTGTTATCCCATACAGGGCTGCCCTAGGGGTACCACCCAGATATACACCCCACCCTCAGTGCTTAAGGCGTCATGATGTCCGTCGAGATCAGACCCAGCACTAAGAGCAGGGTTTGACATATAAACTTTCCCCTCGCTCGACCACGTTAGGTACTCGAGTTCTACGGGTGAAGGTGGCATGCCAACCATCCTCACCCTCCACCAAATCCAATGAGTAAGTCCAAATCATGTCCAAAACCAATCCAAAAGTCATCACATAAAATCTGTATCTTATAGGGGGAGAAAGCAGAAGGATGAAAAGTTTTAGTAAAAGGAAAAGAGCTGACTTATTTAGTTGGATCAACAGCTGGGCACCAAGGCCCAGTGAGAAATTAGTTCCCACCAGGCATTCGGGCCCAGCTGCTGAACCCCAAGCCCCCCATCCTCGACAAGGCTTCAGCATCTGGGGGGAGGATTAGATAAAATGCAAGGTCAAGGCCAAAAGCCACGAGCTTGGACCAAACAGGTCTTATAGGATAATAAATAATGAATTAAGATTAAATAAAAAATTGCCACAGAGGCAAAGGCTTTCATACTAGAACACAAACAGGCAATAAATACATTTATTCACGTTTCCATACATTCATTCTAAAAACCCAAAGCTAAAAACTACACACATACATGAAAGCGAAATACCAAAATTTCATTAAAAACTCCAACTTCTTTTAAAAATTCAACAACACACTCATAATCATGCTGAGCTTCTTCACCCAATATCTTTGTCAAACTGTAACTACCATCTCTATCTCTTTTGTCTCTAAAGTGCTGCTCTCTCAGTTCCCGATGACTAGGACATTCAACTAGCAAATGCTTAATAGTCATCGCGACGAGACAGTCATCACAGTAAGGTTGGTATTCACCACTCATGAGATACCCATGTGTCAATCTTGTATGTTCCTATACGGAGGCGGCATATCGTTACTTCCCATTTCCTAGGCATAGATTCATATTTCCAAGGGTGTGTACGTGTGGCAAACTCTTTCATTTTATTTGGTCCTGCTTCGTTCCATTGCTGTTCCCATAATCTTGCAATGAACTTTGATATACTAGAAAAAAAGTCTCTATATGGTACAGCAATTGGTCTTGGTATCATATTGGTTGTTGCTGATTTAGCTAGTTGGTCTGCTTTTTCATTTCCATATATATTTACATGTGCTGGGACCCAGCAAAAAGATATAGTAATCCCTCTACGCTGATGTAGAAATACCACTGTGAGATTTTCAATGTAATTTGGATGTATCAGTATTAAAAATTTCAAGTGCCTGTAATGCACTTTTGGAATCACAAAAGATGGGGAAATTAGTGGAATTCCTGGAAGGGTTGCAAATGTTCCAATGCTGTTAAAATTCCATACAGTTCGCTGTGAAGTTTGATGCTACGATGGGTAGTGCTCCTCTGCGACTAAAACATCACTAAAAACTCATTATCCGACTCCATCATCAGTTTTGGAGCCATCAGTAAAAACAAATGTAGAGCCTGAGTGCTCTGCAGCATGTTCTAAAAATAATACTCTGATTTCTGTATCTGATTTTTCTCTTTTAATACCTTTAAAAAAATATTTACAAAATTTAATTACAGGTAATTTCCATGGCTGGGGTAATTGGTAAATTAACTGGACATACAGGATTTCTTGACATATTCATTTTTTCCAAGATCTTTTTCACTCTAAAACTAAAAGGCTTAGGAAACCTTGGATGATTTTCATAAAAGTTGTTGAAAGAATTTCTATTTGCTGCTTCAAAGGCTTTAGAGTTGGGATTTCTTCGAACCCTAAACCAATATCTGATAATTGATGATTGGCGATATAACTCTAGTGGGATTTCTCCCGCATCAATTAATAAACTTAAGATGGGAGAAGATCGAAAGGCACCTGTTTGCCAAGCGTATACTGTTATGATGTACTGAATCTAAGATAGCAAAGACGATTAGATGAGCAGAAGAATATTATTTCACATCCATAAAGTAATTTTGAAATAATAAGTGATTTGTGTAGTTTTATCACTGTCTGCCTGTCTGCAACCCCCAGTTGGTATTAGATAATACTTTCAAAATACTTAAAGCTTCAAGACACTTGGTTTTAATATGTTTTCAGATGGGGAAGCAATTGAGTTTTTTTGTCGAATATGAGGCCCTAAGAAACGTACCTCTTCAACACAGGGTATTCTATGTTGTACAGATAAAGGTCTGGGTCGGGTGTACTCCCCGAAGGTGGCAAAAAATGCATAACAGTAGTCTTACTGGCTGATATTTTTAAATCCCTCTTGTTCAGCCCAATTTACTATCTTATTTATTGTCAATTGTAATTTCCTTTCTGCAACTGACATTCGTGATGCAGCAACAGATATTGAAAGATCATCTACGAATAGGGTACTCAATACATCCTTGGGTATAACAGACGCGACACCATTTATTGCTAACGCAAAAAGTGTGACACTAAGCACACTTCCTTGTGAATTGAAATTGAATTGAATTTATAAATTTTGTGGCCATTTGCCACGCGCCGGAGCCAAAGGCCATTCAGCGCATATATCAACAAGATATATTTACTAAAAAAGGTATACATTAATTAATCCAAAGGAAATTAAAATAAACTTCTATATACTCAATTAAATATCATAAAACAAATGGATCTTAAATATCAAAAAACAAATGGATTTCCTTAAGAATTTAAAAATCTCTTCTACGGGAGCACCCTCTCCTAAAATATCTGACGAAGGTTTGTTGGTGAAACCAAAACCGACGTCTATGATTAAAATAAAGAGGACAGTCAACAAATATATGCCTCACTGTAATGCCAACATTACAATTGGAGCATTGATGAACCTGCCTCTCTGCTCCATAGTTAAAAGATACCGGTGAGTTAAAAAAGTATGCCCTATACGCAGGCGTGTTAAAACTATACTAGATCTTCTATCCATCCCAACAGAAGGTGTCCAGGGATGAACAGAAGGTCTGATTGATTTCAGCTTTAAATTACTATTCAAGTTGGACCAGTGATTCTGCCACTTAGTCTACAAAATGATTTAATAAAAAGTTTAAAATCTTCACAGGGAACCCTCACAGAGTGGGAAGCCCGGGAGGAAGCTGCCTGCTTAGCGGCTGTATCAGCCAGCTCGTTACCACGAATTCCCACATGCGAGGAACCCAACAAAACTTCACACCGATGCGTTTTCGAGAATGCAGGAGGACCAGCCAATCCTGCACCTCTTGGACGAGTTGATTAGATGGCGTCAACTTCTGGAGTGCAGCTAGGGAACTCTGGGAATCACATAAATAATATAAGAGTCCCCAGTGCTACCTTGTACTAAAAATAAATTTCAAAAACGCTAAAAATAGCAAAAATCTCTGCATTAAAAATTGAAAATTTAATAGGGAGGCTTTTTGTAATTGTTCTCTCACCGACGATGACAGATCATCCAACTCCATTTGCTGATTTTGATCCATCTGTATATACAGCAATCGAGTTACTATGCTCAGATACATAGGCCAAGAAGCTACTTTTAAGCTGAACACTTGAGCTGATCTTTTTGTTGTCTCTAACTTGGCAAATATCTAAAGGAGGCCTACACCAAGGAGGGAATTTAGAAAATGTAGTTTCCATAACCAGTGGAGGAATAAGGCCTACCTCTCTCGCACTTATGTTTAATCTAACTTCAAGGGGCTTAGGCATGTAGGTTTAGTTGGTGCTCTGTCAACAGGATGTTTTATATACTTAAAATTTGGATTAGATTGAGAGGTAGTGCTCTTGACAATATCGGAGACCTTGTTCCTCCTCCGATGAAAAGAGGAAGAAAACCAGAGTCTACATAAAGGCTCTCAACAGGAGACGTTTTAAAAGCACCTGTACAAATACGCAATGCCATATTGTGTACTACATCCAGCTTAACCTAACAAGGTCTTACATGCAGAGCCATAAACCTGAGATCCATAATCAATCTTACTCAAGCATAGTGCCTGATAAATTCTTAATAAAGTAGTACGGTCGGCTCCAAAATTCAGGTTACTAACAACTTTAAGAATATTGCACCGCTGTTTAACATTTACTACAGTCTCATTTATATGTTCAGCAAAAGTCAATTTTTTGTCAAAAATAATTCCTAAATATTTGACTTTATCTTCATAAAGCAAGATAGAACCTTCTAAAAAATACGGTTGGAATCTCTTCCCTTCTTCGTGTTCTGCAAAAACGTATAGCTTTAGTTTTTTCTGCAGAAAATTTGAAAATGAAACTTTACTATTAGCCCAGGAAGTAGCAGCATTAATTGCAAACTGAATTTTAGTACAAGCTTCAACTGCAGTTAGCTCTACTACAGACGATAACAATATCATCCGCGAATGCTTGACCAGTTACTCCCAACAGGGAGATGTTTCAAGTAACCATTAATGGCAATATTAAAAAAAGGTTGGACTAAGCACACTCCCTTGTGGAATGCCTTCTTCCTGAAGATACTCTGATGAGAAGGTAGAGCCAATCTAACTTTAAGGTACCGGTCAGACAGGAAGTCTTTGGCAAAATTAAACATATTGCCACCATACGCCATTCAACCAGCTGCATAAAATACCTAACCCTCCAAGTAGTATCAAATGCTTTTTCCAGATCAAAGAACCGGCAATTGTTTGATTTTGGACTGCAAAAGCATTCTGAAATCTCACGTGTGAGACATAATAAGGGATCCATGTACTTCTATTCTTGCGAAAGCCAATTGCCTCTTCGACAACAGGTTCTTTGTTTTCTAATAGCCATATCAGACGAAAATTCACCATTCGTTCATAAATCTTTGAAGACACAGCTGGTAAGAGCAATAGGCCTATAAACTTTGTTTGGGATGACTAGGGTCCTTTCCGGGTTTTTTTAAAAAAAGGAACTATAACAGAGTTTTTTCCACACAACTTATATGAGTCCCTGAGCACCAGATTCGTTTTTTTAAAACATCGACAAAGAATTTTTTTGACTCCAGAGGTAAGGTTGAAAGAAATCATTGCATAAATAATATCATCTTCTCCAGGTGATGTTGGAGAGGACAAAGATAGGCATATCGAATCGACACTACAAATGGAAGGTTATATGCCTCAGAAAATTTGAACAAACAGGTTGGATTAACTATAGTCATGTTTCTAATATTGCGAAATTCAGGGGAGTGTGACTGGGGCTTGAAATGCTTGAAAAGTGCTGAGGCAAAGGCCTCTGCCACCTCTCTTGCATCCGATATAACTACCAAGTTGATTTTCAAAATAGGTAAAGGAGCAGGGAAAATTTCCCCTAGTAATTTACGGATTCTATCCCAAACCAGAGAAAAAAAGTGGAGAGTTATATTTTAATTCTGATATTTTAACCTAACGAAGGACTCCCTCCTTGCTTCTTTAAAAACTTTTTGCTTTTGTTTGGGCGAGGTTTTTCTTGTATATTATTCTATTTACCAAGACAGGTTCGCCTTCGATATCGCTTGTAACTGGCTCTTTGCAATTTTTCCTACTCAAGGCACATTTATTATTCCACCAAGGTACCAGTGGACGACGGGGTTTCCCTGATGTTTTTAGGAATTGACATCATTGCCCCTCCAATCATTATACTAGCGAGATATCGTAGGCAGCCGAGGGGCAAGGAAATTCATTGGTTCCTTGGACGATTGACTTGGGTAGATTTTTTCATACAGCTGCCCAATCTGACCCTTTATCTTCCACTTGGGTAAAGATGGGGGAGGGTGTATTTTGTACATACTTAAGATGGATGGATAAGTGGTCGCTCCCATAGAGATTTTTTCATCCACTGACCACTTATAGTCTAATCGTAATGACGACGAGCATATTGTAAGATCAATTGCTGAACAAGAGTTATGGGCTACATCAAAAACCTTGTAGGAGAACCGTTGTTCATTAAAAACTACATCATTTGCAATCTATTAATCTTTCAATTATAAGACCACGGTGATCACACTACTTCCCCCCACAAAGTATGTTTTGCATTGAAATCCCCCATCAATGAAGAAAGGGGCTGAGGTAGTTGAATCTAAAGTGATTGCAAAAATCTTCAACCTCTAATTGTCTTGGATTGCCAGCTCTGTCCACCAATCGAGTTTCTCTAGCCAGGTTCTAGATAAAGAGAGCACAGAGTGCCCATTTGTGAGAAAATCTGTGTTGCACAAGCTTGTAATATGGAGTCTAATTTGATAACTTTTTTGTGGTAGTGACTTGGCCGCAATAATACATGTACCACCATGAGCACGTTCACCTACAAGTGGTGGAGATCTGTGAAAAATAAAGTTTTGTCCACAATTTAGGAGAAACATTACAACTTTAGTCTCTTGCAAACAAAGGGCAGCTAAATTATGCTCCTTCAAGGACCCACCCGACCTGTTCTCTGTTTTGAATGGAAACCTCGTATGTTTCACTGACAAAGAGCCATTATTTACTATTGGATTTTTTTCTTTTTTTTTTTTTTTTTTTTTTTACTTTTTGGACTGGATTGGGTTTGGGCTGGTCTGGGAAAGACTTGGTCTTTGGTCTTTGTTTTTTTCAAAGAGGAACTAGGGCAGATCCTCAACGAGACCTGCTATTTCCTCTCTTTTGGAACCCTACTATGGTGTGGGGATATAGGTGGAGATGATGATGGAGTACGGGGTCTCTTATTTCTAAGAGGCACATCTCTGCAGCGTGCACCTGAGCCTTATGAGGTGCACTGATCAAGGTGTCATTCTGGGACATACCCAGATCAGGCAGGCGAGGCTGCTGTGAGGCTTCTACATTAGAAGCCCGACCCGAGACCTCCCCAGAAGCCCAGAGGAGGCCCATCGGGAGGGGACAAAGGAGCCTTCTTGGATGAAGGCGGAGATGCTGAATTTCACTTTTTTTCGAGCTCAGAAGGGGATAGCTGAAGCTTTGACTTTGAAGTTGGTATTCCTAGATAGATCTTTTATATTTAAAGAATTTTTCCACTTTTTACTACTTCCACTATATTGAGGTCTTGGAAACAAAAGTCTTTTTGCCTGGCTAATACTTTAGATGTTCAGCATGAGCTTTCTCTATGGCCTAACACTTCTTTTTAATGACTCACATTCCTTATGCCTTGCATTTATGATTTCCCTTACAATTTATACATAATACTGGGGGTAGTACATTCGCCCTTCATGCTTTGTAAGGAGCAGGCAGCACATATCTGGTTCCTAGTACATATCTTTGCGAGTGACCATATCCAAACATACATGAAAACATTGGAGTGGTCTATGCTTAAAAAGGTCTAACACGAAATCTCTCCTTGTCAACATATATATAATCAGGAACTTGATCATTATTAAAAGTGAAAAATAATCATTCTTGATCTTGGAACCGTGAAAAATCTTCCCACTTTTTCATCACACACATTTCCAGCAATTCCTCGTCAGGCCCAAGGTTTCAGATAGGTCTTGACAAATGAATACTACTCCCTTGGGCATAACTAAAACTATAGTGTGGTTTGAACCTCTTTTATCCATATCGTATTTTTCAACTTAGAGATCATGTGACCTTGTCTATAAGACTTAGCATGAACCAAAAAAACTATTCTTTCCAAACCTCGTAATATCAGAGTTGTCATTGTTCCTGCCAATGTTCTCAAATGTTTCCTGAAGTGGAAAAGATTGCAAAATTCCTGATTTTGTAGAGAAACATTAGCCCACCCCCTGGCAGGTAAAGATTGTCCTCACCTTACATTTCCCATCTGTGGGTTTCCTGACTGACTCTTGCTGGAAAATAATTAAAAAGAATCAACTTCAATATTCTGGGGGCATTTTATGAATTAACATACATTTTAAGTTTTTCCTTAGTGAGCACTTGAAAGCATTCATGGCATTATTATGAGTTGTAAACTCAATCCAAAACCACCCTCCAAAATGCAAAATCTTTAGTTTCATAATACTTTAGACTTTATTTCACCAAACATTCCAAACATTTCCATAAACGTAAAACAATTGAAGTCTGAGGAGAGATTATCAAACATAAAGGATTCTCTAACCACTGCTAGAACTTTCCATAGCCACATTCAAGGTCTTGTCATGGGTCGTCTTTTGTACAAACATGAATTTTCTATAGGATTGTCCTTGTCCGTGCCAGAGGTCGAAGAGGAGGGTAGTGTTCAAGAGGTTCGCATTGTCCCGGGGAGTTTATCATAGGGTCGTTATTCATTTAATCCTTCAGCAGAAAATTTGAAAACCTACTGCAAATCAGGCAGAAAACCAAAAAGGCCCGCCCCCACACCAAACCCCTCTCTCACCAAGACATCAGCAGAGACTGACTCCATATGTCCACTCCCTACCCATACCCCGAAGGGGATAGCTCTACCATAACATGAGTGGCCTCAGTGTAAGCAAAACCCGCTTGATAGGACTGAGGGCATAACTAGTATGCATCATCCCCATTCATGTTACAATAGAGGGCACACGGAAAGAATGCCCGAGAATACCTACCGTAGAGACTATACCTCCCCGGATTCCGCAGGCTAGTCCCCCATAGGTAGTTCCGCCCTGATGGATATTGCTATGAAATCATATCCAACATCCTCAGGTCCAAACATACTCGAGAGGCGGCCAAACCAAACTACCCACGTCTCTGCCATTTTGGATCAAGAAAGAGCCATGCGAAAAAAAAAAGCCCAGCCCCTGCCACCTGTAAGAAGGTTTTAGTGAAGAGGGGGGGACAGCTAGGTTGAGCAACTGAGTTAAAGATAGTAGAAGAGTGGAAAACAATTTAAGTAAGAGGAAAAAATTGAGACTTTTGGATTCGAACTAGGAGATATTTCTCCCATTTCGAAAACGCCCTCTTGGCCCGCTATGCAATTTTCAGCAGTCAGCTGAAAATTGGCATAACTTCGTCAAGGCAGTCTCAAGTCAAGAGGGACTTCCTTGTGGGGACACCCTCTTCTTGGCATTTTTCTATCTGATAATTGTTTGTTGCCCACTTTAAACTTGAAATATCTTACATTTCAAGAATGCTTTAATGAATAGGGCAATTTTATCCTCGTAGACCACAGGTATGAATTGTCTTAAGAATGCCATGCCTCCAAGCAGTATCATAAGCTTTCTCAAATATCAAAAAAATAGTTATATGGTGCTGCTTAGAGGCAAATGCTTCACATATGGGAGGTTTTCCAGCTGCCCCGAGTTTAGGGACATCTAATGCCGAGTGCACTTCTAAAATCCACATTGTGAGGGTGAGAAAATACCATTACGCTCTAAATACCAGACAAAATCTTGTATTCACAATTTTTTCCATCAACTTGCATAAACAGCAAGTTAGTGCTATTGTCGATAACTAGCCACTGAAAAAAGGGTCTTTACCTGGTTTTACAAAGGTAATACAAAAGCCAAATTCCCATATGACTGGGTAGCTACTTTCATGCCATATAATCTGTTAACTATACTTATTATAAATAGTTTTGTATTTTTTGAAATATGCCTAAACATTTGATAGGGAATTTCATCCGGACCAGGGCAGTGTTAGTGCTTTGCTGGCCAGGGGCAGCATCAAATTCCCTTTCTGTAAATGGTAAAATTATATGGCTCTATCTTATCTGTGGAAAAGTCTAATCGCAGTTGTTCTTCTCTTCTTCTATATTGATATCCAGGGGAACTGTCAGGTATTTTTTTGAAACTTGTGCAAAATGATCGGCGAGTTTATCACTTACATCTTTTTGCGTCGGCGATGAGGTTGTCATTAACTTTGAAGTACTGGGGGAGGACTGGGAGTGTAAATTTCCCAGCAAATCTTTTTTATTTTCTTCCATATACTGCAGATTAGGTGTTCGGTGGTTAATGGACGATACAAATGACGCCCATGACTGCCTTCTAGCAGTTTTCATTGCCTTTCGAAAACCGCGCTCTATTCTGTTTGTATATTATCATGTTTGCTATAGTTTCGGTGTCTACGATACGTGTAAGTGATGTTTCTTGTGACTCGGTGCAACAGTGTGAGCTCTTCACACCACCCACGGACCCCTGGGCGTCCAGCCTGAAACGACCTGTAGTTTTGTATAGAAATGTATACCTGCTGTATGAAATGTCCCATTTAATAATCGATTGCATCATCTGCTTAGCTCTTTAAAAATTTGTTCCAATCTGCTTTTTTTTTCCAACATTCCACCGTGGAGATCTTTGAACTGGTGGGTCAAATCATTGAATTTATTATTATGGGAGCATGGTCACTGCTTTGCCAGTCATCATTCGTCTTCCATCTGAAATCCATCGTGCAATTGGAACTAGATATTGTAGGTCTAAAGCATGAGACTGTACCTGTCTGGATATGGTAATGAGTAGTTCTCCGTATTTAAAAGTCCTAAATCTTCATTTTCTATTATGGAAGCTATAATATTCCCCTTTTGATTTGATGTCACATCTCCCCATAAAGGATGTCTGCCATTTAAGTCTCCCATGAGAAGAAATGGTCGTGGAAGCTGATGAAACAAATCAATTAGTTCTTCTCGAGTGATGGGATTTGTTTGTGGGAGATAAAGGGAACAAAGTGTGTATTTTCGTCTTAGGTGAATTTGAAACCGCACAGCCTGTAAAGGAGTATTTAGTGGGATTGGAAAATAAGGAAGGTCCCTGCGAACATAATAACGGCAACCTCCATGTCTTCCCCACTTTCCAAATTATATATTGTGTTTTCTATATGATATATACTCTCCTAGGGCAAGGTGTGTGGACATCAAGCATTGTTTTCTTGTAAAACATAACAGCAATAGGGGGAGTATTTATAGAGTAAACACTTCAAGTTCCTCATATTTTGCACGAAGTCCCCTGACAATTCCACTGTTCAAAATTGAAGAGAAGGTGTCTAGGTTTTGGAGGGTAGTCCCCTCTATTCAAGGTCATTTTGAAGCTTAGTGGATGGGAAGCTTGCTTGTAAATTTTTATGACGATTGTTTTTCTTCTTTCCAGTTTGCTCATTGATTTTGGTTTTTATCTTTTGTTGGAGGTTAATGGAGGAGAGGGATGAGGGTGTTCTTACCCTCTTCATTTGTTTTTTTTTCCCTCTAATTCCATTAAAAATCAGGCAGAGATTCCTGCCTGAGATAATGCAGAAGGTGAGTAGAGGAGGTTTGAGGGAGATATCCAGTTTGTTATATGGAATGTTATTTATCCGTCTTTTGCGGATTGTGCTCTAACCTACTAGGCTGAGAACTTGGCCCGTATGTCGGGCCCACAGGAAGTAGAAGCATCCTTTAATTTTTTGAGGATGAGGAAGGATCAGCCCTAGTGGAGGGCCTAATGGTGGAATGTTTGAACCACAGGGGCTGAGGCATCCTTCATTGAGGATGAGGAAGGAGTAATGGATTGAAGTGGAGCCCTTGTGGTAGTAAGGGGCTTTAGAATAACTCTTGGCTCTTCCCAAGAGTCGTCTTGCATGTCCATACTGATGTGCTCTGTATATGCTTTATTAAACTGCTGCTGTTTCAACTTTAAATTCTTCACATATTTTATCAACTGATTTGTGCTCTAAGCTGACAATTAATGCATCTAGTTATATCTGAGCATGGGGCCATGTTTCTAGGGCAGAGCAATTATTACACATCTTATTATTTTTTTACAAAACTTTAGATGGATGACAAATTTAAAACAATTGAAACATTGTAATGCTTTTGGTTGAAAAGGTCTAACTCGCACTCTTTCATTTCTATTACTATATGAGATGGTACATTACTGTCTTCAAAAGTAAAAATCATCATGTTGCCATTTGGGACCTTTTTTCACTTTCCCTACAGGTGGCACATATCAAAATAAAAATTCTTCTTCAGTAAACTCGTACAGGTCTCTATCAAAAACAACACACTCTTCCATAGCTAAAAAAAATTTAGGTGAGGACTAATTTTTCTCTCTAATATCGTTGTTATCAACTTTTCATCATTGTTAGCATCTGTGACTGAGTTTTAGATTTTGCATGAATAAGTACAGAGCTTCTTACCAATCTAGTAAATGTCACCACTCATTATGCCACCTATTTTTTTGCTGAAGGTACCTACTAAAACTTGTAATAGTTGAAGTTCTCCTCCTTGGCTTTAACTACCACCATTTAGGAGGTTGGGGGACTTTATCTTGTCAACGTTTGCTACTATTGGAGTTGATTGGATTCCATTCTGCAGGTTTATAAAATGTCTAAGTTTCTTGGGGCTTTATCCGTCAAGGCTCCTTTAACTAATGACGTTTACATACATCAAGGTATCAATACTACAGTTTCTTAAAACTTTTAAAAGCATCTTCATGTTTATCAATGTTACCCAAGCGTTCCCCATTTTCCTTCTGTGTCAAGAAAGTTCCATACGAATCTCTGCTATATTGCCAAACATGTTCAAAGATGTCGAGATCCTCATAGTTACACTGAAGTGGAATATT
>NC_087220.1:4172374-4324213 GCF_015104395.2 Macrobrachium nipponense
TGAGGGCACTGCCACCAAAATATGCACCACAGTCAAATCCACATGACAAGTGGAACAGCGAGGAACCTGCCTATCCGCTCCACTCATCATTAGATACCCGTGAGTATATTTAGTGTGGCCAATGCGTAATCTAGCTAAAACTATTTCAGACCTTCTATCCATCCGGCTATGAGGCCAAGGATGAACAGAAGGCCTAATCGATTTCAATTTAAGAGTTATTATCTAAAGTAGACCAGTGGGCCTGCCACTGGTCTCTACAATAAAATCGAATGGTACTTTTAAAATCAGATACAGGGACGCCCATGTTGGAAATGTGCCTAAGCCTAGTTGCAGCCTTAGCAGCAGCGTCGAGCTCGCTCATTTCCAACAATTCCAACATGGGACGGAGCCCCAACAAAACCTAACAGAAAATCCTCTTCTATTAATTAAAAGATAAAACCAATCTTGTACTTCTTGCACTAAAGGGTGGAAGAGACTAGGCTTTTTAGAGAAGATAAAACACTCAAAGAGTCGGTAAAACTGGTAAAAACCTTGTTAGTACAAGAACTATAAAAATATATTTAAGAGCAGTCAAAACTGCCAGCAGTTCAGCTGTAAAAACAGAAGAATTAGAAGGAAGCTTCTTTTAATGATATTACCACTAGTCACTACAGAGCAACCAACACCATCAGAACCCTTCGAAACCATCAGTAAATATATGATGAGAATCACCATGTTCGGAAGCATGGTCCAAGAAAACTTGCCTCAACTGATCACCAGAACTGTTGCTCCTGCTGTCCCTAATTGGGCAGATTTCTAAATGTGGCCTATTCCAAGGAGGAAACTTTGAGGGCGAAATTTCAGCTACTGCAGGGGGAAGTAATCCCACCTCCCTGGCAGAGCTTGCTAGTCGGACCTCAAGCGGGCTTTGGCAGTCTCGGTCTATTTGGGGCTCTGTCAGTTGGTTTTCTCTAACGTACTTATAGTTAGGGTTTAGCTTTGACGTAAGTATTCTTGATATGACTCTCAAGCCTAATTCCTTCCTACGGATAAATAGTGGGGTAAAACCCGACTCAACATATAGGCTTTCTACTGGTGAAGTTCTATAGGCTCCCGTACAAATACGTAAAGCCATATTATGAACAACATCTAATTTCTGCAGTGTTGTCTTGCATGCACAACCATAATTTGGCAACCATAATCAATTTTGCTTAGGCATAAAACCTGGTACATCCTCAAAGGGTGATACGATCTGCCCCCCAGTTAAAATTAGATACAACTTTTAAGTATATTAAGTCGAAGCTTCACGTTACATACAACTTCATTAACATGTTGAGTAAAAGTTAATTTTTTTATCAAATGTAACACCTAGATACTTAATGCTATCTTCATAAGGTAAAATTGAATCGTTTAAAAACAACGTAGGGATCTCTTCCACTCTTCTTATCGACAAAATCGTATAGCTTTGGTTTTTTCTGGTGAAAATTTGAACCCTTTAGCACTGGCCCATGATGATGAAGCATTATAGCAGTCTGGATCATTTGACAAGCTTCAACAGCTGTGGACTTACTACAGATTATTGCATAATCATCAGCAAAGGCCAGACCATGCACCCCGACAGGAAACTTGTTCTAGTAGACCGTTTACAGCTACGTTAAAGAGTGTTGGACTAAGGACGCTTCCCTGAGGTAACCCTTCTTCTTGAGGGTAAGCAGAAGAAATGTAAGAGCCCACTCTTACTTTCAGGTAACGTTCTGACAAAAAATCTTTTAGACAATAGAACAAATTACCCACAACACCCCACTCTACAAGTTGCAAAAGGACACCCCCTCGCCAGTAGTGTCGTAGGCTTTTTTCTAGGTCAAAGACTGCAACAGTCTGGTTTTGCACAGCAAAAGCATTCTGTCTCTCCCGAGTAAGGAACATCAAAGGGTCAGAAGTACTTCTATTTTTCCTAAAGCCAAACTGCCGATTAGTAAAAGATTCTTTGAATCCAAATACCACACAAGTCGAGCATTTTGACCATCCTCTCATAAATCTTGCTAACACAACTGGTTAGAGCAATTGGCCTATAGTTTTTAGGAAGGAAGGAATCTTTAAAAGGTTTTAAAACAGGTACAATAATCGATATCTTCCAAGACTCTGGTGAAGTTCCTGAAAGCCAAAAACTGTTAAATGTCTAAAAGAAATTGTTTTTTACTTCTAGGCAAATTAAAAATCATTGAGTATAGTATATCATCTTCCCCAGGAGATGTTGGGGAAGATAACGAGATTGCATGATCTAATTCTTTCATGGTGAAAGGGAGATTATATGATTCTGAATTTAAACTAACAGCAGGAACAACCGTGGTACCGTCCCTAATATTCCTGAATGCAGGAGAGTAGTAGGGCACTAGATATATTGAGAAATGCCTTCCAAAGGTTTCTGCAACTTCTCCAGAATCAATATGAAGAAGCCATCAATTTTCAAAATAGGCAAGGGAGATGGAGAAAATTTCCCTTGCAGCTTTCGGATTCTGTTCCAGACAAACGACATAGGGGAATCATATTTTAATTCACTTATATATCTGATAAACGATTCCCTCTTTGCCTGCTTAAATGTTTTCTTTTGCTTAGCAAGACTCTTTTTATAGATAATTTGATTTACCAAGCAAGGATATCTACGATATCTCTTGTAGCAAGTTCTTGTTATCTTTTGGCTCAAGGCGCATGCATCACACCACCAAGGTACTAGAGGACGACGAGGCTTACCAAAGTTCGAGAAGAATAGACAGCATGGCACCGCACAGCAATATACTGATTAAATACTCATAAGCAGATGTTGGGCTCTGAAAATCTTTTATATCTTGATCAACTTCAGTAGATTTTTTGAATAATCCCCAGTCAGCCTCCCCTACCTTCCATTTTGGTAAACATGGAGATGGAATATTTTTCATAAACTTTAAGTGATGGCCAATGATCACTGCCATGAGTCATTCTGTCTACTACCCACTGTAATCTAACCTCAAAGACGAAGAGCAGATAGTGAGGTCAATGGCTGAGTCAGTATTATGAAAAACATCATGTCTTGTAGGGGGAACCATCATTCATCAAAGTGATGTCATTTAAGTCAAGCAGCTGTTCTATTATTAAACCTCACCGGTCGCAGTTTGGCTCACCCCAGAGGGTGTTGCTTGGCTTAAAATCCCCCATCAAAATGAAAGGTTTAGGAAGCTGGTCTATCAATGTCTGAAGATCGTTTAATTCTAGCTGACGAGGATTACCCTGTGCATCCAGTAATCTACTTTCTAATGATGGATCTAGGTATAAAGAAACAAATAGTGATCCATTTATAATTGAAAATTTGAACTGCACAAGCCTGCAAACACAGTGTTCAATTGAACAACCCTATGATTAACAGACTTGCGGACTATGATGCCTGTGCCTCCCTGAGCACGTACACCTATCAGAGGGGTGGAGACCTATGGAATGAATAATTAAAACCCAAGTTGGGAGTGTGCTCTCCCAACTTTGTCTCCTAAGACACATTGCAGATACATCATGATCCCTAAACAGAACCCGAACTTGCTCTCTATTTGGTATAAAAGCCACCGGATGTTCCACTGCATGAGAGCCATTATTTAGAGGAAGGCATCTTAAAATTCCCTTCCCTAATATTTAGGATCTGTGTCCTGGTGAGAGAGATCTTATCAGTTTTTACCAGTACTATTTGACCTAGATCTAGGTGTTACAGATCTTTTAGAAGATGGGCTTTCACTTGCCCTTTCAGTTTACTTTTGTTTTTGTTTTTTCTACGATTGCTGAGTGACCGTGAATGAGGCGAAGAGGGAGAAAGGGCCCTCTTCTGACGAATAAAGAGGGCCTCTATCTCCTCACCGTCAATCTCCACGGTGCACTGTAAATGACAGATCAGGTGAGGGCTCAATGTCAGGCAATGTCCCTGAACAGAGAGAAGTCGTCAACAAATTGAGACCTGCTTGAACCCTTGAAACAACAGGGTCCCCTGGCTTGACCAGAGTCTCTGCAACATGGGATACCCCAACAGGGGGGGGCATGGGAAGCCACACCAGGGGGGGGCATGGGAGGCCCCACCAGGGGGCACGGGAGGCCCCACCAGGGGGGACACGGGAGGCCCCACCAGGGGGGTGGGGGGGCATGGGAGGCCCCACCAGGTGGGGGGGCACGGGGTACCCCACTAGAGGGGGGTGTGGAAACCCAAAACCCCACCAGCGGGGCACTCAATTGTTGTGCCTTCAAGGCATCCGAATAGATTTCCTGCCCAACAGCTTTTGGCTTGTCCCACACTGATATGTTCAGCAATAGATTTTTAGTAATGCCTCTTGTTCTTTTTTTTAATTTCACTACATTTCTTATCACGGGCTCGATGTTCAACCTTACAGTTTTATGCACATTACCGGTCCAGAACATTCCTCGTGCTCAGGCTGGCCACACGATTCACAGAGTTTATTTCTGGTACAAACATTAGAGGAGTGTCCAAAACCAAAACATTTAAAAAGCACTGGAGCACTCTCGGTCTATAAGGACGAACTTTCAAGATTTCACTGTCAAAGAATAATTTCAGATGGCAGGAAAGAATTTATAAATGTTAAAATAAGCATCGATGAGCGGGGCACTTAAAAACCTTCCAAACCCACGTCTGGACACATATCCAAAAATTTCCTCCTCATCCATTTCATGTAAATCTTCATTAAAGATAACACCCTTCGCGTAACTAAAAATTATAGTGAGGTTTTACCTCTTTTACCATACCCTCAGGATCAAGCTTCACAAATTTAGTAGCATTACCGACTGAACATTGGTCTTGGTATGAACTAAAAAAACTATTACGCCCAAAGCGAGTTACTTCTGGGCTCCCAACATTGCCGATCTTCTGGCTTACCAACCTTTTCACTTTGAAGAGGTTGCCTCTCTCACCATCGTTGAGATAATTAACCACTTAGCTGGTCTGGAGATCTGGAGATTTTACTTATTCTATTAGGATCTTTTATTTCATTTGGTGGTTTATAAATGTCAAGATTTCTAGGGACCTCTTCTGCCTCTACAAGTCCAACACTCATAGAATCTGACCTAAATTCTCTAAAGGCTCTGTGAGCTTCCGATTCAGAGTTGAAAACTATCCAAAATTCAAAAAAAACATAATTATTGCCAAGTTTATTTCTTAATTCTTTGATGTTCCAAATTTACAAAATTCATTATATATCGTGTCATAATTCCAGTCTAAAGGGACTGGTTTCACATGCAGAATGTTTGTAACAAGGAGCTCATTTGAAAAAGGCTCCAAAGTTACAATGGAGGAATTACCAGGTTTTTCCTTGTCCTTATCCTTGCCTAAGTCGTCAACCGCAAGATCTAAGTAATGTCGCCATAAGACGAAGGATTTAGATTCGTCCAGGTAGCCCCCCACCCACCATGGAGCCACATTTAGAGGACAGTGTTATCCCCATACAGGGCTGCCCTAGGGGTACCACCCAGATATACACCCCACCCTCAGTGCTTAAGGCGTCATGATGTCCGTCGAGATCAGACCCAGCACTAAGAGCAGGGTTTGACATATAAACTTTCCCCTCGCTCGACCACGTTAGGTACTCGAGTTTCTACGGGTGAGGTGGCATGCCAACCATCCTCACCCTCCACCAAATCCAATGAGTAAGTCCAAATCATGTCCAAAACCAATCCAAAAGTCATCAACATAAAATCTGTATCTTATAGGGGGAGGAAGCAGAAGGATGAAAAGTTTTAGTAAAAGGAAAAGAGCTGACTTATTTAGTTGGATCAACAGCTGGGCACCAAGGCCCAGTGAGAAAGTAGTTCCCACCAGGCATCAGGGCCCAGCTGCTGAACCCTAAGCCCCCCATCCTCGGCAAGGCTTCAGCATCTGGGGGGTTCAATTGGCAATGAATTCTGACTTATTTTGCATGATGACACTGCACCACAACCAAACCCTGCAGAAGATTTGGATCCATCAGTGTATATTGCTTTATGTGGGCCTTTACTTCGAATGTGTTCTAATGTATACTGTTTATAGCGATCTGAAGTATAATCTTGCTTTTAAATAGGTTTATAGCCTTGGCCATTTGCTATATCCTTTAATGATCTTTAAAACTGTCAGTTTTCTTACAGAGACTTCCAATATTTATTCTTTCTTCATAGAGTTAGGCTTTCACTTTGCTGGTTCTAATTAAAGCCAGCACAATAATTTCTTATTTTGTTTATTTATTTAGTTAAATTTCTCGCCACAAATATCAACAAAATGTATTAATTTGTAAGTAAATACAGTACTTGCTACTCAAACTTTATTGATGATATATTCAGGAGCTCTTATGATTTGATGAAGTTCAGATTCCTAATGATACCCCAGTAGATAGGCCTAGACCTCAAAAGAAGCAAGTTCCTAAAGATCCAGACCCATCCACTGCTAGCGCTTCGGTTATATTTCTCCACTTGAAATAGGTCCTCCTCCTATAGCAGATTGAGTTAGTGCAAAGCGTAAAGTAAGAAAGACTGTGTCGGAGCATATTACATCAAGCCCATACAAGAAGATGCTTCAGGAAAAATTAAGTGAAGGATAAGAAGAAGACAAAAATGAGAGTGGCAAAGCACATCAGAAAATAAAAAAAAGGTTTCAGGTTGTGTCTTAAAGACAAAAAGAAAAGCCCTACATCAACTGTCACTCAACAAGAATCAAGTGAGTCCTAGGATGAACTTGAGACATTCTGTTTACATTGCAGTGAAAAATACAGTAAGAGAGGAGGTGAAGGCTGGATCCAGTGTACTACTTGTAAATACTGAGCTCATGACCGATGTGCAGGTGTAGATGAAGATGATTATGAATTCAGCTGTAAATTTTGTGTGTAGGTCTATATTTAGTTAGGCATTAATTTTTGCTAATAATAAGCTACCATTTCTCTGGACATATAAAAGGACAATATGCTTTATATTTCTTTTATATAAATAATAATCACTTGCCATGCAAGGCAACGTTACTTATCAATGGTAAGTAGCAAGATATGAGATTATTTTCAGTGATATTTAGCCAAAGACAAATTACTTTCTAAAGTTATGAGAACTTAACAATTTTAAGTTGTATGCTGAATATTCATTTCATTTTTGTATTGAATACATTTATTGGTACATTTCTATGGGAAATCACAGATTGAGATGTGTTAACAAGTGTTTACTCTTGAGGGGCCATTTTGCCCTAACCTAGATTAGATATTAGTGAAGAGTAGCTAGAACAAGTTGACAGATGTTTTGATGACAGCAGCAGCTTCGGGTTAATGTTTGGTGAAGTGGATGTTTAGAGAGATATAAGTTTGGAGAGGAAAAGTTGAAAATGCTCCCTATTTGGCCTAACTAAACAATACACAACTTATGCTCATAACATCTGTTCATGTGCAAAAGGATTATGAAGAACAGTATATATATATATATATATATATATATATATATATATATATATATATATATATATATATTTAATATATGTGTGTGTGCGTGTTATATTAATATATAAATACACATTTTATGTGAATAATTTGCGGGAAGGAATTAGACGAGTCGTTACGTGTTCGACTACCGATCTCTGGGTCAGGGTTCGATTCCCGGCTCTGCCAACATGAAATCAGAGAAATTTATTTCTGGTGATAGAAATTCATTTCTCGATGTGGTCCGGATTCCACAATAAGCTGTATGTCCCGTTGCTAAGTAACCAATTGGTTCCTAGCCACGTAAAATATATCTAATCCTTCGGGCCAGCCCTAAGAGAGCTGTTAATCAGATCAGTGGTCTGGTCAAACTAAAGCATCCTTAACTTACACAATGAAAATATTCTACAATTAATAAGGAAACAGTTAACATTCACTTCGCTTTACATGTGATGCTGAACAACCCAAAAACGAAAGAGTGATTAATTTGGTATAAATGAGGGTCTAGGACAAGGGACATGGATACGTAACATATACATGGCTGTTTAATTAATATCTTTACGCTTGAAGTGATGCGAGAGTCGGGTAACAGAAATTAGAAGTAGGTGAAAAGTTCTCAGATGAGAAAATGGATCGGGAATTGAGTGTGGAATGAGTAAAGATTTCAGATAACGATGTGGAGATTGGGAATAGATAAATATTGTCATAAACTAATGAAAGAATGTAGAAAGGTCTACAAGAGAAAGAGAATTTAAAGTAGATACATGTAAGTTGACGAGGGTCAATCGAAACAATGAAGATGGAGCCATGGATATCAATGTAGATGGTGGGAGAATGGAACCATTATTGTTGTTATTTGTTAGTAATATAACAAAAAATGGCAAAAAAAGGAAATGTGTCACATCATCAGAAGTGGAGCAAAAGAAGGTTACTGATTGTGAAGATACTTGGAGATTGTAAGGGAACCAAGGTAGGAATATTCGCACGACAGGATCGATGTGAAAATTCATTTTCAGGAGAGTGAATACGAATGCCAGATGAAGGCTCATGAAAGGAGTGTGTGCAACAGTAGCTGAAAGAGCAAGAAACGTCGAGATAATTATACAGATGTGGTAAAATAAATTAATGTGGGTGAACGATCTGTAATTAGAGTTTGAATTTAGATTAATAGTTGTCTGCGTTTTCTCTGGCGCCAGCCCCCTGTTATTTGTCAGTGGTAAAATATAGGATGCATATGTACATACAAATGCATATGCAGACACACAATATATATGTATATATATATATATATAATGTATGTATCCTATATTTTACCATTGATATATGTATATATACTCTCGCGCTAGCACATACACACATATAATGTGTGTGTATTTTAGCATCTTTCGTTTGCATGCCAAAAATATTTCAAATGAAGTACTTCTTATGTTATCTATTTATCTGCTTATTCGTAGAGGAAGATATATTATTTTTCCATCTTATTCTTTTGAAATTAAGGTTAAGAACCTTTACTGTAAAATCTCAAAATAACATCGCTCAAAAATAACTCAAAAGAGTGCCCCTCCTATGAAGGTCTGCAAGTAAGCAACGTGCCGTAATACGAAACATGGGGGAACGGGTTATGGGATTATCTCTTGTAAGCTATGGAAGGTGTATATAATGAAACTCACGCTTTCCACAGTCCTTTCTGTGCGTTTTTTTTCTTTTAATCTTTTGATTCCCTATCATCCCCTTTATGGTAATTTGTGCCTACGAGAGTCGGTACCTTTGCTAGCATAGTCACAGGTGCTCAACAATCATTTGTTATAGCAAAGTAATCTTTCTAGTTTGCTTTTTAAGGAAGTAGTGTGGTAATGATGTACTCCGAAACTTTGAATTCACAAACATGCTCACAAAACTAGGAGAAAAATATAAAATATACAGTACAAGTACAAAGGTATAATACTAATTTTTAGATGTTAAAAGCATAAATCCTTGAGTCATAAAAATAATTTTGGTTGATGTTTGATCAGGTGTGCACAAACCATCTGTAATATTTTAATGCGTTGTAGTTTTATGAATCACTGCACCGTTATTTCCGGCAACTCTAAATTATTGAAAGGACGAACAATAAAAATATAGATCAGTGACAGCAAGTTTTGAAGGGCTGTGATGAACCCGACCTTTGACTCCGTATTCTTCAAAGAGAAGTTTCTCTTTTAAACACACCTAGTACAAGCTTGGGCAGGTGAGGTAGCTGCCTTGCCAAAGTGCTGATACAAGCCAGACGTAAATTTGGTGTGTGAAAGATTCATGTCAATGAATGAATAATTAATAATTATCTGGCGTCGTGACTACCAGGATCATTGACGCCGAATGAAGCCATTTTGGACAACCAATTTGGGAACAAAAATCCACACACACACATCATAAAAAACTCTTAAAATTCCGCATCAGTTATATTACTATAGCTAGCGCAAAGATGCTACTTACGCAATAAACACCACCAAAGCTAAATTATTATTATTATTATAAAATATTTTAACCAGGCCACCGAGCCGACCTTCAGCTCCCATGGGGCTGGCCCAAAGGATTAGATAAAATGCAAGGTCAAGGCCAAATGCACGAGCTTGGACCACACAGGTCTATAGGATAATAATGAATGAATTTAGATTAAATAAAAAATTGCACAGTGGCAAAGGCTTTCATACTAGAACACACGGCAATAAATACATTTATTCACGTTTCCATATATTCTTTCTAAAAAACCAAAGCTAAAAACTACACACATACATAAAAGCGAAATACCTAAAATTTCGTTAAAAACTCCAACTTCTTTTAAAAAATTCAACCACACACTCATAATCATACTGCGCTTCTTCACCCAAAATCTTTGTCAAACTGTAATTACCATCTCTATCTCTTTTGTCTTTAAAGTGCTGCTCTCTCAGTTCCCGATGACTAGGACATTCAACTAGCAAATGCTTAATAGTCATCGCGACGAGACAGTCATCACAGTAAGGTTGGTATTCACCACTCATGAGATACCCATGTGTCAATCTTGTATGTCCTATACGGAGGCGGCATATCGTTACTTCCCATTTCCTAGGCATAGATTCATATTTCCAAGGGTGTGTACGTGTGGCAAACTCTTTCATTTTATTTCGGTCCTGCTTCGTTCCATTGCTGTTCCCATAATCTTGCAATGAACTTTGATATACTAGGAAAAAAGTCTCTATATGGTACAGCAATTGGTCTTGGTATCATATTGGTTGCTGCTGATTTAGCTAGTTGGTCTGCTTTTTCATTTCCTATATATGTTTTTTTTTTAACGTGCGCTGGGACCCAGCAAAAAGATATAGTAATCCCTTTACGCTGATGTAGAAATACCCACTGTGAGATTTTCAATGTAATTGGATGATCAGTATTGAAAATTTCAAGTGCCTGTAATGCACTTTTGGAATCACAAAAAGATGGTGATGTTAGTGGAATTCTGGAGGGTTGCAATATGTTCCAATGCTGTTAAAATTCCATACAGTTCCGCTGTGAAGTTCGATGCTATGATGGGTAGTGCTCCTCTGCGGCTAAAATCATCACTAAAAACTCCATATCCGACTCCATCATCAGTTTTGGAGCCATCAGTAAAAACAAATGTAGAGCCTGAGTGCTCTGCAGCATTTTGTGCTTTAAAAAATAATACTCTGATTTCTGTAATCTGATTTTTCTCTTTTAATACCTTTAAAATATTTACAAAATTTAATTACAGGTAATTTCCATGCTGGGGTAATTGGTAATTTACTGGACATACAGGATTTCTTGACATATTCATTTTTTCCAAGATCTTTTTCACTCTAAAACTAAAAGGCTTAGGAAAATCTTGGATGATTTTCATAAAAGTTGTTGAAACAATTTCTATTTATACTGCTTCAAAGGCTTTAGAGTTGGGGATTCTCTGAACCCTAAACCAATATCTGATAATTGATGATTGGCGATATAACTCTAGTGGGATTTCTCCCGCATCAATTAATAAACTTGAGATGGGAGAAGATCGAAAGGCACCTGTTGCCAAGCGTATACCGGTATGATGTACTGAATCTAAGATTGCAAGACGATTGGATGAAGCAGAAGAATATATTTCACATCCATAAAGTAACTTTGAAATAATAAGTGATTTGTGTAGTTTTATAATTGTCTGCCTGTCTGCACCCCAGTTGGTATTAGATAATACTTTCAAAATACTTAAAGCTTCAAGGCACTTGGTTTTAATATGTTTCAGATGGGGAAGCCAATTGAGTTTTTTGTCGAATATGAGGCCTAAGAAACGTACCTCTTCAACACAAGGTATTCTATGGTTTGTACAGTACAGATAAAGGTCTGGGTCAGGGTGTACTCCCCGAAGGTGGCAAAAATGCATAACAGTAGTCTTACTGGCTGATATTTTAAATCCCTGTTGTTCAGCCCAGTTTACTATCTTATTTATTGTTAATTGTAATTTCCTTTCTGCAACTGACATTCGTGATGCAGCAACAGAATATTGAAAGATCGTCTACGAATAGGGTACTCAATACATCCTTGGGTATAACAGACGCGACACCATTTATTGCTAACGCAAAAAGTGTGACACTAAGCACACTTCCTTGTGGACACCCTCTTCTTGGCATCTTCTATCTGATAATGTGTTGCCCACTTTAACTTGAAAATATCTACATTTCAAGAATGCTTTAATGAATAGGGGTAATTTTCCTCGTAGACCACAGGTATGAATTGTCTTAAGAATGCCATGTCTCCAAGCAGTGTCATAAGCTTTCTCAATATCAAAAAAAATAGTTATATGGTGCTGCTTGGAGGCAAATGCTTCACATATGGAGGTTTCCAGCTGCAGTAGGACATCTACTGCCGAGTGCATTTTCTAAATCCATATTGTGAGGGTGAGAAAATACATTACGCTCTAAATACCAGACAAATCTTGTATTCACCATTTTTTGTTTTTTCCATTAACTTGCATAAACAGCAAGTTAGTGCTATGGTCGATAACTAGCCACTGAAAAGGGTCTTTACCTGGTTTAACAAAAGGTAATACAAAAGCCAATTCCCATATGACTGGGTAGCTACTTTCATGCCATATCGGTTAATTATACTTATTATAAATAGTTTTGTATTTTTTGAAACATGCCTAAACATTTGATAGGGAATTTCATCCGAGCCAGGGGCAGTGTTATTGCTTGCTGCCAGGGCAGCATCAAATTCCCTTTCTGTAAAGGGTAAATTATATGGCTCGATCTTATCTGTGGAAAGTCTAATCGCAGTTGTTCTTCTCTTCTTCTATATTGATATCCAGGGGAACTGTCAGATTTGTTTGAAACTTGTGCAAAATGATCGGCGAGTTTATCACTGACATCTTTTGCATTGGCGATGAGGTTGTCATTAACTTTAAGTACTGGGGGAGGACTGGGAGTAAATTTCCCAGTGATTCTTTTTATTTTCTTCCATATACCTGCAGATAGGTGTTCGGTGGTTAATTAATGGATGATACAAATGACGCCCATGACTGCCTTCTAGCAGTTTTCATTGCCTTTCGAAAACGTGCTCTATTCTGCTTGTATATTATCATGTTTGCTATAGTTCGGTGTCTACGATAACGTGTAAGTGATGTTCTTGTGACTCGGTGTAACAGTGTGAGCTCTTCAACACCACCACGGGACTGGGCGTCGTCTAAAAAGACCTGTAGTTTTTGGTATAGAATGTATACCTGCTGTATGGAATGTCCCATTTAATAAATCGATTGCATCATCTGCCGTTGGGAAGTCATTTGCATCATTTCTATTTCGCTTAGCTCTTGAAATTGTTCCAATCTGCTTTTTCACATTCCACCGTGGAGATCTTTGAACTGGTGGGTCATCATTGGAATTTATTATTATGGGAGCATGGTCACTGCTTTGCCTAGTCATCATTCGTCTTCCATCTGAAATCCATCGTGCAATTGGAACTAGATATTGTAAGGTCTAAGCATGAGACTGTACCTGTCTGGATATGATAATGAGTGGGTTCTCCAGTATTTAAAAGTCCTAAATCTTCATTTTCTATTATGGAAGCTATAATATTTCCTTTTTGATTTGATGTCACATCTCCCCATAAAGGATGTCTGCCATTTAAGTCTCCCATGAGAAGAAATGGTCGTGGAAGCTGATGAAGTAAATCAATTAGTTCTTCTCGAGTGATGGGATTGTTTGGTGGAAGATAAAGGGAACAGCTCGAGTGATGGGATTGTTTGGTGGAAGATAAAGGGAACAGAGTGTGTATTTTCGTCTTAGGTGAATTTGAACCGCAACAGCCTGTAAAGGTGTATTTAGTGGATTGGAAAATGAGGAATGTCCCTGCGAACATAAAATAAGGCATAACCTCCATGTCTTCCTACCTGTTTCCAAAATTATATTGTGTTCTATATGATATATACTCTCTAGGGCAAGGTGTGTGGATATCAAGCATTATTTCTTGTAAACATACAGCAATAGGGGAGTATTTATAGAGTAACACTTTAAGTTCCTCATATTTTGCACGAAGTCCCTGACAATTCCACTGTAAAATTGAAGAGAAGGTGTCTAGGTTTTGGAGGGTAGTCCTCTATTCAAGGTCATTTTGAATGTTTAGTGGATGGGAAGCTTTGCTTGTAAGTTTTTGATGATTGTTTTTCTTCGTCAGTTTGCTCATTGATTTTGGTTTTGTCTTTGTTGGAGTTAATGGAGGAGAGGATGAGGGTGTTCTTACCCTCTTCATTTGTTTTTTTTCCCTCTAATTCCATTAAATCAGGCAGAGATTCTGCCTGAGATAATGCAAAAGGAGGAGTAGAGGGTGGAGGTTTGAGGGAGATATCCATTTGTTTGTTATATGGAATGTTTATTTTGTCCGTCTTTGCCGATTGTGCTCTAACCTTACTAGGCTGAGCACTTGGCCCAGTATGTCGGGCCACAGGAGTAGAAGTATCCTTTATTGAGGATGAGGAAGGATCAGCAGATTGGAGTGGAGCCCTAGTGGTGGAATGTTGAACCACAGGGGCTGAGGCATCCTTCATTGAGATGAGGAGCCCTTGTGGTAGTAAGGGCTTTAGAATAACTCTTGGCTCTTCCCAAGAGTCGTCTTGCATGTCCAATACTGATGTGCTCTGTATATGCTTTATTAACTGCTGCTGTTTCAACTTTAAATTCTTCACATATTTTATCAACTGATTTGTGCTCTAGCTGACAATTAATGCATTTAGGTATATCTGAGCATGGGCCATGTTCTAGGGCAGAGCAATTATTACACATCTTATTATTTTACAAAACTTTGATGAGGATGACCAAATTTAAAACAATTAAAGCACTGTAATGCTTTTGGTTGAAAAGGTCTAACTCGCACTCTTTCATTTTCTATTACTATATGAGATGGTACATTACTGTCTTCAAAAGTAAAAATCATCATGTTTGCCATTTGGGACCTTTTTCACTTTCCATACAGTTGATGGGCACATATCTAAAATTTCTGCTTCAGTAAACTCGTACAGTCTCTATCGAAAACAACACCTCTTCCATAGCTAAAATTTAAGTTAGGACTAATTTTCTCTATTATATCGTTGTTATCAACTTTCATCATTGTTAGCATCTGTGACTGAGTTTTAGATTTTGCATGAATAAGTACAGAGCTCTTACCAAATCTACTAATGTCACCATCATTATGCCACCTATTTTTTGCTGAAGGTACCTATCTAAACTTGTAATAGTTGAAGTTTTTCTTTTCCTCCTTGGCTTTTACTACCAGCCATTTAGGAGGTTGGGGGACTCTTATTTCGTCAACGTTGCTACTATTGGAGTTGATTGGATTCCATTCTGCAGGTTTATAAATGTCTAAGTTTCTTGGGGCTTTATCCGTCAAGGCTCCTTTAACTAATGAGTTACATACACTCAAGGTATCAATACTACAGGTTGCTTTAAAAGCATCTTCATGTTATCAATGTTACCCAAGCTTCCCATTTTCCTTCTGTGTCAAGAAAGTTCATACGAATCTCTGCTATATTGCCAAACATGTCAAAGATGTCGAGATATCCTCATAGTTACACTGAAGTGGAATTAACTTTTTCATATGTATAACTTTCAAATGCATCACTCTACTATTATTGGCGTCTGGGGGGTTCAAAGAATGGTCTTTGTTTGAGCAAGAAGTCGTCAACGGTGCCAGTGAGTCCATTTTCCCAGGGGATGTAGGTTCATAATCCGGATCCATATTTGGTCTAAAAAAAAAAAAATAAAACTCTTACTACTTGGTTATATCAAGAAAGTATCGTGAGTCACTCAGGTATTCACATTCTCCACCAATGGCACTAGTGAGAGTTGACTCCCAATGGTCCACCCCATACCCTACCCATACAGGATAGCACCAATACGTTTGTGGTGGCCCAGGTATAAGCCAATCCGCCTGCTGGGAGCTCTGATTCCACTAATGGGAATCAACTCCCCACCACAAACGTATTGGTGGGCTTCCGGACAAAAGCCAGGAGTCCCACCCCCAGAAAACCAGCTCCCCCTGGATTCCGATGGGCCAGTCCCTGGAGATGGTTCCGCCCTCAAGATAGCAATGGGAAAATCCCATTACTTACTCTCAGGTCCAAACCATATCAGGTGGTGACTCAACCACCACAACTCCCACTATTAGCTTCCTAACCAACGATCCCTTCTCAGACTCACCTTAGTAGTTAAATTAGACGAAAGTGGAAATGTCCACACCATTTATTGCCAAAAGTTTGTAGGCGTTCCGTCAGGATCCGGCCTTCACACGAGTGAAGGCAGGATCCCTTACCCCCTCACCACGTGAAGGAACCTACTCGAGGGGAAGATTCATGTAAAATAAATGCACATATCTGTGTCACTCATTCTCTGCTTACAAAAAATGTGATCGTTTATTACTTTCTCGGTATATGTTACCTAATGTACGTTTATCATCAATTCTGGCTCTTTATAAAAGGAGGATTTTGACTAAGGAATTCCAAAGGTATCACTTCACATATTTAGAAAAATTCTTACTTGAATTATTCTTTGCCAACTCTGTTTGCGTCCCAATTTCGTAAACCCAGATTTTCATTAACATAACATCGACGTTTCAAGAAAGTAACTTCTTTCATATATTTTTTTTCTTTTGTAATACCTATAAATTATTTTACAAACAGACTCACATATCAGTAGCTAGGATATTACTGAACATATTCATTATTTCTACAACACAATTTCACTCGATCTCAAATATCATAATACTAGTGATTCATGTCTCATTAGGAGATATGGATGGGTTGATGTATGATATTTAGGGCAAAAGCCCAGGCACTGGGGCCAAGAAGGCCATTCAGTGCCGTAATGAAGGTTAAATAAATTGAATAATGGTAAATGAATTAATGACTGAGTGAAAGAAATTATTATGAGTTAATGACTTAGTGAAAGAAATTATTACCAAAATTAGATGTTACCAATAAATAAAATAAAAATATGAAGTTTAATGAATGGAGTAAAATTTATTAAAAATAGTTTGTCTTTAAAAATCTGTATGATATGATATATAAAGAATAAACTAAATGTCATTAGAAATTTGTTTACCTTTAAAAAGGAGATGAGAGCAGAAATATCTACTTCATCTCTTAAGATATCCGAGAGAGATTTATCCTGGAAATATCTTTCCCTTGGGTTAAAATATTTGTGACAAACCATAAGAATGTGCTCCCCTGTTAGAATCTCGTCACAATAAGCACACTCTGGTGGGCTGCTTCCCTCTAAAATAAACTGATGGGTAAAATATGTGTGCCCAATCCTTCTGAAAGTTGTTTCTGGTAAAACACTATCAGCTTTCGCTTCCTTGTCTGCAGTCTCGTTTCCATGAATCCCCACGTGAGAAGGAACCCAACAGAAAGAGATTGACTTACGCAGACAATATATACGAAAAAGCGACCCCTGAACTTTTTTATTTAATGGATGAAATCTATTAAATTTTTTAATAGCGTCTAAAGTGCTTTTAGAATATGAGTATATGACAAAATTAATGTCAATACTCATCTCCTTTTTAAAGAACTAAATCTAGGGCAGAGACTACAGCTGATAATTCGGCAGTAACACTGATGCAGAGTTACTATGGGTTTCAGACAGTGCAAGCACGTGTTTTGGCAATAACTCTGTAACGAAAACTCGTATCAGAACAAGATTTTGCTATAGTGTATTACACCCATTGCCGTAATTTATAAGGTAATCGTGAATTGTAAAGAATAAAGACACTTGTCCCTGTACCAAGAGGCAAAAACTCCCTTAGCCAGAAATGGATACGAACACAACGGTAAAAAAACTCCGCCTCCCCTCTCCCCCCACCTCCACCGCCACCTCCGCCGTCCCTCTTCCTTCCCTCACCTTCCCCTCTCTCTCTCTGAAAATTGCTTCAGTTTAAACTTATTTTGTATGAGTTTTCTATCTACCTATCTAATAATATACATTGCTGTATATATCTAACGATCCAATCGGTTCTTAACTGCCAGTTGACTGATTTATTTATGCATTAATCCGCTCAGCTCTCTCTCTCTCTCTGAAAGTTACTTCAGTTGAAACATATTTTGTAAGATTTATTTCTATCTATCTTTCTAATAATAGTTACATTGGTGTATATATCTAACGATTCACTCGGTTGTTACCTGCCTGTTGAATTTTTATGATCCGCTCATCTCTCTCTCTCTCTCTCTCTCTGTGTGGTATTGGTACCTACTGTAAATGGTTAATAGAGTGAGAGATATCTGAATGTATGGTGGAGTAGTAAAACGATAGACACTATGATTTCTGGTAAAGCGACTGTTATACTTGTGGTTGGTTACCTTCTTCGTAATCCTCATGCGGACTCAGGCTATCAGCAATATAGAACTTGTATTACGAAGGTGAACAAGATATGGCCACCACGGAACTTAACTGTCGGCACGGTTGCAGAAATTCGTTTGTCACGCAACTTTTCAAGTTTTTTAGTCATGAAAAGGCCGCCAATTGCCTTCAGATTGGTTTTAATGGGTAACTGGTTATAGTTACTCTTGTGTTACAAATAAAAATTGAGCCTTTCTACCGGACATTCATTAGAGTTAAACCCTTGATTATAACAGTCGCTTTACCATAAATTATAGTGTCTATCGTATTACTGCTCCACCATACATTCAGATATCTCTCACTCTAATAACCATTTACAGTAGGTACCATACCACAGAGAGAGAGAGGAGAGAGAGGAGAGAGAGAGAGAGAGAGAGAGAGAGAGAGAGAGAGAGAGAGAGAGAGAGAGATTACAATGCGAGTTGCCTAGCATTGTCTCCTGAATCCCTGGATTGATTTAATGCATTAAGACTTTAAGGTCTTCTGTACAGGTTCTGAGACCTTTTCAGTTCCACTGAAGGATATCGAGCAGGAATGTTAAGGTGGTAAAATGTGCTACTTCTCACTCCAAGAGGGGAAGTACTGTCCTAAGGGTAGAGAGGAAAATTCTCTTTTTATAAGAGATTGTTTCCTTAATCCTTTTTCATTTGAATTGGAATTTAGGGTTTTTGGTTGACCATACTTCTGGTTTTGATACTAATGATCAGAATTACTACTGTGATTCTGTGAATCACTTAGTTCATTTGTCTTAGGGCGGCAAGACTGATCAGAACTCACATATTTTTGGGTTGAAACTACTTTTGGAACCACCTTTCTAGGTGGAGAGATCTCTTCCAAAACACTGAACCCATTTGCGGTTTTTATTTTAAAGCTATCATTATTTGGGGATGTATTTCTTGTGCGCCTCTTGGTGGTTGCAATTCTAGATTTGTTTTCATTTTTGCTTGTGACTGTGACAATTGATGGTTCCAAATTAGCTCTATCTAATTGGGCTTGCTCCCTTGGCTTATTCTTGTTGGAAGTATTTTTGGAACAACTTGCATTTTTGGTCCTTCGACCATTGTTTGTTTTTTGGCTCCATCCCCCCCCCCCCCCCCTTTTTTTTTTTTTTAAATAAGTGACTGTTGAAAACTCAGTAAGGACAATGACAAGACTTAGGAATGAAGAAAACAGGGGTTGCCGGTTTTGAAAGCGAGATGGTGCAGTATAGTGTTGGAAGTGTAACTGATTGACTGGTCAAGGGTTCACAGTTATTTGTGAGTGAGAGAAAGGCTTAGGAGGAGCAAGTAGCAAGTAAGATTTGACTGAGAATGTTAGACACGACAGAAAGACTGATTTGGAAAGGTAAGGAAGTTAGTGTGCAGATCACTTTTCTGTAATCAGACAATTAAGGGAATAGCGCGAAAAGGAAAAACCTTAGTGCGTATTTATGGACCTATAAGACTGAATTACATAACTGATAAAAGAAATGTAGAGAGTATTGGACAAGTACATTATAGATATTATGGATAGTGGGAGAATGGAAGCGGCTGATTTATTCAAGTTTTTGGAAGCAAATATATCGGATCACTTTATAATGACAGCATAGGTGAATCAGAGTAGGTACAGCAAGGCCAGTAACAAGAAGTGTTCAAAATATAGCAAGAATCTAAAAGTGTCTATAGGAGTCAAGGGGGAAATGTATGGAAGTGAAGGTACATGCGACTAGAAGGAAGATATTTAAGCTATAGAGCTGAATTGTTTGCATGCCATGGCAAAGAAAGGAAAGGGCAAGAATGTGGGAGATATGAATGTGGAAATATATATACAAATGGTGAAATGGTTAACTTAGTAAAAAACTGAAAAGAGTAGAGAATGCGGAGATGGTAGAAAGAGTGGGAGAAATCTGGACGCTTTAAAAGGAAAGACGAATGAAAGGCATTGGAAGTGTTACATATGAAGGAATCTTAGTGCCCAGGAAGTACGCGTGCGAGATGAATTCTACAATAGAGTATGTGAATGGGGTTTGAGATTTCTCTGCAGGTGAAGGGAACGACTAATGATGTACAAGTTTTCTGCATATCTGAATCGCCCATAGCTCAAAATTGAAAGCATGGACGTTGAATAGATTTCATATAAATTCTTGGGTTGGTTGGTTTTATAAGGTTTAGGTGTAACACCAAGCACTGGGGCAGCAAAGGCCATTCAGCGCTTATTGTATAACTTTACGAAATTATAAGATGTGTTATATGATATACAACAGGTTTATTTCTTTGAGATAATTGGGGCATTTTCTCCCAATAGTTCTTTAAGTGGTATATTATATATGTTGTACGATCTTCGTTTTCTTTCGAATTTATGGCATTCCGTCAGTAGATGATGGCCACTAACATATGTCCGAATTCTTGGCAATAAAAACATCTCGGTCTTGGGATATATTGTTTAACCTTGAAACGTAACCAGGCTGCTTTCACTATACTAGGCAATCGGGTGGAATTGAATGTAACAATTAAATTGGGAAGTGGGATCAGGATTCCATTTATCTTCTTCTTCATTCTTTAAATTCTTATTACACCTTGACCCCTTAATTCCTCTACGACCCTTTCCTCAAAGTACGTCAGAAGCTGGGGTACATATATCATGCCCTTGGAGTAATTCCAAAAAGCATGTACTGCCCACTCTACTTTAACTCCTCCAAGGTGAGATAATGTTTTTAGCCTGTCACTTTCCTTTGCTGAGGCAGATTTCACTGTCAGCTTTCCTCGCCCCTCAGAAGAAATCTTAGGCTCTCGGCCACAACATTTGACAATATCTTTATATACATTAAAAATGTCACAATCAGTCTTCCAAATTAAAAGTCAAATATTAATCATACGAGTTTTCAAACATTCCGGGTGCTATTTCAGATACTATATTTTTACTACATTTCCCTTTACTCAGTACTGGAGCATAGGGTTTCAGTGTAATTACACTGGAAGGTTTTTTTGAGTTTTCCAGAGGAAGGTTGCCAGTGGAGGTTCCTGTAGTCATCAACTGTACCGATTCACTACCATTAAAGGGTCCAGGGGTACTTGAATCTTGACTCATATTTTTTTATAAAGATTAAAGTAATTGAAAAAACAAATAAACCTGAAAACCTTAAAAAGTTATCACCAGCTTTTCATGCAGTTTATTCTTCCACTAATGGCACAAGTGAGAACCGAGTCCCAAATGTCCGCGTCCCTACCCTACCCATAGGGGATGGCACAACATGATTAGAGTGGCCCAAATGAAAGCCAAACCCGCTTGATAGGACTGAGAGTATTACAAGAATACAATCATCCCCACTCTAACCACATTATGGGCAAACCGGACAGAATGCCAAGAGTCCTATCGGCAAAACTAGACTCCCCCTGGAATCCGTGGTCCAGCCCTGCAAAATAGAACTCCGCCTGATATGCTCAGGTTCGAACATTATCGGGCAGTTGATGGTCCTGCCACGGTTCTCACTATTTAGCTTCACATATAAAACCCAGTCCCAACTGTGATATCTTTTCTGTTTAACAGGTCCAGTAAATTTCAGCAAAGGTGGAAAATTCCACATAATTAATCCGAAATGCTAGTAAAAAATATTGCACGAAGGAGAAGGATGTAGTAAGAATGAAAAAATTGCAGAAAGAAGGAAAAGTTCTGACTAATTTAGTTAGATCAGCAGCTGGGCCCCAAGGATGGATGGATGTATGATATTTAGGGCTAAAGCCCAGGCACTGGGGCCAAGAAGGCCATTCAGCACCATAATGAAGGTTAAATAAGTTGACTTATGGTAAATGAATTAATGACTTAGTGAAAGAAATGATACATAAAATTAGATGTGACTAATAAATAAAATAAAAATATGAAGTTTAATGAATAGCGTAATATATATAAAAATAGTTTAATGTCTTTAAAAATCTGTATGATATATAAATAATTATCTAAATGTTATCAACAAATTTTATACACTTTAAAAAGGAGATGAGAGCAGAAATATCTGCGTCATCTTCCAAGATATTTGAGAGGGATTTACCCTGGAAATATCTTTCCCTTTGGTTAAAATATCTGGGGCAAACCATCAGAATGTGCTCCATTGTTAGGATCTCATCGCAGTAAGCACACACTGGTGGGCTGCTTCCTTCTAAAATAAACTGATGGGTTAAATAAGTGTGCCCAATCCTTAATCTCGTTAAAATAACCTTTGTTCGTCTGTCAAGCTGGAAAGACGAATTCCACGGCAGTATATTTATTTCTATACTTATTATTATTGGCAAGAAGAAGAGAAGTCCATCTTTCTTGCCATTTACTTAATACATAAGACCAAATAGGACCTATTTGGTCTGTAAGAGGCCCTTTTCTGAAGGTTGTTTCTGGCAAAGCGTTAGCAGCTTTCTGGGCCCCAAGGACCAGTGAGAAAGCAACCCCACCAGGCATTACGGCCTAGCTGCTGGTCCCTAAGCCCACTACCCACGCCAAGGGGTCAGCATCTAGGGGGAATGGGAATGGAACCTACCTTGCTCTCAATACATTCAGCAGCCTTTAAAAAAAATTTTCCTCCCTCCTTGTAGCTAGCAACATGCCATATATCGGGGAGGAAATGCGCTGGTACTTGGGGCTGGTCCATGCTCTTCATTCTTAGGGATAAAATCATGGCTCATAATTTTTAAGTTTTTCACTGAAAACACTTTCGTGCTAAGAACTGCATCATTAATGTAGCCATGGAGTTTTTGTTGTGTCTCACTAGCTTCCAAGAGTGAGGAAAATTTAACAACATCAGAAAATGACTGCTTGTCTTTTTCTAGAAGTAACTCTATTCTTTCCACTTTACCAAATTGTTTTATTAGTGTAACAAAGGACTCTATTATTTGAATCAAATCCACCAGATTTCCTAACGCTCTGTTTGGTGCTATCCAACAGCCGAGCTCATATCCATGTTCATGCCAGAAGTCGTTGCCACTGCCAGTAAGTCGTCTGATTCAGGGGAGGGATATCTACTATCCAAATTCATATTAGTATGCCAATTCACATTCAGAAGTCTACAAAGTGCGCACCTGACACCCAAGAGCCCCGCTAAGGCCCCAACAAGGCACATCAGCAAGGGAAAACCCGGCAGGTTTCAATGCCTAGACTCCCCTCCCAACAAACTGCCAAAGCCCACAAAACAATGGAAAAATCCCATCACTATCACTTAGGTCCAAACCATAATGAGTAGTGACTCAACACCAAAACTACCACTATTAGCTTCGAATGCAAACTTCCAAAGCATGATACCTTCTCAGACTAATCTAAGCTGTAAAATTTTACAAAAAGGGGAAAATTCCACAAAATTAGTCCAGACATGTATATCAATACATGAGACTCTTGGAATTAAACCTGGGAACAGATTCCTGGGGTTCAAGAGCCCCGTCACCACGTCAAGGTAGTCTCACATTGAGGGAGCCGGTGCTAGGAATATTCGGTCTCAAAACTACATTGAATACTTATGTCTAGAAATGCTAGAAAATAATATAAAATCCTTTAACACTGTTTCAAAAACACAAAGTGAAACTAAAGAGGTTTATTTAAGATGAATTCAGGCATAACATTTATTCTAAGCATACAAAAATATTAAAATAATTTCATAGAGAAAACTAAAAAAAATAGGTCTCGGAAAATTCGTCTAATAACACACTATTTCAGATCATTGACAAATTCATTGAAATTAAGCTGTTTGTACGGTTTATCTTTGATTTTCTCAAGAAAACTATCTATTATTTATTACGAATGATAGTTTAACAAACTGTTAAACCAAAAGCTCACTATTAGGTTTATGTTTTTTCTCTCTACTAACCTAATAACTTTTTTTAAATACAATCCATCACTTTTAAAATTCAGTTACAGTACCCATAGCAATGGCTTCAAAGCACGTTATACCGGAAAGAGGAAAAGAAAAATTCATTGATGAAGATGATTACATATATGATTTTCATATGCCCAGTACCGACAAGATAAGGCTATATTGGCGGTGTGAGGACAGTGAAAATGTGATTTTTAAGATTAACTTGAACAATCACTTCTACATCAGCAAAAGTAGAAGCCTGAAGTGCTATATAAGAAATAAAGTGTAAAATTCAGAATGGTGAATCATCTGGCACAAGAATGATTTTAGCAGAAACTGTGAATAAACTTAATGAAAATGAAATAAGTGAATTATCGAATTTGCCAACAATTTCAAGGTCCATAACAAATTGGAGAGCTACAGCTTTTGGTTGATTGATTGTGTATTAAATCTGGCGTCACAACATCTAGGTAATTGACACAGAAATAAATTGAATAGAAAAAATAAAATTTTTTAATAAATTTCATATAAAAATGCGCAGTATCACGTCATCAGTGTCTCCTTGGTCATATCCGTATATGGCAAGGAGACAAGAAACGATGTTGTGCAGGGCAGATTGAGGATTGGACCATACAAGACTCACACATGGGTTTCTTGATGTCTCGTTGGGAAAATCCTTTTGTTTTTGCGAGAACTGTACGTGCCCTTGACTGTGAAAACATTTAGTAGGTAATTTTGATACCTAGCTACAATTTAATCGGGAAAGGATTGTAATATAGAGCAGTTATATAAATTTATAGGGAGGCAGCCCTCCTCAACCAAATTTAAATCATACATACATTGTCTATGTAAGAACTTTTATATATGAAGAAAATTTTTATATATGTATATAAAAATTTTCTTCATATATATGAAGAAAATTTTCCTCTACAAGTTTTTCTTCAGAGTAGGTGGTGCATATATCATTCCCTTGGAGTAATTCCAAAAGGCATGTACTGGATATTCCACTTTGACTCCTCCAAGGTGTGATAATGCTTTAAATTTTTCAGTTTCTTTTGCTGTGGTAGATTCCACCATCAGCTTTCCTCGACCTTCATAAGAAATCTTAGGTTCTCGGCCACAGCACTTCACGATATCTCGGTACACACCAAAAATATCACCAACTTGATCCTTCCAGATTAAAAGTTAGGTACTTATCATAAGACTTCAAATATTCCCGGTCCAATTTCAAATATGCTTCTGCTCAATTTCCCTTTACTCTGTATTGGAACATAGGGTTTCAGTGTACTAATTACACTGGAAGGTTTTTTAGATTTCTCCAGAGGAAGGTTGTCAGGGGAGGTTCCAGCTGCCATCAACTGTGCTGATTCACCACCATCAAAGGGCCCAAGAGTACTTGAATCTTTATTTATTTTTATCATAAAGATTAAAGATTGAAAAAAATATAAATAGACCTGAAAACCTTTAAAAAGATTATCCATCAACCTTTCATGGAGATTATTCTTCCACTAATGGCACAAGTGAGAACCGACTCCCAAATGTCCGCATCCCTACCCTACCTCACAGGGGATGGCACAACATGATTAGAGTTGCCCAAGTGAAAGCCAAACCGGTTTGATAGGACTGAGAGTATTACCAGAAAACAATCATCCTCACCCTAATCACAATATGGGCAAACCAGACTGAATGCCGAGAGTCATATCCACAAAACTCCCCCCAGATGCTGAAGCTTGCCGAGGATGGGGGCTTAGGGTTCAGCAGCTGGGCCTGATGCCTGGTGGGAGCTGCCTTCTCGCTGGGCCTGGTGCCCAGCTGTTGATTCAACTAAATTAGTCAGCCCTTTTCCTTCTTCTAAAAACATTTCATCTTTCTCCCTTTCTCCCCTAATAAGGTAATGGATTCAAGGTATGGATTCATGATGATGACTATTTGCTTGGTTTTGGACATGATTTAGTCTAAATCTTGGGATTTGAAGGAGGGTGAGGATGGACGGCATGCCACCTCACCCGTAAAACTCGAGTACCTGACGTGGCGAGCGAGGGGAAAGTTTAATGTCAAACCCTATCCTCAGTGCCGGGTCTGATCTCGACGGACATCATGACGCCTTAGCACTGGAGATAGGGTGTATATCCAGTAATTACCCCTAGGGACGACCCTAATTAAAGGGACGACCCGTCCTCTAAGTGTGACTCCATGGTGGGGTATGGGGAATATCTGGATGAATCAACTTTTTACGTTATATGGCAACCACCCCTATCTCTGCTGATGACCCTATGCTTTTGTCAAAGGACTTGCCCACGGAACCCGAACTTCAGTCAGTCATGGTCGGTCCCCATGATCAATGTAGTACCCCTGGCGGGCCGAACGGACAGAGGAACACCACGTTGACGACCCAAAGCAATGCGAGAGATACGACCAGGAAATCTCAGCAAAAAGCATCTGGCTCCAGTATTGTCACACTGGAACCATTTGCCATGAAGAGAAATAAGAAGTATGAAATAGCTCCTGGGGTCTTTGTACCCAATTCTTTTTTAATAAATACCTTAATTTTAAAGCTTGAAGGTGACAATATAGATATTTTTCAAGTAAACAGAGAAATAGTGAAATGTTGTGCAGACAACCCAAAATAACACCTCAAAATGGAAATATGCTTTTTAGTAGAAAGCATCTCCCCAGAGGAAAGCATTAAGTTGATGGGATTGTCAGACCTTCGTAGTTACGGTTGAGTGCACTCCCCACTCCAGCCTGAACTCCAGCAAGAGCTTGATTTATGCCCCTCAGTTGATGGCTTTCTCTGAGGAGAAACTTTTAACAGAATTAAAAGACCAGGGTGTAATAAAGGTGGACAGGATGACAAGGAAGGTTGATAATGGCAGAATACTCAGCCTACCTTAATATTAACTTTTAATACTTTGAGACTTCCAGAATATGTGTCTGCAGCCTGGTATAGGTTTAAGATAAAAACAGTACATCCCAAGACCCCGAAGGTGTTTCCATTGCCAGCATTTTGGACACACCCTACAATCGTGTAGATCCAAATTGCAAGAAAATCCTGCAGTCTGTGTCAACTGTGGAGAAGATGAGCATGGTATGTGCACCAGGGAACCGAATGTGTTCACTGTGGTGAGGGACATGCATCATCATCTCAGCAGTGTGATGTATATTTACTCGAAAAATAAATCAAGCAATCCGAGTAATAGAAAGAACAACGTTTAAGAAGACACGAGAGAAAGCCAAAGCAAAGACTGTAAGACCTGGTCTAAGTTTTGCTTCTGTAGTAGCAAAACTTAGAAACCAAAAGAAAGAGACAAATAAAAACAACCAAGTTAAGAGCACAAAAGGAAAATCAAAATAAAGAATCATTAAAAAGACAGCTAACTGAATCATCCGAGTCAACTGATGATGAGAATGTAAAGACAAGGTTCACTAGAAACCAACAAGAAAGACACAAGTATGGAACTGAATAAAATTGAAGTGTCAGTAGAGACACACCCTCCACCATCTGCCTCATTGGAGGCAAGGCCAGTTGGTTGCTGGTCTGGTGCCAGCTTCTGTTGGTGCCAATTCCTCTTTGGAGGACAAACCAGCAGATGCTGGTACCCCCGGTGCCAGTCCTCACTGGTACTTCTGCCTCATTAGAGGCAGAGCTGGCTACTGCCAGCAGTACAAACACTCTCGAGTGGTCTCTTTAGAGAACCACCCTCTGCTTTCTCCACCTCGACAGAGATGGAGAGTAAAGAAACTAAAAAAACCCTTCAGTGTCAAGGACACTGAAGGAAAAGATGTTGGCACTATGAAGGCAACTCCACCCCATGAGGCCAACAAAGCCTTCCATTAAAATGCCTCCCCCTAGTAGAAAAAAGAAATCTCCCAGTCTTGTCAAAAGGAACCACAATGTTGGTCCAAATAAAACATGAATAAATTCACTTCCATTATTCAGTGGAACTGTCAGGGACTGCGAGCGAAGTATGAGGAAGTGAAGCTTTTGATCTATGAGGCACTCTCCTGTAGGGTATGTTTGCAGGAGACTATGCTAGGTGAATATACCCCTTGTCCTAGGGAATATGTTCACTATAGAACTAAATTTGATCTAGAAGTGGGAAATCATGGTGGATCCCTCATCTACATCCGTCGAGACACTCCACACTACGAAGTGAAACTAAATACTCCACTTCAAGCTGTGGCTGTAAGAATTAAATTTAAGAAGGAAATACACTTTATGTTCCCTTTACTTTATTCCACCCAATAGCCATGTGTCCCAGAGAACTTAATATACTTAATGCAGCAACTACCAGAGCCATTTCTTCTACTTGGTGACTTCAATAGTAGACATCCATTGTGGGGAGATGTAACATCAATCAAAAAGGGAATATGATGGCATCTATAATAGAAAATGAAGATATAGGTCTTCTTAATACTGGAGAACCTACCCATTACCACATTCAAGACAGGCACTGTCTCCTGCATCGACCTCTCAATATGTAGCTCCAAACTGCAGTGTTGACTTTAGTTGGAGAACAAGTGATGACTGGCATACCAGTGACCATTCTCCAATTGTGATCGACACCAATGATGGTCCACTATCCCGAGATCGCCACGATGGTGCTTAGAGAAAGCAAATTGGAGAAAATTCAAAGACTGAGTGAGTTGGAAGGGATGCAAAAGATCTCCCAAGTGTAGATGATGCCATTGATCTACTCAATGGAAACATTGCATACTGCAGGTCTACACTCAATTCCTCGAACTAAGGGGACTATTCAGGAGACGGCCAGTACCGTGGTGGTCAGAAGACCTAAGGCTGTTACACCGAGCTACAAGGTCATCATTGACCAGGTGCCGTAGACATCGCACCTTGGACAATGTCATAATTTACATAACAGTGTAGGGCACGATTTCGAAAAAAAAAAGCTATGAAAAGCTGCCAGAAGACAAGCATGGGCCAAAATATGTATCCTCTATTAACAGGCAGAACACCAGTCTGTAGCATTTGGAAGAAAATAAGAAAAATTCAGGGTAAATTTACACCCAATCCTCCTCCAGTACTTAAAGTGAATAATACTCATGTCACTGATGCCACAGAAGTTAGTAATACATTTTCAGAACAACTTCGCTCGAGTCTCTGAGAATCAGATAGTTCCCCCAGGACATAATTTCAGAATGATGGAAGAACAACAGGTACTTGACTTTTCAGCAAAGAAAGCGAATCATATAATATGCCTTTTTCTGAAAGGGAGTTTGACTCTGCTTTATCTATGGAGCAAGAACACTGCCCCTGGTCCAGATGAGATTCCTTCCTATGAAATGTTTAAACACATTTCGAAGAACACAAAACTTTTTATAATAAGTATTATCAATAGAATATGGGATGAAAGCAGCTACCCTACCATATGGGAATTACTACCATGTTACCGTTCCTTAAGCCTGGAAAAGATCCCCTGGTGTGCAGCAAGTTACCGCCCCATTGCTTTAACTTGCTGTTTGTGTAAATTGATGGAAAAAATGGTAAATGTAAGACTGATGTGGTATCTAGAGCACAACAATATTCTAACACCTTCTCAGTGTGGTTTTCGAAAAATGCACTCTACCCTGGACATCTTACTGCAACTTGAAACCTCTGTCTGTGAAGCCTTTGCCTCCAAACAACATCATGTGACAGTGTTTTTTGATATAGAAAAGGCATATGACACTGCTTGGCAGACATGGGCATTCTGAAGACTATGCATAATAGTGGTCTACGAGGTAAATTACCTTTATTTGTGAAATCCTTTTTACATCGTAGGTATTTTAAAGTTAAAGTTGGCAGTACTTTATCAGAGAAAAGGTGTCAAGAAGAAGGTTGTTCCCCAGGGCAGTGTTCTCAGTGTAACACTTTTTGCTCTAGCCATAAACAGTGTTGCAGCTGTCATTCCAAGAGAGGTTTTAAAGACACTGTTTGTGGATGATTTGTCAATATCCTTTGCTGCCACCCGGATGACTGTAGCAGAAAGAAAGCTACAATTAACAATAAATAAAATAGTAAGTTGGGCTGAGAAACAGGGTTTTTTTTTTTTTTTTTTTGTTTTTTTTTTTTTTTTTTTAAAATCTCTGTAAGCAAGACTACTGCCGTCCACTTCTGTCGGATCAGGGGAGTGCATCCTGATCCAGACCTCTATTTGTATGGCCGTAGAATCCCATGTGTAGAACAAGCACACTCTTAGGCCTAGCCTAGTTTTTGACAGTAGATTGACTTGGGTCCCACATATCAAACATATAAAAGCAAAAGCCAGGCCTAGAAGCTCTACACATCTTGAAGGTGCTTTCTCACACCAGTTGGGGAGCTAATAGAAAATCTTTTACTAAGGCTTCATAAATCTTTAATCTTGTCAAAGCTGTCATATGGTTGTGAAATTATATTCTTCAGCTTCCTCATCTAACTAAAACTTTTAGATTCGGTACATCATTCAGCTATTCGTATAGCCACAGGAAGCTTTCCGTTCGTCACCAATATCTAGTTTGCTAGTTGATGCAGGAGAGATGCTCTTGAACTCTATCGCCAGTCATCATTACTTCGGTACTGGTTTAGAGCGCAAAGACTCCCCAAATCTCAGGCATTTGCTGTGGCAAATAGAAATATTTTTTAATGGTTTTTATGAAAGTCATCCAAGGTATCCATTCCTTTTAGCTATAGAATAAAACAAATTTTAGAGGATACAAATATTAACAAATATCCCATTATTCCACCCTTTGTGTATCCCAGTACTCCTGTCTGTAGGTTACCGGATGTGAAATTCTGCAGGTACTTCAATGGAGCAAAGAGAAATAAATCTGATGAGGGAAATAAGGGCAATATTTTTAGAGCATGTATCAGAGCATATAGATACATGTTTTATATTTACTGATGGCTCCAAGTCCAATGCCGGCGTTGGATATGGAGTTTATAGCCAATCTTTTAATCCGAAGAGGTGCACTTCCTTCTATTGCCTCAACTTTACAGCTGAATTGTATGGCATCCTAGTAGCACTGGCAACATATTGTAACACTCCCAGTGTGTAGCTACACAATATTTTGTGACTCCAAAAGTGCCTTACAGTCCCTGGAAGTCTTTAATACTGATCATCCCTTGGTGTTGAAGATCTTGCAGTGGATCTTCTTGCACCAAAATAGAGGCAGCATTGTTTCATTTTGTTGGGTTCCTGCCATGTGAACGTATCGGGAAACGAAGAGGCAGACAAGCTAGCCAAATCAGCAGCACAAACTTTAGTACCGAGAAAATGCCCTGTTCCATATCGTGATACATTCTTTGATATATGGAAATCTATCCAGTATTTATGGGCACTTCAGTGGGACAGAGTAGGCCCCCAACAAAATGAAAGAAATTACTAGACAGACACACCCTTGGAAATATGACCTAATACCAAGGAAGTGGGAGGTTGTATTGTGTAGATTACGTATTGGCCATACACGTTTAACTCACGGCTATCTGATGGATGGGGAGAATGAGCCATTCTGTGATGATTGCTTAGTTCCACTGACTGTTAGGCATTTGCTGGTTGAGTGTCCCCAGTCTAGTGGAACTTAGAATCGTTTTTTTAGCTTATAGTAGTGAAGCAGGTGGTAATTATAGCATGCCAAAACTGTTGGAGAAAGCATGTGTGTTAATAACGTTATCTCTTTTATCAAAGAAGCTGGTCTTCTCAAATATATCTGACAGCTGTGCTGTCTTAGTATATACTTTTTTCCCTTTTGGTTTTTGTTTTATATTTTATTCAGATTAATTAACAATTCTTTTATTAGAATATTTTATTTGATCAGAATTTTTATTCTGATTTTTATCAGATTTTTTTTTTTTAAATCAAATTTATATGTATCTCTTTTAAAGATAAATTCATAATATATTAAACTTTTAAGATAAAATTCATAATATATAACAAGATTTTAATAACGTTAAAAGATCACACTTAGCATTCAGGCGTCGGTGACCCTGGTAGTTGTGACGCCAGAAAACCTACAATCAATCAATATCCACAAAACTAGACCCCCCTGGAATCCGTGGTCCAGCCCTGCAAAATAGTTCCGCCTGATATCACTCAGGTCCAAACATTATCGGGCAGTTGATGGTCCTGCCACGGTTCCCACTATTTAGCTTTAGATATATTATTATTATAAAGTTAAGATTTACCAGCCCAATAAGTCTAACCAGACTCTACGGTGTTGGCCCGAAATCATTTTTGGGAGGAAATTATTTAAAAATTAGACGCTCATAAATGTTATGTCTACAACATGGAATGGTATGGAATGAAGTTAATGAACTATAATAAATTAATGATAAATGAGGGGATTGTTAAGTGATATATGAGGTTGGAATTAAAAATATGACTTGAACTTATAAAAGACTGAAATAGATTAGTCTTTTTTAAAAATATTAATACTCTATATAAAGAAAAATGATCTGATTCCGATAGTATTTCTGATAATGATTTATTGCCTAAATTTAAATTTCTTTCTCTATTAAAAATTAGGCATTCACATAAATAGCTTGACTGTTAAAATTGTATTGCACACATTGCAATGAGGGATGTTCCCTTGTGGAGTTATCATTAAATACTCATGAGTTAGTCTTGTGTGGCCTATTCGTAATCTTGTTAATATTACTTCAGATCGTTTTTCATTTTGTACTGATGTATTCCACAAGTCTACTTTCTGTTTGATGCACTTTAATTTATTGGTGTCTGCATCACTATCCCACAGATTTTGCCATTTTGTTTTTATGCACTGCTTCACTGAGTTTATATAATCTGTAGCAGGCAATTTACTGTCAAAAATTGGTGAATTTATCCCCGGACTTGGCCTTTTCATTACCTTGGATTCCAAAAACATGGGCAGGAAATCCAGCATATTTCAATGTTAACCCCACGTGAATATAATTTATTGATGATTTAATTTAATTTCCTTTACTAAAGGGTTCTTATGTGAATAACTCTTGAGGGATTCAATTGCGCTTCTTGAGTCAGAATATATTACAAATTTAGTATTCATTTTATTATTTGACAATTTTATCTGATTGATTGCCAATATAATTGCTATTAACTCAGCAGTTAAGACAGTTGCTTCAATTGGCAATGAATTCTGACTTATTTTGCATGATGACACTGCAGCACAACCAACTCCTGCAGAACGATTTGGATCCATCAGTGTATATTGCTTTATGTGGGCCTTTACTTCGAATGTGTTCTAATTTATACTGTTTATAGCGATCTGATGTATAATCTTGCTTTTTTGACAGATGATAAAGGTTAGAACATACTTTGATTTTCTTCACCATCCATGGAGGTGGAGAATTTGAGGGTGGGAGTATATTTACTCTAACACCAATAGATTCCAATAACCTATTAGCTTTTATTTGAAAAGGTGGTTCATGATTACTAATAAATATATCTCGCATGGCAATAGTTTTTTTGTGGGGAGGTCAGTGAAGATATCTTTAAAGCACTTCTCATTGTTACAAGGTCACGATGTAAGGATAATGGGGGTTCGCCACTTTCACAACATACTGAAGTGTTTTGGAGAAGATTTAAAGGCTCCACTACCAAAGTCTCAAGCCTCGAGTGTGGATAGAGTCTAAGGACTTCAAGGTACTTTGTGATGCCGACCCGTAAATTGGACTTCCATAATCTACTTTGGATAAAACTAGTGCTTTATATATCATAAGCAATGTTTGTCTCTTAGCTCCCCAAGTAGTATGAGACAATTTTTCTTATCAAATTTAAGGCACTATTACATTTATTTTTTTACACAGGCTATGTGTGCTTTCCAGTTAAGATGAGTGTCAAACACCAAGCCTAAAAAATTTTACAGTATTACTAAACTGAATGAGGCTATCACCTAATTTAAGATCTATGTCTTGATTCTGTTTCCATCTACTATTTTTGTAGAACATAATTGCTTGGGTTTTCTCTATAGAGAGCTTAAAGCCTACTGACAAAGTCCAGTTGTGGATGTTTTTGATAGCTTTATTAAGAATTCTTTGTAGATGACGAAGACTGCTTGAGGAATAATATATAGCAAAGTCATCTACATACAAGCTATTTTGTACTCCCTGTGGTAACTGCTTTATGATGTTATTAATAGCTAGAGCAAAAGTGTTCCACTCAAAACACTCCCTTGAGGGAATCCACAATCTACATTGAAGGAGTCAGAATATACATTATTTATTCGTGTTTTGAAAAGTTCTTTCATGGATAAAATTCTCGATAAAAATTGGTAAGTGCCCTCTCTAAAACCATTTTCGTGTAAGGACTTTAAAATTGAGTATCTCCAGGTCGTATCATATGCTTTTTGGATATCAAAGAATATGGCAACTGTAATTTGCTTACAAATTCAAAACCCTCTCCGTATATAAATTTCTAGATGGGAAAGTGAATCTAAAGTAGATCTTTTAGATTGTGAGCCAAATTGAGTTGAAGACAGAGTCTTATTCTTACGTAGGCAACCAATTTAGTCTATAATTACCATTTTTTCTAGCAATTTGCACAAGCAACTTGTCAGGGATATTGGTCTATTGTTATTTGGATTGCTTGGATCTTTCCCTGGTTTGACAACTGGTATGATTTATAGCATGTTTCCATCTTTGGAACAGGTGATTTACCCCATAAATGATTATAAAGCTTCAATAAGTATGTTTTTGCTAACAGAGCCAGGTTTTTTATCATCTCAAAATTTACGTTTGTCTTGGCCTGGAGCAGAAGAGTTATAGTTAGATAAAGCATATTCAAATTCTCTTCTGTGAAAATCTGGTTATATAATATCCTCTAATGTTTCAAAACAATTCAATGGGACAGCTTCTTCACGGGCTTTAATGGTTCGAAAGTGATCATCTATATTTGATTATACTACTTATTGCTTGGATGTTACGCCCTAAAATATTCGAAATTGCTGTACTATCATGTCTGGTTGGCCATTATGTATTAGTGCATGTCTCTGAGATCTAATATGAGATCCGTTAATTTTCCTAAATTTTTCCCCAGACTTTACTTATTGAGGTTGTATCAGATATGCTAGATACCATATTTTTGCCATGACATTATTTTTCCTCTAATGGCTTCCCTCTGAATCTTGCCGAGATCCGATGTAATGAGGTTTTAGTAGATTGATTTCTATAGTAATGTCTACAAGTTTCTTGGCAGTGCTCTCAAAATTTAGAGGTCTTTTACTTATGGCATTAAAATCTATTATGCAGGGTTTCTAATCTTCTACTATAATAAATGTTTTTTCTTGTTATCAGGTGGGATAGTGTCAGACACCAGGGTACTGAGTGTTTCTTGGGATTAGTAGTTGACTTAGGAATAGATTCGTCAGCAGCTGTAATTACAAAGTTTGTGAAGAAATCTACTGTCTCATCATGACTTGTACTGCTGTAAATGGATGGATCTGGCTGGTTTTAAATTTATACTGGTCCCAGTCTGCCTTATCTACTTATATCGTGGGATAGTTGGTGTTGGGGTATGTCCCAAACAGGATATTAATTGGAAAATGATCACTGGTATATGGATCATCTAAAACATTCCAATCAAATCTGTCCACTATATTAGGTGAACAAAAACTTAAGTATATGGATAAAAAACTTCCATGGGATTTTGAAAAGTAAGTACTGATATCTCCATCATTTAAAATGCAAAGCTTATGATTGTCAATCATATGCTCAATTTTGTTACCATGTGAATCTGTTTCATTGCAAAAGGAATCCCATAATGGGCTGTGGGCATTAAAATCTCCAACCATTAAAAAATCATCACCTATATTCGGTAATACTTGACGTAGATTTTGTAAATCATAGTTACATGAAGGTTGGTTGTAAATATTATACAAATTAAAAGTAGAGTTGTTAATATGTTGTTAATATGAAGTTTAACTTCAGATAGTTGGAATTCAGAACTATAAGTCAATATATTTTCGTAAGTAATTCGGTTATTGACGTAAATTGCTATTTCTAATGTATTCATATCAGGAACTGAATGTGATGCTAATGTATAATTGCCTATTCTCGAGACATTTTCATTTGTATGTTGCAAGCATATTGCTATTGGTTCATATTGTTTTAATAATCTTTGAATTTCTCCTATTTGTAATCGTGTGTTTTTAAACCATTTACGTTCCACTGAATAATATAAGCGTTGAATGTTATTGTGGGGGAAGGCCTCTGTCAAGCAGAACATTACTCTCTTACTTTTGTGGTTGCATACTCATGTAAAAGAGCTGCAGGTTTTCTTAATATTTTGACTTTATGTTAAGTCTCTTTGTAATTGCTCCTTGGGACTTGTTTTGTTTTTGTTTTATTTTTTCCAATAAATGTTTCTATGCCTCTAGCACTCGATGAGCGAGTTTTAATAAGATGTCTATACACATGCAATCTTCGGAGTGTTTTTCTAGATCCTGTTGTTTTTTGTTTTGAATTTGATAAAATTATTAATCATATTAGTGAGGCTGCTTGTTGATGGAAGTTTCATTGTATTCAACTGAACAATAAAACATTCATTACATCCACATAATTTATCATGAGTGGATAAGGCATTTCTATTTTGAGTGATTGGGAGTGTCTTGTTTGTTTTACTGAGACTGGGAGAGGAGTCTATTTCAACAGAGGCAGTTTGTTGATGAATACTACTACTTGGTTGGGGTTGAGGATGAGTTAAGGATTTTCCTCTTTGTCCTATTATGGGTGATGGAGTTATTATGGACAATGTGTTTTAGTTTTTCTGAGAAATCGTTAGTTTGTGAGGTGGTTAATGTTTCAGCTTCTACTTCAATACTATCTATATTACTTTTTAGAGGATGGGAGTCCTCTTTGTTGTCAAGTTTTTTTTTTATTTCGGAGGTGGGGTCCAATTTCCAGGGTCTCGCCTTTTTCTTGCTCTCTGATCTGGTGGGAAATCATCAGCAATGTCTGCATTGGAAGGTGCTGTCTCTATACATGAAGTATTGGCATCATGATCATCTAAGGATGATAGAGCAGCATATTTGTTTTTTTATTGTGGTTTCAGGTATTAGATTCCTATTTTCTAAACAAGCTTCAGATATTTGGGGAACCTTACTTTTTAACATAATTTTATATGATGGATTCCTGCTTGGGTCAAGTATCCCTCTAACTTTTAACTCAAGCTTAGCCTCTCTTGCTGCCATTCCAGTTCTACTCATCAGAAGTTTTAATTCTGTATTATACATATAGAATGGGCATTCTTTTGACTTTGCATGGTGAGCAAGTCCACAGTTAACACATTTAATATTTGGGCAATTCCATTCAGTTCTATGGTCTTCTGAACCACACACTGCACATATTTCTTTATTTTGGCATTTCTTGAAGTGTGACCAAATTTACAACATTTTTTACATTGCAGGTGGTTTCGGTACGTGAGGGCGTATTTCTCTGTTTTGACCAAGTTTTTATTTTAATCTTTGCTGGTAAATTTTGGCCTGTGAATTTGATTTTTACTATTTTGATGGAAACTTCGGTTGGTTTTTTTTTTTTACTTGGGGGAAAGAATTTGATATAACTCCAGATCGTGAATATTGTCATATCTTAATTTTAGTGATTCTATATAATATGCTTTTCTGGTAATTCTTCCTTATTTTCAATTTGGGGTAGTACAACTATACCTTGGATATAGTTGAGCATGTCATGGCTTTTCAGCGTTACTTTTATCCCTTGAATTTCTTTAATGTTCTGAAATGCTTCTGACTGGGCTTTTGTTGTGGCTTCAATCAGCCATTCATTAAATTTCAGTGCTCTGAAACTCATTTCTCTAGTTGGGAGTAAGCTTAATAATTTGTTCTCTAAAACATAGGAGGAAATTTTCCTCTGTTTTGAGAACAAGAAATCTGGACCAATTATCTGTCCCAAAAATATGGTCAAAATGAACTAATGTTGGGTCGGGTTTGTACATTTTTCTTTTTCTATTATTTCTTGTTAATGGCTCATATGGAGCCATCGTTGTTATGTTGGGCTTATTTTCTTGAGCGAATCCGGTAGCCAAGTCTAATTCCGCGCTGGGGTCATCAACATTAGGGCCTAATAATGTATACATGTGCATGAGAGTGATGTTTTCAGCCAGGTAGTCCTCCACCCACCATGGAGCCCAACAAGGGAGGGGTGCGGCATGCCAAGTTCATAGGCCGCCCCTAGAGGTTACTTCCTGGTTATACACCTGATCCCCAGCACTTAAGGCGTCGTCAGTCTGTCGAGATCCGACCCAGTACTAGGGACCAAGTTTGACATAAGACTTTCCCCTCGCTCGAACACGTCAGGTACTTGAATTTTATGGGTGAGGAGGAATGCCGCCCATCCCCACCCTCCATCACATTAGAAGAGTTGTCACAGCCATCATCCATTAACATTCTATGGTCATCAACTATTGGTTTATCCTGACAGGGGAAGAAGTGAAAGACTGAAAAAAATAGAAGGTTCAAAAGAGGATCGAACTTAGTCTGGGTACTCAAAAATGGCCTTAGTAGCATGGTTGCACCTGCCAGGGTAGAAAACTGCCCGGCTACCATCGTCCACTTCTTCCTCGCACCTCACAAGCCCCCCCCCACCACATCAAGGTGTCGAGCCATTGGTGGGGAGCTTTAGATATAGAACCCAGTCCCAGCTATGATATCTTTTCTGTTTAACAGGTCCAGTAAATTTCAGCAAAGATGGAAAATTCCACATAATCCAAAATACTAGTTAAAAAAAATATTACATGGAGGAGAAGGATGTAATAAGAATGGAAAAATTGCAGAAAGTAGGAAAAGTTCTGACTAATTTAGTTGGATCAGCAGCTTGGCCCCAAGGACCAGTGAGAAAGCAACCCCACCAGGCATCACGGCCCAGCTGCAAGTCCCTAAGCCCCCTACCCACGCCAAGGGGTCAGCATCTAGGGGGACAGTTTTTGGTGCATCTCCTTTACCTCTGACCCATACTGGAATTTGAAGTGCTCAAATATTTCGTGTTTGATTGATGGCAAGCATTTTTTACAATATGACAATGGAATTGAGGACGAAGCAGTACCGATGGATTTTATTAGTTATTTTGAACTGATATATATCGGTGCAATTCGTGGACGGCACCGTAGAAGAGAAGCACCTTCGTATCCTATAGCATTTTGGAACATCGGAGGTCGTGTTTTGGATAAATTACCTCGCACTAACAACACCTTAGAAGGATTTCACCCAGATTTAAGACACTGTCGCAAGCAAAAACCCAACATTTGGAAATTCACTGATGTCTTGAAAAAAAAAGAGGCACTCACACAAACAAAAATTTGACATGTGCTGATGGGGGGGAAAGGCCAAGTAAAAAAAGAAAATATGAAAAACTTGACACCCGTATTGAGACTTTAGTAGAAGAGTATGATGGAAGCAACCAGCTTAAAGTTTTCTTTAAAGATATATGTTTTACTGAGCTTTTACTGAATTTTCATGAGCTGTTGTCTTTTAGCTTAGTTTTTAATTAAAAAAGATATATGATAAATAAATACATTAACTTAGTTATACTGAACTTTTACTGAACATTCAAGAGCTATTGTTTCTTTAGCAAAAGTATTTTTGTAAATTTTAAACTGAGGATTAAACATCTTTAACTTATTGCTTTACTGAATTTAATAACGCCTTAGCACTCTATAAATGTATTATGTAATGTGATCACACAAAAAAACTAAGAAATTGCCTTTAGCTCTACGATCTTTTAAGACTAAAGTGATTTAAAGAAATTCTAACACTAGTGTAGTTTTCCTATACATGTTTTCCCTTTACTATCTTATATACATATGATGAAATGTAAAAACATCAAGGAATCTAAATGGTTCATATGCCAAGCACAATAACCTGAGACCAAATTTGCCAGACCGAGTTTTCTGGCCACCGATGGGGTCATTAGGAGTCATGGTTGATTCTCAACAGTAAATATACCATTCTCATAAATATAAACATTCACAAGTATACCAGAAATCGGAAACCTGAAAACATGCTGCCTGTAACCATCGTTCCCAAAATTAGATGACGGTTGAAAAAAAAATGCAGACCAGAATATTTCTCAAACCTTGATTGCAAGGAGGGTATATCTCTAATCTATATTTTTTTCGAATTTAAGAAACTAACAATAACAAGGAATTAATGCTTTTCAACATGCTCCCGGGGACTAAAAACCTACAGTGCCAGGTATGACAATCTACGTAAAATGTATGCATAGAAAATCGTTATTATGGGAAATTTCCTGGAAGTTTACAGCAATCTAAAGTGGAACCTTTTTCCATTGTAGCTGAGGAAATGTAATATTTATTATCATAATGCTTTTTCTATGCTAAAATTTAATCTTCCCTTCAACTAAAGACAGTACTGTTTGTTTACAGATCAAATTAATTTCTATGATTGTTGTTGTCATGATTACGCTGGTGATATGCCAGCATGGCCTGTAAGTGTTATGTAGTGATTTTATGTAATGAAATGGTGTGGATAAAATTATAAAACTGAAGTTATGTGTTACGGACCCACAGATCTCAGAGACAATGTTACGGCCTCTGAGGGAGGTCCGCTTCAGGTTCGATATAAAATAATAAAAAAAATATTTCAACACCAACAGTTGAAACTGGGGATACGAATATAGAAAGAAACACTAACACAAGAAAGGTTTATTTACAAGCTTACTAACAAAGGTAAATGCAGAATGGTTATTATTAAAGAAAGGAGTTTTTACCAGTCCAATGAGTCAAACTTGACTCTCTATTTATCTTCAAATATAGTACTAAATCTAAGTGAAAAAATGAATGAATAAATAAATATATATATGAAATCTAAGCGATAAAAGAATTAACTATATATTAAATCTACGTATTTAAAAAGAATTAGTAATAAAATAAAAATCTTAGGTAAAAACTTAAATTCTATCAATTAAACGTGTATGCCTTAGAAAAGTTAAAATTCTAAAAAACAGAAAAAACTACTAGAATTCAGTTTTAAAATGTCAGAAAAAAGTTTTCCGGCCAAAACATATCTCTCTTTCTCGCTTAAAAAACCCGACAAACAGAAAATATATGTTTAATAGATAAAAAAGTATCACACTCACTGCACCATAGGAATAGTGCCGTGAGGTGTACACATTAAAAATCCATTGGTCAATCTCGTATGGCCAATCTTAATCGAGTCAATATTACCTCAGTTTTTTTGTCGTATTGATTAGATGACTCCCAGGAGAAACAGTTGACTTTAATTGTCTTAATTTATTATTTCTGAGATACGTTGCTCCGCAATCTTTGCCACTTTTCCATTGTAAATGTTTTTAATAAAGTTATGTAACTCTAACGGGGAGATTAATATTCCGTTGAGGCAGGTTGACGGCTGTTTTAGCAGCAGTATCCGCTCTTCATTTCCAACAACTCCTACATGAGCTGGGACCCAACATAATTCAATATCTACCCCTTCAAGATAAAAATTGTTTAAAAGTTTCTTTAATCTTTAATACCAACAGGTTCTTATGTGAATAGCTTTTGTTAGGCTTCTATGGCACTTCGTGAATCCGAGTAGATGATAAATTTTAATTTAGTCTTTCTTCATGTGCTTTAACAATATTGATGGCTAGTAAATGGCATATAGCTCGGAGGTGAATACTGAAGACACTCTTTTGGGCAATGATAACTGGCTCATTTTCTTCAAAGACACTGCAGCGCTTCCTACACCCACAGAAGATTTAGAGCCATCAGTGGTATATGGCGTAGTGAGGACCTTTCCTTTGAATATGCTCTATGGCAATTTGTTGATGGTGACTCGGGGTATAGCTAAATTTCTTTGATAAATGAAAAAGATGAGAGCATATTCTTGTTTTTTTCATGATCCAAGGTGGGGGGAAAAGAGATGGTTGAATGATGTTCATTTTGATATTTGTTGACTGCAACAGCCTATTTGCTCTAATGGGGAATGATGGCACATGATTATTTATAAAAATATCACTCTGAAAAAAGAGCTTTTTTGTAGGAGAACTTGTAGACAGAATATTCAATGCACTCCGCATTGTTACAAAATCCCGATGCAACGACAAAGGGGGGGTTCTCCAATTTCACATAAAACCGAGAGATTTGGGGATGATCTAAACGCTCCACTACAAATTCTCAGGCCTCGAGTATGTATTGGATCTAAAGACTTCAAAGTTGCTTCAGATCCTGATCCATATATTGGGGCTTCCATAATCTATTCTTGATAAGACCATGCTTATATATCATCAGTAAAGTTGATCTCCTTGCACCCCCTATTGTATGAGATAATTTCATCATTAAGTTAAGAGCACTATTACATTTAGATTTGATGTAAAGATACATGTGCTTTCCAATTCAAATGAGTATCAAAGACCAGTCCCAAAAATTTTACTTTATCTTGAAATGGATTTGTACATTGCCCAAAGTAAGATTTATATCTTGATTCTGTTTCCATCTACTATTCCTATAAAACATTATTGCTTGAGTTTTTTCTGCCGAAAGTCTGAAACCAACAGACGCAGTCCAAGCTTGTATTTTTCGAATGGCATTATTTAGAATTCTTTGCAAATGACGAAGATGTTGGATGAATAGTAAATTGCAAAGTCGTCCACATAAAGACTACTTTGCATCCCTGTGGCATATTTGATCTACTATATCGTTATTGCCAACACAAAAAGCGTTCACTTTTAAAACACTGCCTTGGGGTACACCACAGTCAAGCTTAAAAGATTCAGAGTAAATATTATCAATACGAGTTTGAAATGTTCTTCCATCTATAAAATTTCTGATAAAAATAGGAAGATGTCCTCGGAAAACCGTTATGAGCAAGGATTTTAGTATCGAGTACCTCCATGTTGTATCATATGCCTTCTGAATGTCAAAAAATAGGGCTATTGTGATCTGTTTTCGTTCAAAACCTCTACGTACATAATTTTCCAGGTGTGAAAGAGAGTCCAAGGTGGATCGCTCCGATTGTGAGCCAAATTGAGAATTTGATAAAACATTATTACGACGCAAGCACCAATTCAATCTATAATTAACCATCTTTTCCAGTAATTTACAAACACAACTGGTTAGTGAAATTGGTCTGTAATATCTGGATTACTAGGATCTTTTCCTGCCTTAGCTATTGGTATTACTATTGCATGTTTCCATGCCTTTGGAAATAGATGTTTGGTCCAAAGATGATTATAGAAATCCAAAAGATAGGCCTTGGCTAAAGGGGCTAGATTTCTCATCATATCGAAATTTACATTATCTTTTCCAGGGGATGTTGAGCTACAGTTTGATAATGCAAATTCCAACTCTTCTTCAGTAAATCTTTTATTGTAGTAAATATCTTCTACAGTATCAAAATTCAATGGTATTGCTTCTTCTCTTCTTTTAAGGGCTCGAAAGTGGGGCATCTAATTATCAATCTGCTTATGTTTTCAATATTACGACCGATATATTAGAGATTGTCTGAGTATCATGTATTAATGAGCCCTTATGCATTAATGCGTGTCTTGCTGGTCTGCTGTAAGAACCGTTAATCTTCCTAAATTTCTGCCACACCTTCTGCAATAGAAGTATTATCTGATATGCTTGACACGTATTTTGCCATGAAATTATCTTGCCTTTAATTACTTCCTTTCCTAAATTAGCAGAAATCTATTGAAATATGGTTTCAATACACTAATTTCTATGGCTATGTCAACTAATTTGTTTGTTTATTCCCGTATTCCCTAACATTAGGGGACCTGTACTCAAATGTTTGAATCTTTTATTTAGGGTTTCTCAATTTTCTTCCAATTGCATGCTTTTCGTTTATCAGTTGGGTTAATGTGTCTGACCACCATGGACCGAATGTTTCAACTGTCGATTGCCAGTCAGAGGCATCGATTTATCAGCCGCTTGTGTGATAAAATTCACAAAGTCGTCGTTTGTTTATCATGGTCCTGGGAATAACCAAAGGCAGGCACTTGCCTAGTGTAAAACTTGAACTTATCCCAGTCAGCTTTATTTGTATTATACCGTTGGATCGGAGAAGTTGGTGTATGTCCTAATATGGTAATCAAAATAGGAAAATGGTCACTGTTAAACAGGTCATCTAGGACATTCCATTCAAACCTATCAACAATACTATTGGAACAGAGTGTTAAATCAATTGACGAATAGGTGCCATGAGTTTTTGAGTAGTAAGTGCTACTCTCTGCCTCATTCAATATACAGAGGTTGTGATCATTCATCATCTGTTCGACCTTTGAACCATCTGTGTCAACATCAACACAATTGGTATCCCAGATGATTGATTGTGGGAGTTAAAGTCTCCTAATAATAGGAAATTCTCTTGCTTTTGGTGAATACTTTAGGTAAATTTTGCAAATTATAGTTACAAGAGGGTTGATTGTACATATTATAAATATTAAAGGAGTTATTATCTAAATGTAATCTAACTCCAGATAATTGAAATTCTGAGGTTCTAAAGGACATAGCATCGTAAGTTACTCTGTTATGAATATAGATTGCAGTTCCTAATGTATTAGCAGAAGGAAACTGAATGAGATGCTAAATTGTAATTTCCTATTGATTGAACGGTATCATTTGTATGCTGTAAGCATATTGCAATTGGATTATAATATTTTAAAAGTCTTTGAATTTCCCCTTGATGTAAACGGGTTTTAAGACCATTAAACATTCCATTGGATTACGTATGAATTGTACATTATGGTAGTGGAGGTGGAATATCACTAGGTAGAGTATTTGTTTCTGCTTATTTTGCCGGGAATGGGTTTCTGTTTAACTGCAGTAGCAGTATTTTTTGAATTAGGTTTTGCTTCTTTAGCTATGGCTCCCTGTTGGTTACTTCGATTTCGATTCGTTTCCTGAATTTCTTTTGGATTGTGATTAAATTTTTCTAGAAATTTTTCAAGATGAAGTGCTGTTGCACGCTTCTTTATTAGATGGTCAACACACATACAACCAGTGTTGTGGCTTTTCTAAAAATTACCATACTGGTTTTTATTTTTTGTTCTTAGGTAAAATTGCCTCATTAGATTAATTTCATATTATGTATACTTATATTTTTAAGGTCATTGAATTCGTCTAAAAAACAATCATTACAGCCACAGGACATTTTGTGGGTTGTTGTTTTATGATCCCTGTTGGTGTTTTATGGGATATTCATTGATTTACTAGTTTGCCTAAAAACTGTGAGGTATTTATTTCTTCAAGGGGTACATTGTTAGTAAGGATTCCTTGCCGCTTCTTGAGAACCGTGTGCATTTGCGTGTACTTCGGCCTTATCACATGGGTGGTAATATGATTGTCTGAAACATTAAGTTCAGATTCAGAGGTTGGGAGTTGAAGCAATGTTACTATTTCTGCTTCAATTGGGTTTGGTACATGGGTAGAAGCCCTTTCAGGTATGTATACTTGAAGAGTATCTTCTACTGGTTTTGTTAAGCTATCTCATTATTCGATTTTTTTGATTTGGGAGGAGTTGTACTTTCAAGTACACGTTTTTTTCTTTCTGACTTTGCTTTTGGGATTTCTAGTTCCACCATCTCCACTTCAGAAAGTTCTTCCGTCTCTTTGGTGCTGTCATCAGTGGCAAAGTATGTTGAATCTCTTCTGTACAGAAATCTGCTCTTCTTTTTTAGTTTGATTTTGGGTAGTAGTGTCATTCTTTTTTCCAATTATTCTATTTATATGCTGGCGTTTTGGTAATGATTTGGGAATACCAGCGTCAATGCAAGAATTGGATTCTGATCGACTTGATGAAGAAGTAGAGTTATCAGTGAATCCTTGATTCTGCACCAGACAAGAAATGAGAAACTTGTATATCATCAGTTGAATGCTGATTCTTGGATGCTACTTTCGCATAAGTCGAATTATTACCTAAAAATATGTTTTCTTGCAGCTTTATAGGTGATATGTTCATTATTAGCAGTATCTATTATAGTCTGTTCTAATTTATCAGAGGACATTGTCTTGAGTTCGGAGAGTGAGCTCCCTCACAATGATAACAAAATCTTTCGGATACACAATCTTGGATGGTATCGTGGAATTCAGAAGCATTATGGAATTTGGAGCAAATGAAGCATCTTTTTTCATTGGTGCATTTCCCAATAACATGACCAAAATCATAACACTTGTAACACTGCATAGGTCGTGGGGTGGAATTCTTGACAGCAATGCTCAAGTGTCTGACTTTTATATAGTCTGGAAGATAGGGTGTGGTAAATATCAACAAGATGGCATTGTTATCTCCTGGTAGCTTTTTAACTTTATAAACAGAAGAGGGGCATCTCTTCAGTATGTCTTCACAGAAAACTCATATAAATCTCTACAATATATTAATCCTTTTGACTGGTTGAAGGTGCTGTGAGGATAAACTTTTCCAATGCTATCTGAATCAGAAGGTTTAAAATTTCTCAATAATACTGCTTGGATTCATTCCCAGCCTTAATTAATAGATTATATCCAAAACGCTTCAAATTTCCTTGAGGAATGGTACAAACTTTCTTCTCAAGGCATTCGTATCCCTTAATGATGTTGTTGCACCCTTCCAACATACCAAATTGGATGGATGGATGGATGTATGAGTTTTAGGGCAAAAGCCCAGGCACTGGGGCCAAAGAAGCCATTCAGCGCCGTAATGGAGATTAAATAAATTAAACCCAATTATGAATGAGTAATAAGTGTATTGAAGAAAATGTTCAATATATAAATTACATATGAGAAATGAATGAATATGAAGAAATAAAATGAAGAAAATGCTTGAATAAATAAATATATATATATCTATGATGTGATAGCTAAAAAATAATTAAAATGTTATTAAAAATATTTATAGACTTTAAAACAAAAAGGAGATGAGAGCAGAAATATGTGCTCATCTCCCAAAATATCACAAATGGATTTACCCTTAAGATATCTCTCTCTCTGGTTAAAATATCTGGGGCAAGCAACCAGAATGTGCTCCACTGTTAGCATCTCGCCACCGCAAGCACACTCTGGGAGGCTGCCCCCTTCTAAAATAAACTGATGGGTCAAATAAGTGTGCCCAATCCTCAGTCTGCTTAAAACTATTTCTGTTCGCCTATCAGACTGGAAAGACGAAGGCCACGGCAATATATTATTTCTAATATTTCTGTACTTTCTATTATTGGCAAGATGAGAAGTCCATCTTTCTTGCCATTTGCTTAAAATATAAGACCTAAAAGGACCTTTTAGATCTGTATGAGGCACTTTACTAAAGGCTGTTTCTGAGGAGACACTAGCAGCTTTCGCTTTCCTATCTACCATCTCGTTTCCGCAAATCCCCACATGTGAAGGGACCCAACAGAAAGAGACAGATTTACGCAAATAATACAAATGGAGGAGCGATTCCTGAACTTTTGAACTAACGGATGGAAAGCTATTGAATTTTAATAGCTTCTAAAGTGCTTTTCGAATCCGAGTAAATGACAAAATTAGTGTCGCTACTTTGAACAACTATATCCAAGGCAGAGGACTATGGCTGTTAATTCTGCTGTGAATATGGATGCAAAGTCAGGTAGTTTAGCTGTATATGCTGTATCACCAAGGATAACTGCACAGCCAACACCACTACCCGACTTGATCCATCCGTATATATTTTTGTCACATTAGTATGGACAGTTTCGTGCTCCAAGAATTTTCCCCTAATCTCTTCCTCAGGACAGTCTTTTTTGTTAAAAGCTTTTTTGCACACGGATGCTTCTGGAATAAGCCATAGAAGATACACAGGATGTTTTACTTCCATGACTTTCTGGGATTTAAGAGATTATTACCCCTAACATCTTCATTAGTCTAACTTGGAATGGTCTAGAGGCTCTTATACCAGAAAAGACCCCCGTGAGTCTGCTTCCCTCAGCACCTGGAAGAGATTTTTGGGAGCACTTTTAATTCTAGCCATGTACCTTAATCCTAGTTCTTGCCTTCTCAAATCAAGGGGAAGTTGGTTAGTATCAACATATATGCTTTCAACAGGCGAAGTTCTAAAAGACCTGAGCATATTCTCAGCCCCCATATTGTGTACAACATCTAGTTCCTCAGCCTGGTTTGACAAGTGAGGAATAAATCGACAGCCATAGTCTAGCTTGGACCTACACAACGAGTCATATAGTCTCAGCAGGGATTTTTATCAGCTCCCCAACTAAATCCAGAAACAACCTTTAAAATATTCAGAGATGTTTAACCTTAATCTTTAAGGAGTTTATGTGGCTGGCCCATGTCAATTTCTGGTCAATGGTCCATTTCCCAAAAATTTCATTCTTTCATTTCATAAGGAATGATAGATCCTTTTAAACTGAGTGTGGGAACCTTCCACACGCTGGCATCTAGTAAATCTTTCAGAAACTGTTTTAGAGGAGGAGAATTTAAAGCCATTCTCATCAGCCCACTTTGTAATGGCATTAACAAAGACCTTTGCAGATGTTGCATACTGACAAGGCATCTATCCTGTGCAGTATATTGCAAGGTCATCAACAAAAAGTGAGCATTTAACAGGTGATGATATTTGTTGGACTATACTGTTTATTGCCACTGAAAAAAGTGTTACGCTTAAAACGCTTCCTTGTGGAACACCCTCCTCCTGCACAAAAGGTTGGGAGAGAGTGTTGCCCACTCTAACCTTAAAGAATCTCTCTGTTAAAAGGAATATACAAATTTAATCATTCTTCAACATATGCCCATCTTGTGCAATTGTTTTATGATGCCAATTCTCCAAGTAGTGTCATATGCTTTCTCAAGGTCGAAAAATACGCCAATAGTCTGACATCGTTTGGCAAATCCTTGCTGGATTTGATTGTCAGCCTCAGCAAGGGATCAAGGTGGAACGATTTTTCCTGAAACCAAATTGAAATTGAAATGGAGATATTAGTCCTTTTGCTTCCAGGTGCCAAACTAATCTGGTGTTTATCATTTTTCCATCAGAGTTACACAACACAGCTGGTAAGAGCTATTGGTCTATAGCTGGTGGCTTGGGAAGCGTCCTTATTAGGCTTTTCTTTTATGGGCAACAATTATGGATATTTTCCAGTCCTTGGGTAAAAATTTCAGTTTCCCATATTTGGTTTATAATCTGAGTAGATACTTTTTAGCATCATCTGGAGGTGTTTAAGCATTTCATATAAAACTGTATCACCCCCTGGAGCTGTTGATTCAGTTGAAGAGAGTGCCTCCCGAAGTTCTCTTAAGGAAAATTTGTGATTGTATGGTTCAGATTTACCAGATTCAAATTTCAGAGTCATTTCGGCATTCCGAATTCTTGAAATTCTAGAGAATAATTGTCAGGCGAGAAACTTGAGAAAAGTGTTTTCCCAGCTCATTGGCAACTTCAGTGGGCTCTGTGATCAGTGTGTTATTGACCTTTAATGAGGGTAATGGTGACGCAACAAATTTCCACTTAGTTTCTGATTTTGCGCCACACCACTCTCAATGGAGTTTTGGAATTTATTCCATTGATATAGTAAAGCAACTTCTCGTTTGGCTTTCTTGTAAAAGCGCCGCTGCTTGGCTAACCGCACGATTATAGATTAATTTTAGACTGAGGGGAGCCACTAGTTTTTGTATCGTCGGTAGCACTTCCTAGTGACTTTCCCAGAATACCACATGTCTTATTCCACCAGGGAACTGCAGGTCTACGAGGTTTACCTTTTGTCTTGGGAATCGAGGCCCTCAGCACTCTTTCAGAGTGGATTCAATAAAGTAGTCATAGGCATCCAGGTGAGAATGAAATGACTCAAACTTCCTATCTAGATTGACTCCTTTACTGAACTTGTCCCAGTCAGCATCTTCTACCTTCCACTTAGGTAATGTTTCAGATGGAGCATTTACAACATATTTCAGATGGATCGGGTAATGATCACTTCCATTCAAATCTTCATTAACAGACCAGTTAGCAAAGTCAAGGTGGATATTTGTTGAGGAAATGCTAAGGTCCAGTGCAGAGAGATGATTATTATGAATGCTGTGGAAGGTCATTGACCATTATTATATAGGCGACATCATTCGTGTCAATAAGGTCCTCGATTATTTTCCCCTTTGCTGTCTAAAACACACACTTCCCCAAAGGGGGTTGTGGGCATTAAAATCTCCTAATAAGAGAAAAGGAGTGGGAAGTGGGTAATCAGGACTGAATATCTCCAATGTTAAAAGAAAGATCTGGTGGGAGGTATAATGAACAAACCGTTATCCTTTTGTCTAATATGACTGAGACAGCAACAGCTGTAGAGTTGTATTTAATTGTATTGTGGAGTGCTGCATAGATTATTAACAATAATTGCAGCACCTCCATGGGCACGATCACCAATTGGGGGAAAAGAGTTAAAAATAGCATAAATCAAGTCCAGGATTATAAGGAGAGTTACCTAACATAGTCTCCTGCAGGCATACAATCCCTGGATTGAATTCATGCATTAAAACTTTAAAGTCTTCTGTCCGGGCTCTGAGGACCCTTACAGTTCCACTGAAGGACATCGAACGTGAATGTTAATGTGGTAATGTACTACTTCCCACTCTTTGGAGGGAAGTACTGATCCTAGTTGGAAGAGGAAAATTCTCCTTAATAAGAGATTGTTTTCTTGATCCCTTTTCATCTTTATCAGAGATTAGGGTTCTTTGCCGACAAACAGCTTTCTGAATTCGAGGCTGATGCTCAGGATTTTACTATGATTAGGTGCATCACTACTGCTTATTAGTCTTGGGGCGGCAAGAATGAATGAGAACTCGCATGTCTTTGAACTGGATCTGCTTTCGGAACTATCTTCCTGGCGGAGAGATCTCTTCCAGAACACTGTACCCATTTGAAGTTTTTATGATAAAACTTTCATTATTCGGGGATGTGTTTCTATACGCTTCCTGGTGGGCGCAGCTTTAGTTTTATCATGTTTCTTAGTAACTGATAACTTGATGGATCCGAGCTAGATCGCTCTAGTTTGGACCACGTCCTTTGGTTTGCTTCTTGGTGAGATATTATTGTTTGTGGAATTTTGCAAACTTTGCTTAGGGGCTGAATTTGCAACCGTTACATTTGTATCAACGTGAAGAGGATAAATTGTCCATGCTTTTGGAAGAACAATTTTTGGTATTGGGCTTCAGAGCACTTGCTGACATAAGTTCTGATTATTATTTCCTGTGCAAGGAGAAACAGGTTTCCGATGCTTACTATTAGATTCTATTACTGGTGGCCTCTCATTGCTAGAACTCTTCATCAACTTTATTACAGAAGCATAGGTAGAGTTGGCACTCTTGTTAGCCCCCATTACCACACGCTTTGCTGCACTGATGCTGAGATGTTCATTATCAGCCACTGCCAACACATCTTGCTCAAACTTGTATCTGAGGCTAGTCCTACTGTTTGGAGAATGATCACCCTTAGCACTGGAAACAATAACGGGCTGCTTCGCACTTGTCCAAATTGTCATGCTCAGCAGAGCACACCGAACATCTCTTATTGTTTCCACATGAGTCTTGAATGTGGCCATATTCGAAACATTTGCGACATTGTTTAGGTTTCTTTTATATTTTTTGACTTGCATCCTCTCATGGCCAACATTGATGGTATCAGGCAAGTAATTGGAGGAGAAAGTTAAAAGCATAGCTGCATCTCCTCCCAATTTTTTTTACATGAGATACACAAGGAGGGCACCTTAGGGAGAATCTCCTCCTCATTAAAAACATGCAAGTCTCTGAATAAAACTACCCCTTTCAGCGTGTTAAAGAATCTGTGCGATGTTATAGCCTCATATTTCCACTTTCTGGGGGTTTAAACTTTGATAATAAAATAGCTTTGCGTCTCAATTGCCTGCTTTTATGAGTAAGTTCTTTCCATAATCGTTTCAGATTACCAATAGGAATAGAACCCACTTGTTCTCAATACATTCTGCAGCTTTAATGAAATTTTTCCTTCCCTCTTTATAACTGGCAACATGCCATATAGGGGGAGGAAGCGTCCTGGTATATGTTGCTGGGTCCACATTCTTCATTCTTAGGAACAAAAATCGAATGGCTCATCATTCAAATTCCTCACCGAAAACACCTTAATGCTTAAAAACAGAGTCATTTAGAATGTGGCCATTTAAATTCGTTGTTTGTGCCTCGCTAGCTTCTTGGGAGAGGAAAATCTATAATATATGCAGAAAAGACTGCTTGTCTTTTTCTAGAGCATCTTAATCCTCTCCACCTTACCAAACTGTTTTGCGACACTATGCAAGCACTCGTAGTCTAACGAAAGGCTTGCATTAGTGCAATAAAGCACTCTATTGTTCATATCAAATCCACCAGTTTTAATAGCACCCTGGTGTCTCGGTGCATGGTTCTTTGTGATAGCCGAGCTCATATCCGTGTCCATGCCTGAAGTTGTCGCCAGTGCCGTTAAGTCGTCAGATCCAGGGGAGGGCAAACATTGGTCGATATCCATAGATTCAAATATATTTGTAGACTGCTTGGTTATATCAAGAAGGTATCGTGGGTCAGTCAGGTATTCAAATTCTCCACCAATGGCACAAGTGAGAGTCGACTCCCAATGGTCCACCCCATACCCTACCCTTACGGGATAGCACCAATACGCTTGCAGTGGCCCAGGTATAAGCCTATCCGCCTGCTGGGAGTTCTACCCCCACTTAATGGGGACTGACTCCCCACTCCAAACGTATTGGTTGGCTTCCGGACAAAAGCAGGAGTCCCATCCCAAACACCAGCCCCCCCTGGATTCCGATGGGCTGATGTTTGGAGATGGTTCCGCCCTCAAGGTAGCAATGGGAGGGTCCCATCACTATCTCTGGGTCCAAACCATATCAGGTGGCGACTCAACCACCACAAACTCCCACAATTAGCTTCGAATGCAAACCCCTTCCAAACACGATCCCTTCTCAGACTCACCCTAAGCGTAAAATTTAAACAAAAGTGGAAATTCCACATAATTAATCCGAAATGCTAATAAAAATATTACATGAAGGAGAAGGATGTAGTAAGAATGAAAAATTGCAGAAAGAAGGAAAAGTTCTGACTAATTTAGTTGGATCAGCAGCTAGGCCCCAAGGACCACTGAGAAAACAACCCACCAGGCATCAGAGCCCAGCTGCTGGTCCCTAAGCCCCCTACCCCAGGCCGGCAAGGGGTCAGCATCTAGGGGCATACCAAATTGGCTCAGGTAATACCCTTGGAGCAATTTTCTGGGCATCACACAAGTCAGAGTACTTTGGAATATAGTCAAATTCAGAATCCAAAACGTTTGAATATATGCAATTTTGCACAGCCAGAAAATCCGCAAATGTTGCCACTTTTGATATTGGAAAGGGCAACCATAGCTTTGGAATGATCCTGAAAAGTTATATATGCTTCAAAATCTTTTTTGTCTTTTGAGAGTTTCAGCTTCATCCTTTCAATCTCTCTGAATGGTTTAAAAATGATGTGAACAATTTTTCATAATTCATATCAAGTGCAATGCCCGTACAATACAAGACTCTACAATTTTCATTTGCACTGCCAGATTGTTTTTTAATCCCCTGGCATCCTGGGGATGAAGGAAATAAAGGTTCCAAGGTCCTGTAAAATACTGGAACTGGAGGAAAGGCCCTTTTTAGTTCCCTGGTCGTCAACCAGATTGTCATTACTTGAAGTCGCTAAAGTCGTCAACAGTGCCGGTGGAGTCAGCAAATCCAGGGGAGGGGGGGGTCATTAGCCGAATTATCCATAAGAAGGTTTTAGTTTTGTTTGTTTAAATGTTTTTGTGTTTGTTTGTTTGTTTTACCTGTTTGAGAATATTAAGAAAGTATCATACGTTGTAAAGGGCATTTACATTCTCCACTATCGGCACAGTGAGAGCATACTTCCAGATGATCCGCTCCATACCCTACCGAGGATCGCATCAAAACAGATACAGAGGCACAGGTGTAAGCTAACCCGCCTGTTGGACTGAGACCATAAAATCATGGAATCATCCCCCTTGCATCTGTAATGACGGGCTTCCGGCCATAAGCCGAGAGTCCTATTCCCAAAGATGGATCCCCCTGGATTCCGATGACCCAACCTCCTGGAACAGTTCCGCCAAAAGGTCCAAACCATCTTCGGGACGGCTGACGTCATCCTATACTCTCACATATAGCTTTGAATGAAAATCCCTCCCAACCGTGATCCCTTCTCCCATTCATCAAACCTGCATGAGTAACGAATGTGGAAATATCCACGCTATTTACTAGTAAAAAAAAATTGAATAAAAGAAATATTACTAATAGGGTTTGGACAGCAAGAAGAAAGTAGGATGCTAAAAATAGGAAGAGGTCGAAATAAAAAAAGGAATTAGTGAAAGACTAAAGAGAGAAATTTAGATTCGAGACTTGGGAAAATTTCCCCAAGTTCGAGAGCCCTCTTGCCCGTTTCAAGGCTTCACCAAGGAAGAAACATTCCAAGGTGAAGAATGCAGAATGGTATCTCCTATTTACATAAAAAGATAGAATCTTACACTGCATGAACTGGGGGAAACAGTGAGGTAATAAGAATACTTGCTAAACATTTTGGCACTTCGAAGAGGTGGCTTCATAAATGTAGATCGTCGATTGCGGACACCCTCTTGGCTCCGTATTGCAGAAACTAATCTTCTTGTAAGGCAAGAATTCCTCCCAAACACCTGTAACAGGACCTTTTCTTCTATGAAGTCTTGCCCGACGTCGAGATAACACGGTAGACCACACCTGAAGACGACTAGACCAATAGCCAACCAACCTCCCCGAACAACTATTCTTCTGATTGGAATACCTTCCGTTCATTGTTTCCTTTTTTCTCGTATCTCACGGAAGATCTCTGCTGCTGCTGATCTCTCACTAATAAAACTTGATCTGTGGCTCTCTGTTGGACTAAACTGGTGATCTCTCTTTTACGATATCTCTCTCTCTCTTCTATGATCATGCTCTCCAAAGTTCGTTCGTCGTATTTATTAACGGCACTCTGGGGGCGGAGCCTACGGCGAACGTCACCGACTCCAGGGATTTCTAGAACTTCTTAGATGAATCTAGAGGAGGTATTGCATCAGAAATCGCGGCGTTTCTCACATCCCGACGAGATCCACAACACTCCTGCCGATTCTCGAACAGCCGCGAGCATAGACGCCTCCAACAGTGGCGCGAAAGCCTCCTTGCTGCCGAACTTCTCGAAAATGCATTCTCCTTTCCTTTATCTTTCTTTGCTATGAAGCAATTACCATCACATTATGCAAGTGACGAATGGTCCCGTGCAATCAAAATTTCGGCAGGTATGATTATGAGCAAATCGAAGTCATTACTGGAAACGGGCTCATGTGTACACAGACATTTGCTTCTACCTTTGGCGCGATCTGACACTTCATGAGCGTTAACGACCAGGTTGCCCAATTACTCTTTCTAGGCCTGTCCTTCCTCTTGCGTTTCAAGACTTCCGAATTATGCCCTATTTTAACAGCCTATCAATCTTATGTCCTTTCCACATAGCTAAACTAGACAAAATATACGGACCCAACTTTCACCTATGCCAACGTTTTTACATGTCTTTTTTTCATGCACATTTCTCACTTTCTATATATATATATATATATATATATATATATATATATATATATATATATATATATATATATATAGAAAGTGAGAAATGTGCATGAAAAAGACAGTATATATATATATATTATATATATATATATATATAATATATATATATATACATATATTCTTTATATTTGCTGTCTTTTGTTTATGTTTTAACGAAACACGCCGCTAGGTGGATACATACGGGTTAAAACCCTTTTTGGGTAACTCATCTAGGAAAGATCCTTTAACATATATATATTTATATATATAGATATAAGGTAAATGATAAGTAAGAAAATGAAAAAAAAACGAGAACTGCCGAAATCTTTCGGTCTTAACGACGCTATAAATAAGTTTGTAAGAATTGAAGAATGATACAATCTTGCAATCCATTAGTCTAGTAGTTCTGAACAAAATTGACTACATAGCATGTATGCATACTTTACATAAAGATTAAACAACTTACAAAAAACTCACAAAAATACGTTGGACCAGGTAATAACAAAATTTTATATCACAATGAAGCACATTCTTAAAGATAAAAAAGAATTCTTGTGTAAATTAACTGTAAAATGTCCCTCATTATCTTATCTATATGGCCTAGTTAAAACTTATATGGAAAACAACCTGTAGGATCAATTGCTTATAAACTATCTATCATTATTATAAAAATAGTTTAACCAGACCAATGACCCGACTTTCAGCTCTCATAGGGCTGCCGGAAGGATTTGATAAAATGCCAGGTCTATATACATACTAAAAAGGTATATTAAAATTAATAATAAGTTGAGAAACTTTTAAGAATTTTATTTAAAATTCTTTCATTGTTCTGGGTTTTTGTATTATTATATAATTTTTTTATATTTCATTAATTAAATCAGTTCTTCAAAAACGTCAAAATCGGAACCACTGAAAATGTGAAAGATGCTGAATAATATATGGCAAAATCATCCATATGAAGGTTGCTTTTAATTCCAGTAGGTAGATGTGCCACTAAGGACGTTTCCTTGTGGAACACCATCTTCAAGTGGGAATGTTCTGGACAATACATCATCAATTATAACTTGAAAATTCCAATTTGTCAAAACGTTTTGGATGAACATTGGTAAATGTTGTTTTGTAAAGTTTCTAATATAGGACACCTCCACGTAGTATCATAAACCTTTTCATTGTCAAAAAAGACAGCTACAGTTATCTGTTTTTGTTCAAATCCTCTGCGTATGTGGTCTTCCAAGTGAGAGAGAATCTAATGAAGACCTGTTACATTGTGACCCGAACTGAGTGGTAGTCAAGATTTTCTTTACTCGAATGTGCCCTGTTAGTCGAGCATTTACCATTTTTTCAAGTAATTTTCATAAGCAACTTGTTAGAGAAATTGGTCTGTAATCATTTACATTACTTGGATCTTTTCCAGGTTTGGGGATAGGAATTATCACAGATTTACACCACTCATCAGGAAATAAATTCCAAAGCCATAAATGACTACAAAGTTGTAATAAGTATGACTTTGCTACAGGTGCTAAGTGGTCAATCATTTCAAAACAAAATATTGTCACCTCCAGGAGCAGCTTTATTGCTGTTCGAGAGAGCATATTCCAACTCTTCCATATCAAATTTTCTATTATAATATATATTTTCTTGTGTTTAAAAATTAATGTTATTAGTTTTACATTATTTTTCTTTGTGCGAAAGTGATCATCTAAATTTTTATCGCCACTTACATATGCTATGTTTTCTCTTATTGTATTACTTATTTCTTTTGAATCAAGTATTCTTTTTCCATCTTTTAATATGGCATATCTAGGTGGTGTAACATGGATACCTTTTATTTTTCTGAACTTCTCCCATATCTTTTGTATGGGGGTATTATTAGAGAGATCTGATACATATTTCCTCCATGAAATGATTCTTCCTTGAATTACTTCCTTTTCAAATTTTGCAGATATTTTGTTGTATAGAGGCTTTAATGCATCAATTTCTAGCAATAATAAAGTTCCTTCTAATATTGGTAATGTTCTATTTATTTTACTGAACATTCTATTTAAATCATCCAAATATCTCCCTATTGACTGCTTTATATTGATTAATTCTGTTGGCTTATCAGACCACCATGGGACTGTTTTTTGTTGGTTGGGGCTTTGACTTTGGTGTTGCTTGATCAGCAGCTTTTTTAATGAAATCAAGAAAGATTTTGTTAATTTCACTATGGTCTTTTAAATATTCAAATGGCCGGATATTTCTTATGAGTATTTTATATCATTCCCAATCGGCTTTATAAATGTTATAATGAGGAACATGTTTTACAGGATTATTATGTAATAAGGAAATTAATATTGGGAAATGATCACTGGTGTGCAAGTCATCAATCTATTGTCAACTATACTTGTTGTACATAGAGTTAAGTCTACTGAGGAAAATGTTCCATGTGTTTTGAAAAACGTGTGCTAATTCGTTATCATTATGCAGCACATGTCGTTTGACCCATGAACTCTTGAATTTTACTCCCTGCTCTATTTGAGATTGTACAGTTACAGTCCCATATCGGTTTGTGAGCAATGTTCAGTTGAATCGACAGCAGAGAGAGTAGGCATAAAGGGGAATACTCTCATTTCAGTGGATCCCTAAACCCCCACTTCGTCAAGGAGTTGGGGATCAGGAGGATAAACTATCTAAATATATCACTAAATTATTATCCCCTTTACTTGGAACTGTATCTAATACACACATCCAGAATTCTCTTGATCTTGTGGAAAATTAAATAACATTGTATTAAACCCTAGTGATATCTTTGTCAGTTTTGATGTGTGTTCTTGTTTATAGAAGTCCCTGCTGATTCTGTGCTATAATATTTAAGTAATGAACATGTATTGCATGAATTATCTATGTCCGTTAGTCACATAATTTTATTGAATAAGTTGTGTATTTGTGATTGCAGATTTACTTTTAATGGAGAATATTACCTATAAATATTTGGTATGGCCATGGGTAACCCCTTTATCACCTCTCCTTTCAAACTATATATGGAATTTTTTGAAAGACAACACCTCCCGAATATCACACTTGTCCCCTTAAAATTGTTCAGATATGTAGATGATATCTTAGAAGTCTTACCTGTTGGTATCGATGTAAAAGATTATATTTCTAAATTGGATAATTTAGTGCCATCCATAAAATTCGCTGTTGAAATTGGAAATAACAATGTCATCCCTTTCCTAGATGTTTTAGTACACAGAGAGTCTTTCCAATGTGAATTCAGTATTTATAGGAAACCCACAAATAATTTAACATGTAAATTTTTATTCTGGCTACCATCTTAATGTTAAAATTTCAATTCTTTCTTCCATATTCTTGCATGCTTTGCAGATTGTGAGTCCACAAAATCTTGACCAAGAAATAAAATACATAAAAAGATAGGAAATGAACTTTGCTATAATTTATTTATGTTATCAAAGAGCACACAGAAAGTTTTATAGTGTTGTTAGTAATGAAAAAGAATGCCCTAAAAATAGTCCCACATGTTTTTAGATATTGTATTTTTTCTCTCCCTCATGCTCACTACATTTATATCTTTCTTATGTTCGTTTTTCACTCATTGTCTGAATACTTTTGTAAATTTTATGTTACTAATACAAAGTGTGCTGTTTTTCGAATTAAATTGCCTTTGACCAGTGTGTTTGACCGCACCGCTCTTAAATCCTTAATCTAGCCTTCGGGATTTTACTAAATTTGTACTATCTGGTCGTATATGCCTCTGTTTTCAAAATGTATTGTTTTCTGACTAAATTACCTGTGACCACGTGTGGGTTGCCTGCTTTTAAATCTTTAATCTAGCCTACGGGCGACTTTTTGTTTCTTTAAAAGTGAATTGGACGTTTTATTAATCCTGTAATGTCCGTTTGTATATGCTTACCTGCACTGTGTTTTTCATTGTTCTGGTCAGTCATGCCTATACTAAAGGACCGTTAGGACAGGAAAGTTTCAGCAGTTCTCGTTTTATAGTTTTCCTCTGTTAATATCCAATTCGCTCTACCTCGAATTAATATATATTCATATATGTTAATTAAAGGGTAATTTTTTTAAAGTTGATAATAATTTCGTCCCCTCGTGGATTCCAACCGTTGGACAGGACAGAGATTGATTGATTGATTGTGAGTTATCTGGCGTCACAACTACCAGGGTCACCCCCCGACGCCGAATACTAAATGTGATCTTTTAACTTTTATAATATATTATACAACATTCAAAATAACTTATCTTTATGAGAGATATATAAATGATAAAAATATTAAATTTCTGATAAAAATATAATATTCCGATAAAAAGAATTGTGATTGATCACAACCGTAAAACTATTAAAAAATAAAAAAAAAAAAAAAATGTATATACTAAGACAGCACAGCTGTCAGATATATTTGAGAAGACCGGCCAGCTTCTTTGATAAAAGAGTAATGTTATTTTAATACATGCGCTTTCTCCCAACAGTTTTGCCATGCTATAATTACCCCCTGCTCCACTACTATAACCTAAAAAACGATTCCTAAGTTCCACCAGACTGGGACACTCAACCAGCAAATGCCTAACGGTTAGTGGAACTAAGCAATCATCACAGAAGGGCTCATTCTCCCCATCCATCAGAAAGCCATGAGTTAAACGCGTATGGCCAATACGTAATCTACACAATACAATCTCCCACTTCCTTGGTATTAGGTCATATTTCCAAGTGTGTCTGACTAGTAATTTCTTTCATTTATTGGGGCCTACTCTGTCCCACTGAAGTACCCATAACTGCTGGATGGATTTCCATATATCATAGATGTATCTCGATATGGAACAGGGCATTTTCTCGGTACTAAAGTTTGCGCTGCTGATTTGGCTAGCTTGTCTGCCTCTTCGTTTCCCGATACGTTCACATGGGCAGGAACCCAACAAAATGAAACAATGCTGCCTCTATTTTGGTGCAAAAAATCCACTGCAAGATCTTCAACACCAAGGATGATCAGTATTAAAGACTTCCAGGGACTGTAGGGCACTTTGGAGTCACAAAATATTGTATAGCTACAAACTGGGAGTGTTGTAATATGTTCCAGTGCTATTAGGATGCCATACAATTCAGCTGTAAAGTTTGAGGCAACAGAAGGAAGTGCACCTCTTCGGTTAAAAGATTCGCTAAAAACCCCATATCCAACGCCAGCATTGGACTTAGAGCCATCAGTAAATATAAAACTTGTATCTACATGCTCTGATACATGCTCTAAAATATGGACCTCATTTCCTCATCAGATTTATCCCTCTTTGCCCCACTGAAGTACCTGCAGAATTTCACATCCGGTAACCTCCAGACAGGAGTACTGGGATACACAAAGGGGATAATGGGAAATTTTTTAATATTCGTATCCTCTAAAAATATTTTTAATTCTATAGCTAAAAGGAGTGGGATACCTTGGATGACTTTCATAAAAACCGTTAAAAAAATTTCTATTTGCCACAGCAAATGCCAGAGATTTGGGGAGTCTTTGCACTCTAAACCAGTACCGAAGTAATGATGACTGGCGATAGAGTTCAAGGGGCATCTCTCCTGCATCAACTAGCATACTAGGTATTGGTGACGACCGGAAAAGCTCCTGTGGCTATACGAATACCTGAATGATGCACCGAATCTAAAATTCTCAAGTTAGATGAGGAGGCTGAAGAATAAACTTCACAACCATATGACAGCTTTGACAAGATTAGGATTTATGAAGCTTTAGTAAAAGATTTCTATCAGCTCCCCAAACTGGTGTGAGAAAGCACCTTCAAGTGTGTAGAGCTTCTAGGCTCTTTGCTCTTTTATATGTTTTTATAGGGGGACCCAAGTCAATCTATTGTCAAAAAACTAGGCTAAGCAGTGTGCTTGTTCTACATGGGATTCTACGGCCCATACAAATAGAGTCTGGATCAGGATGCACTCCCCTGATCCGACAGAAGTGGACAGCAGTAGTCTTTGCTTACAGAGATTTTAAAAACCCTGTTTCTCAGCCCAACTTACTATTTTATTTATTGTTAATTGTAGCTTTCTTTCTGCTACAGTCATCCGGTGGCAGCAAAGGATATTGACAAGTCATCCACAAACAGTGTCTTTAAAACCTCTCTTGGAATGACAGCTGCAACACTGTTTATGGCCAGAGCAAAAAGTGTTACACTGAGAACACTACCTGGGGAACACCTTCTTCTTGGCACTTTTCTCTGATAAAGTACTGCCAACTTTAACTTTAAAATACCTACGATGTAAAAAAGGATTTCACAAATAAAGGTAATTTGCCTCGTAGACCACCATTATGCATAGTCTTCAGAAATCCCATGTCTCCAAGCAGTGTCATATGCCTTTTCTATATCAAAAAACACTGTCACAGGGTGTTCCTGGAGGCAAAGGCCTCACAGATAGAGGCTTCAAGTTGCAGTAAGATGTCCAGGGTGGAGTGCATTTTTTCGAAAACCACACTGAGAAGGTGTTAGAATATTGTTGTGCTCTAGATACCACATCAGTCTTACATTTACCATTTTTTTTCCATCAACTTACACAAACAGCAAGTTAAAGCAATGGGGCGGTAACTTGCTGCACAGAGAGGATTCTCTTCCAGGCTTAAGGAATGGTAACATGGTAGCTAATTCCCATATGGTAGGGTAGCTGCTTTCATCCCATATTCTATTGATAATACTTATTATAAAAAGTTTTGTGTTCCTTGAAATGTGTTTAAACATTCATAAGGAATCTCATCTGGACCTAGGCAGTGTTCTTGCTCCTAGATAAAGCAGAGTCAAATTCCCTCTCAGAAAAACGGCATATTATATGATTCAGCTATCTTTGCTGAAAAAAGTCAAGTACCTGTTGTTCTTCCATCATTCTGAAATTATGTCCTGGGGAACTATCTGATTTCTCAGAGACTCGAGCGAAGTGTTCTGAAAATGTATTACTAACTTCTCTGGCATCTGTGACATGATTATTATTCACTTAAGTACTGGAGGAGGATTGGGTGTAAATTTACCCTGAATTTTTCTTATTCCAAATTGCTAAACCGCCACAAAACTGGTGTTCTGCTGTTAACTAGAGGATACATTATCCGGCCTGGCCCATGATTGTCTTCTGGCAGCTTTCATGGCTTTTCGAAATCGTGCCCTACACTGTTTGTAAATTATGACATTGTCCAAGGTGCGGTGTCTACGGCACCTGGTCAATGATGTCCTTGTAGCTCGGTGTAACAGCCTCAAGTCTTCTGACCACCACGGTACTGGCCGTCTCCTGAATAGCCTTTTGTTCGAGGAATCGAGTGCAGACCTGCAGTATGTAATGTTCCATTGAGTAGATCAATGCATCATCTACACTTGGGAAATCTTTTGCATTCCCCTCCAACCACTCATCAAATGTTTAATTTTCTCCAATTTGCTTTCTCTAAAACACCATCTTGGTGATCTCGGGATAGGTGGGCCTTCATTGGTGTCGATCACAATTGGAGAATGGTCACTGGTATGCCAGTCATCACTTGTTCTCCAACTAAAATCAACACTGCAGTTGGAGCTACATATTGAAAGGTCGATGCAGAGACGGTGCCTGTCTGAATGTGGTAATGGGTAGGTTCTCCAGTATTAAGAAGCCTATATCTTCATTTTCTATTAATGATGCCAATTATTATTCCCTTTTTGGTTTGATGTTACATCTCCCCACAATGGATGTCTACTGTTGAAGTCAACCAAGTAGAAGGAATGGCTCTGGTAGTTGCTGCATCAAGTGTATTAAGTTCTCTTGGGAGACATGGCTACTGGGCGGAAGGTAAAGGGAACATAATAGTATATTGCCTCCTCAAATTAATTCGTACAAGCCACAGCTTGAAGTGAGTATTTAGTTTTACTTTGTAGTGTGGAGCATCTCGACGGATGTAGATGAGGGATCCACCATGATTTCCCACCTGTAAATCAATTTAGTTCTATAGTGAACATATTCCCTAGGACAAGGGGTATATTCACCTAGCATAGTCTCCTGCAAACATATCCCTACAGGAGAGTGCCTCATAGATTAAAAGCTTCACTTCCTCATACTTCGCTCGCAGTCCCTGACAGTTCCACTGAATAATGGAAGTGAATTTATTCAACGTTTAGGACCAACATTGTGGTTTCCTTTTTACAAGACTGGGAGAGTTCTTTTTGCTACTAAGGGGAGGCATTTGATGGAAGGTTTTGTTGGCTTCTTGGGAGGAATTATCACCTTCGTAGAGCCAACATCTTTTCCTTCAGTGTTTTGAGACTGAAGGGTTTTTTTAGTTTCTTCGCTCTCCATCTCTACCGAGATGGAGAGAGCAGAGGTGTTCTCTAAAGAAACCACCTCAAGTGTCTTTGTACTGCTGGCAGTAGCCAGCTCTGCCTCTGATGAGGCAGAAGTACCAGCGAGGACTGGCACCGGGGGGGACCAGCATCTGCTGGGTTTGTCCTCCAAAGAGGAGTTGGCACCAACAGAAGCTGGCACCAGACCAGCAACCACTGGCCTTGCCTCCAAAGAGGCAGATGGTGGAGGGTGTATCTCAACTGGCACTTCAATTTTCTTCAATTCCACACTAGGTCTTTCCTTGTTGGTTCTAGTGAACCTTGTCTTTATATTCTCATCATCAGTTGACTCAGATGATTCAGTTAGCTGTCTTTTTAATGATTCTTTATTTGATTTTCCTTTGTGCTCTTAACTTGGGTGTTTTTATTTGTCTCTTTCCTTTGGCTTTTTAATTTTGTACTACAGTAGCAAAACTTAGACCGGGTCTTACAGTCTTTGCTTTGGCTCTCTCTCGTGCTTCCTTAAATGTTGTTCTTTCAATACTCTAATTGCTTGTATTTCCTTTTCAAGTAAATATATATCACACTGCTGAGATGACGAGGCATGTCCCTCACCACAGTGAACACATTTAGGTTCCCTGGTGCACATTCCATTGCTCATCCTCTCCACAGTTGACACAGACTGCAGGCTTTTCTTGCAATTTGGATCGACACGATTGTAGGGTTTTGTATCCAAAATGCTGGCAATGGAACACTTCTTCTGGGTCTTGGGATGTACAACTTTATCTTAAACCTATACCAGGCTGCATAGAACATATTCCGGAAGTCTTAAAGTACTAAAAGTTAATATTAAGGTAGGCTGAGGTATTCTATTATTTTTCAACCTTCTTTGTTTTTCATCCTGTCACCTTTATTACACCCTGGTCTTTTTAATTCTGTTAAAAGTTTCTCTCCTCCCAGAAAAAGCCATCATGAGGGGCATAAATCAAGCCCTTGCTGGAGTTTCAGGCTAAAGTGGGGAGTGCACCTCAACCGTAATTCCCGCAAGGTCCGACAATCCCATCAACTTACTGCTCTCCTCTGGGGAGATGCTTTCTATAAGGAGCATATTTCCATTTTGGGCTGTTATTTTTGGCTGTCTGCCACAACATTTCATGATTTCCCTGTGTACTTGGAAAAAATGTCAATATTGTCACCTTCAAGCTTCAAATTCAGGTGGGATTTATTAAATGAATTGGGTACAAGACCCCAGGAGCTATTTCACACTTTTTATTTTTCTTCATGGCATATGGTTCCAGTGTGACAATACTGGAGCCAGATGCTTTTTGTTGAGATTTCTTGGCGGTATATCTACTCGCATTGCTTTGGGTCGTCATCTGTGTGTGTCTGTTATTCGGTCCAGGGGTACTACCCTGATCAAAGGGACCGACCATGATTGATTGAAGTTCGGGTTCCGTGGACAAGTCCTTTGACAAAAGCATAGGGTCGTCAGCTGAAATAGGGGGGGTTGCCAAAGACGTGAAAAACATAGTTCATCCAGATATTCCCCATACCCACCATGGAGTCACACTTAGAGGACGGGTCATCCCTTCATTAGGGTCGTCCATAGGGGTAATTACTGGATATACACCCTAGCTCCCAGTGCTAAGGCGTCATGATGTCCGTCGAGATCAGACCCGGCACTGAGGATAGGGTTTGACATTAAACTTTCCCCTCGCTCAACCACGTCAGGTACTAGAGTTCTACGGGTGAGGTGGCATGCCGTCCATCCTCACCCTCCTTCAAATCCCAAGATTTAGACTAATCATGTCCAAACCAAGCCAATAGTCTGTCATCATAGAATCCATACCTTATAGGGGAGGAAGGCAGAAAGATGAAAACGTTTTTAGTAGAGAAAAAAGGGCTGACTTTATTTTTCGTTGGATCAACAGCTGGGCACCAAGGCCCAGCGAGAAAGCAGTTCCCACCAGGCAATCAGGGCCCAGCTGCTGAACCCTAAGCCCCCCATCCCTCGCAAGGCTTTCAGCATCTGGGGGGTTGGACAAGAGGAGAAATCAGGACTTCACTCACGGTAAATGTCACTTGAAGAAATGAATTACAATTACAATTACTTTCAAAAAATGTAAATTACAATTACATTTGGAAATAGCAATTACATTACAATTACTTAACAGCAAATTCAATTACCATTACAACTGATTTCGCTGCGAGAGTAAACTCTGATCTTTGGCACAGGAAACAGTGAATTGAAACAAGCAGATCGAGCTATTAAGGTTACACACACTGGATCTTCACACCCGGGCAACGCCGAGTATTTCTGATTGTGACAATAATAATATTAATAATAACACCACACTATCACTACCATAATGAAAATCACCCGAATCCTACATTAATCATCACTTTAGTTATGTCTCACCTTCAGAAAAAGTGTAGGGTGTACGCACTAGGCAGCAAGCATAATTGTAGAGACAGAAGTAGAACTGAAGTCACTGAACCTCACAGCAGGAAGGTTTAGGAGGAAGTGAACTGAAGTAGGGGGCAGTAGCAGCAAATTAAAGACAAGCCTGTTTTTCGTTAAATACACGATGCCTACAAGACATGGTCGGGAACTGGACGTGCCCAGTGGCGGAGAACCAGCAAATTTAAGTCTTATAAGCAACCCATCACTCCTAATGGAGCACGATCCTTACCACTTAAATTTTATAATAACAATTAAATTACAACTTATATCCTCCTGTAATTAATTAAAACAATAATAATTACAATTACAATTTAATTTAATTATAATTTAATATTCAATTACAACACGAAATTCTGTAATTAATTATATTTCAATTAAATTACAATTACAATTACTCCAACCCTTGTTCGAATCCACGAGAGAACGAAATTATTATCAAATAAAAAAATTCTGCTTCGGTTAACATATATTCAAATACAATACTTTCGAGGTAGAGCGAATTGGATATTAAAAGGAATTTGTAGCTTAATGCCTTAATGCATGTATATGAATCACGGTGATGTCATAAAAAATTCATATATATATATATATATATATATATATATATATATATATATATATATATATATAATCTATATATATATTATATATGTGTATATATATATATATATATATATATATATATATATATATATATATATAAAACAGAAAGGCAAGTATTTAAAAGCATTTCCATGCAAATGTTGTAAGGTTACAGTTCAAAAGTTTATTTACTTATTTTCTATATCATACATCGCATACAGTTAAGTATTAAAGCTTATTCTTAAGCTAATAGGTGGTTAAATATATTTCACGCAATATAATTCAAATACCCGTTATATCAAATAAAAATGTCTTCCCCACCTGTTATGGAAGACAAACGTTCTCGAGAACATCACTTTCATGTTTCGCAATGTAATATTTAATAGCCATTAGATCAGCTTTTTGACCTTCAACGAACGTCCCATCATACACCCCTCTAATAACGAATAACTCGTCCAGGATATCTGGTTTTTGTTTTTTAAAATAACTTAGCTTAACACTTGCATAATTTTATAGTTCTGACTGAAACAGTGACAAGAGAATGGATTCATCATTCTTATATACGTCATCCCTCGCTCCACATAATCTCTCATTCCATGGCGCCGGTGTCCTCAGAGATTAAATTGCATTTTATTTCTTTCCTCAACTCCCCTTCCTCGACAGTCGGTCATATCCTATTACGTAGTAATGAAAGGGGATACCCTGAAAAAGTTACACGCGACATTGTATTTCGAAGAATTATGAAAAAAAACGTCATTGAGAATTAATTATGAGTAACTCAACATTTTGTAAAAAAAATAAAAAATAAAAATCACGTAAAAATAGAACAAAACAAACATCGGCAATGTAGATACCTAGACCTACGACGAATCATAAATTTGGGAGCATTGTTAAAACATAGTTTTCAAACAGATTTTCTGTAACATCTTAAGTTTGTAGATGTTAAATATATCGCAACAAGAAAATTCTTTGTTGACGCTGCTAATAGATCGGTTTTAACAAAGGCCGAAGGGAAGAGAACAAATTATATTTCTCAGAAATAACGATACCGAGGAAATTCTTGAGACAGCGTGTAATTGTCATTTTCTGCGTATCCTTACTCGGGGAGTAAACCTACAAACTACTTCGTAGTTGTTGAGGGGTAATAAAGGTCTAAAAAGGCCTGTTAAAGATACGGGAATTTTAGGATAAAATATTTATGATTTATTTATTAAATTATTTAAATTATTTATTATATATAATATATCGTATTTTTTTCCCATTTTCGTTGTGAATCAATGGTCTATCTGTCCGTAGAGTTTAGCCCGTTATAATTCACTTGATGCTGAATTTAGAGGCAATATTTCGGTTTCAGTTATTTGTGTTTCCACTATAACTTAGAATATACGAACGTGTTTAATTTGCGTCCTTTTATCTGATCCTTGTTAGTATAAGTAGTACTAATTATTGAAGTATTAGTTGTGAAGAGCAATTCACGTTAATTTAGGATATAATTTCAGTGGAAAAATCCTTCACGCTCCCAAGAAAGCTAGAGGTGGGATCACGCCTTGTATTTTTCTTATGTGTTGTGTGTGCCAAATTATCAGTTTGCTTAATCCTTGAAGCCATAGGGATATCTTCTTATTCCCACAGCAAACTACAGACTTCTTAATGCGATCATTCCAAACACCCCTTAGTGCGGGCGATATTACATTCTGGATCAATATAAAATTCACAGTATCATTTCAGTTTTATATATATAATATATATATATATATATATATATATATATATATATATATATATATATTCAAAATATCTCTCTCTCTCTCTCTCTCTCTCGCATCTATTCTATTTTTAGGCTCACTTATTGTGCAGTAGTGTTAAATACGCAGTGGTATAGGATTAAAAAACAAGCGAATTTCGTCTTGCTAATTTTTTACAGAAGAGCAAAAACATTTTAAATATTTTGTGTTAGCTTTCTACTCTCCTCCTCTCTCGTACGGTCGTATTGTATTTGCAGTGTTCAGATGCAACTGCTGGAACCCTTGCTGAGCCTGCAGTGTCAGTCCTCCAGGATATGCAGAAACAAACAAAAAATATTAGATCTGTATTCCTACCGATTCTTGCAAAAAAAAAAAAAAAAAAAAAAAAAAAAAGCATATTCGTATACGTTAGGAGAGAGAGAAGAGAGAGAGAGAGAGAGAGAGAGAGAGAGAGAGAGAGAGAGAGAGAGAGAAAAAAAAACATTTGAAATGTATTTGATAAAATTGTCATTCAGTTTCTTATTTTTAAATTCTGCTGATGGAATTCAAGTGGAATTGTCAAATGAACTATATAATGCAGTACAGATAGTGTAACTCAGTTATTACTTTCCTCTCATTCCATTTCTATGGGAATTGTCATACTACAATAGCTATTGTTTTTGTCTAACGTCAATTTTGATTCTGTTAAAGGAAGATGCTGGGGGGTGGGGGTGTAAGTTTTTTATATGGAAAATTTGAACAAACTGCTAGTAGCAACAGTCTTTGATACTTGTCAACATTTTGCCATTTCTCTAGGCATCTGAAGAGGTTACAAAACATAATCATGTGGGCGTAAGGACCAATGTTCTTTTGGGAGATTTTAATATATTGAGTACATCAAGCATAAAACCTACCACCCAACGGATTCTCGATAATGTATTGAAATAGGCCTCACTAAAACTGAATTATACACTATACCAGGTATGAGTCAGAGAGAGAGAGAGAGAGAGAGAGAGAGAGAGAGAGAGAGAGAGAGAGAGAGAGAGAGAGAGCCATTTTCTGTGGAATTGTATCTGAAGCTAAAATAATAGAAAACGTAATATATACCCATCACCTACAGACTTTCAAGTTTAAGACGCCATCTTACTACAAACGTATCCTGGAAAATTTATTTATCATTATACACAGGCTAACTATAAATGTGCTAAAAATATAACAAGTTCTCTCATGAAGTAAATGTCTTATAAGTACTGAGGTTTTTATTTTAAAGCTATCATTATTTGGGGATGTAGTATTTCTTGTGCACTTCTTATCTTTTTCTAGAATTAATTTAATTCTTTCTACTTTTCCAAATTGTTTCATTACGCTATATAAACACCCTTAATCTAATAATAAATTTATATCGGTAAAACAAAGGACTCTATTATTTGAATTAAATCCACCAGATTTACTAACGCTCTGGTGTCTCAGTGTTTGGTGCTGTCCAACAGCCGAGCTCATATCTGTATTAATGTCAGAAGTCATTGCCACTGCCAGTAAGTCGTCGGATCCAGGGGAGGGAAAATTAGTGACCAATTCCATAAAACTATATGCCAGTTCACATTCAGAAGTCCAAAAAGTGCGCACCCAACACCCGAGAGGCCCGCTAAGGCCCCAACAGCACATCAAAAAGGGAAACCCAGGCAGCTTCTAATGCCTAGACTCCCCAACCCCACAAACTGCCCAAGCCCACAAAGCAATCCCAGGATACTAAGCACGCACACACCAGACCTCCTCACACAAACCAGCTCACCTACTCACCCAAAACTGTTTGGTTTTATCAAGAAAGTATCATGGATCAGTCAGGTATTCATATTCTCCACCAATGGCACAAGTGAAAGTTGACTCCCAATAGTCCACCCCATACCCTTACCCTTTCAGGATAGCATCAATATGATTGCACTGGCCCAGGTATAAACTAATCTGCCTGTTGGGAGTTCTGCTCCCACTAATGGGGACTGACTCCCCACTACAAAAGTATTGATAAGCTTTTGGACAGAAGCCAGGAGTCCCATCCCCAATTGATTGATTGATTGTGAGTTTTCTGGTGTCACAACTGCCAGGGTCACCGATGCCGAATACTAAGTGTGATCTTTTAACTTTTATAATATATTAAACAAACTTTTCAATAATATTATTTTTTAAAAGAGATACATATAAATTTGATTTTAAAGAATAATAAAATAAAATCAAATTTCTGATAAAAATAAGAATAAAATTCTGAAAAAAATTATAATAAAAATGAATTGTTAATTAATCTGATCAAATAACAATAATACTTTAAAAAAAAGTGAAAAAATGTATATACTAAGACAGCGCAGCTGTCAGATATATTTGAGAAGACCAACTTCTTTAATAAAAGAGATAACGTTATTAACACACATGATTTCTCCCAACAGTTTTGGCATGCTGGTTCACTACTATAAGCTTAAAAACGATTCCTAAGTTCCACTATACTGGGAAATAACCAGCAAATGCCTAACGGTCAGTGGAAATAAGCAATCGTCACAGAATGGCTCATTCTCCCCATCCATCAGATAGCAGTGAGTTACACGCGTATGGGCCAAACGTAATCTACACAATACAACCTCCCACTCCTTGTATTAGGTCATATTCCAAGGATGTTGTCTGACAAGTAATTTCTTTCATTTTATTGGGGCCTACTTTTGCCCACTGAAGTGCCCATAAATGCTGGGTGGATTTCCATATATCGTGAATGTATCACGATATGGACAGGGTATTTCTCTTTCCGTACAGTGGGTCGGTACCAAAGTTTGTGCTGCCGATTGATTGATTGATTGATTGTGTATTATATCTGGAGTCACAACATCTGGGTAACTGACATCGAAATATATTAAATAGAAGAAATTAAAATTTTGTTCTATATAATATACATAGACAATCTATGTATAATTTAAATTTGGTTAAGGAGGCCCGCCTCCCCCTAAAAATATATACCTGCTCTATATTACAATCCTTTCCAAGAATTGTAGCTAGGATAATATTACCTACTCTGTCACGACCCCAAGACAGGAAAACTATGGTCTCAAATTCCCAAGTCTGTGACATTCAACCAGCAAATGTCTCACAGTCAATGGCACAGTACAGTTCTCGCAAAACGGAGGATTTTCACAAGACATCAAGAACCCATGTGTGAGTCTTGTATGTCCAATCCTCAATCTGCACAACATCGTTTCTTGTCTCCTTGGAATATACGGATATGACCAAGGAGACACTAATGACGTGATACTATGCATTTTTTATTATTTACAAAATATCCTCCCACTGGGACTGCCTACATTTTTAATTCTCTGACCTACTAGAGGATACAAATCCCGACTATGGTAGTAGGCATCTTGTGGATTCTGAGGAGCTGACTGCAGACTTTGCAAGTTGGTCAGCTTTCTCATTCCCAGCCACCCCAACATGAGAAGGCACCCAACAAAACTTTATTTCTTTCCCTCTTCTTTTTAGTAAAAGCAGCCATTCCAATATATCTAAAATCAGAGGGTTTAAAGGGTTAAAAGATTCCAGCGACTGAAGAACACTTCTTGAGTCACAATACATAATAAAATTACTTTTATTCCGAATTTAAACTTCCTTTAAAGCCTTTAAAATTCCATATAATTCTGTGTAAAAATCGATGCAACTGATGATTAGGCCTGCCGCTTCTCTCTACAATCAGGGAAATGGCTACACCAAACGCCAGACGCCAGCATCTGACTTTGAGCCATCTGTGAAAACTGCAGTGGAGTTATCATGTTGCAAAGTGTTCTAAAAATATTGACCGCATGGCCTCACTGGACAATTCTGTCCTGGTAAAATTAAAATATCTACAAAATATTACCTCTGGAAAGTTTCAGGGGGGACTAAATGAGTATTTTGCTGGTAAAATCTCGATTCTTGGCATATTTAATTCAAGGACAATAGAATTACTCTAAAGCGAATGGATGAGGTTGCTTGGGGTGACTTTCATAAAACTGCCAATGCCTTTCATTTCTCATACAAATGCTGGTTAAAGACTTAGGTAGCCTCTGGAATCTATACAAGCTCCAAACCACAGCGTTTATAATGAAGATCCAGTGGCACCTCATCAGCATCTACAAGCATGCTCTCGGTGGGAGATGATTTAAATGCACCAGTACACAACTGTATTCCTCCATGATGAATTGAGTTGAGCATTTTAAGGCTATTTGGCTTTGCAGAAGTGTACACCTCACACCCATAACTTAATTTTGAAAAGACCAAGGCTTTATATATTATCAATGCAGAGCTGAAGGCGGCGTTCAGCCATTGCCATCCTTGATGCTGCAAAGAAAATCGATAGGTCTGGGGGAATTATTTTAGAAACCCCATTGATTACCAAGGCGAACAAGGTTCCACTTAAAACACTTCCTTGTGGTACTCCATTCTTCTTGATTGAACACATCTGACATTGTTGCTCCAACCTGAACCTGAAATATCCTATTTTTTTAAAAAGCCTTAATAAAGAGGGGCAAATTGCCTCTAAGGTTATATTCATAAAGGACCCTTATAATGCCATATCTCCATGTTGTGTCATAAGCCTTCTCTAGATCAAAGAAAATGGTGATGTGATGCTGTTTGTTGGCATAAGCTTCACATATTGAAGATTCCATTCGTACCAATACATCAGTTGTGGAGTGCATACTCCGAAAACCACACTGAGCAGGCAAGTACCATATCAATCGTGTGTTCACCATATTTTCCATGATCTTACACAAACAAGATGTCAATGCAACAGGGCGATAATTTTCTGTCTTGAATGGATCTTTTCCAGGTTTCACAAATGGCAGTAATTTTAACTTCTCCCAAGTTTGGGGAAGATATGTTCTCGGTAAATTCTGTTAATTAAGCTTAATATGAAAGTCTGGTATTTTCAGGGGTTTGCTTAATCATTGAATATGTTATATCATCCAGTCCAGGAGCTGATTCATTACATTTATTCAAGGCTGATTCAAATTCTCTAAAAGTAAAAGGAGAATTGTATTGCTCATGTCTTAAGGTACTAAAATCAATTTCGACCTGTTCCATTATCCGTCTTTGAGCTGAATAGGGTCTATCATCATTTTTCTTCGCAACATTAGCAAAATGATTAGCAAACTCATTTGCCACTAACTTGGGGTCTGCTACCTCGCAACCATTGATCTTGATAACTGGAGGTTGACAAGGAGTGAACTTGCCTGCTATTTTTCTAACTCTCTTCCAAACTAGAGTCAGAGGAGTTTTCGAATTTAGTGAAGATATGCATATTGTCCAAGATTCCTTTCATGCTTTTTTTATTTCCATGCGAAAATGAGCTCTCGCTTTTCGAAATCTTCACGATAACACTCACATTTTCGTTTGCGGTATCTGGTGAAGGCAGATCTCATAGTTCTGTGAGTTTCCTGGCATTTACGTGTTTACCAGGGAACTGGTCGGCGGACAAATTTGCCCAAAGTCCTAGGATAGATTGAAGACCAGCTGAGAACATTATTGTATTCAAATAGTCAAGAGCGTCATCAACACAGGGAAAGTCATCATCAGAGTCATCTATTGAGCTGTGCTCCTAGAATGTTGACCAATCAGCTTTACCAATGTTCCATTTGCGTAGCCTTGAAGATGGAGGACTTGATGCTACACTCACCACTATTGGAAAATGGTCACTGGTAAATCTATCATTTATAGTTCTCCAATTAAAGTCAATAAGACAGTCATCACTACATATAGATAAATCAATTGCTGATAACGTTTCTGTTTGAGCATGAAAATGCGTCGACTCCCCAGAGTTGAGGATCCCCACATTTTCATCTTCTATGATGGAACCTAAGCACCTTCCTCTTTTATTGGTGATGATGTCACCCCAAAGAGGACTTCTGCTATTCATATCTCCCAAAATAACAAAAGGGCGTGGTAACTGTTGAATAAGGGATTTAAATTCATTGATGGGGAAGGCTTTATTAGGTGGTAGATAAAGAGAGCATATTGTATATTTTCTTTGCAAATGGATCTGCACACCTATCACTTGCAATGGTGATTGGATGCTGATAGGATTTAGTGGGTGTCATTTCGAACATACAAAGCGACACCACCATGGCTTCCAATATTCAAATTAGAGGTGGTGTGATAGGATGTATACTCTCGTGGGGCTGGGGCACGTATAATTACCAATCATTGTCTCCTGCAGAGCTATACAAACAGGGGACACTTCTGATATGATTGATTGATTGATTGATTGTGAGTTATCTGGCGTCACAACTACCAGGGTCACCGACGCCGAATACTAAATGTGATCTTTTAACTTTTATAATATATTATACAACATTCAAAATAACTTTATCTTTATGAGAGATATATAATTTTATTTAAAAAAAATAAATTAAATTTCTGATAACATATAAATAATATTCCGATAAAAAGAATTGTGATTGATCACATAACAATAAAACTATTAAAAAGAAAAAAAAAATGTATATACTAAGACAGCACAGCTGTCAGATATATTTGAGAAGACCAGCTTCTTTGATAAAAGAGATAACGTTATTAACACACAAATGCTTTTCTCCCAACAGTTTTGGCATGCTATAGTTACCACCTGCTTCACTACTATAAGCTAAAAATTATTCCTAAGTTCCACTAGACTGGGACACTCAACCAGCAAATGCCTAACAGTCAGTGGAACTAAGCAATCATCACAGAATGGCTCATTCTCCCCATCCATCAGATAGCCGTGAGTTAAACGCGTATGGCCAATACGCAATCTACACAATACAACCTCCCACTTCCTCGGTATTAGGTCATATTTCCAAGGGTGTGTCTGTCTAGTAATTTCTTTCATTTTGTTGGGGCCTACTCTGTCCCACTGAAGTGCCCATAAATACTGGACAGATTTCCCATATATCAAAGAAGTATCACGATATGGAACAGGGCATTTTCTCGGTACTAAAGTTTGCGCTGCTGATTTGGCTAGCTTGTCTGCCTCTTCGTTTCCCGATACGTTCACATGGGCAGGAACCCAACAAAATGAAACAATGCTGCCTCTATTTTGGTGCAAGAAGATCCACTGCAAGATCTTCAACACCAAGGGATGATCAGTATTAAAGACTTCCAGGGACTGTAAGGCACTTTTGGAGTCACAAAATATTGTGTATCTACACACTGGGAGTGTTACAATATGTTCCAGTGCTACTAGGATGCCATACAATTCAGCTGTAAAGTTTGAGGCAATAGAAGGAAGTGCACCTCTTCGGTTAAAAGATTGGCTAAAAACTCCATATCCAACGCCGGCATTGGACTTGGAGCCATCAGTAAATATAAAACATGTATCTATATGCTCTGATACATGCTCTAAAAATATTGCCTTATTTCTCATCAGATTTATTTCTCTTTGCTCCATTGAAGTACCTGCAGAATTTCACATCCGGTAACCTCCAGACAGGAGTACTGGGATACACAAAGGGAATAATGGGATATTTTTTAATATTTGTATCCTCTAAAATTTGTTTTATTCTATAGCTAAAAAGGAATTGGGATACCTTGGATGACTTTCATAAAAACCATTAAAAATATTTCTATTTGTCACAGCAAATGCCTGAGATTTGGGGAGTCTTTGCGCTCTAAACCAGTACCGAAGTAATGATGACTGGCGATAGAGTTCAAGAGGCATCTCTCCTGCATCAACTAGCAAACTAGATATTGGCGACGAACGGAAAGCTCCTGTGGCTATACGAATAGCTGAATGATGTACTGAATCTAAAAGTTTTAAGTTAGATATGGAAGCTGAAGAATATATTTTCACAACCGTATGACAGCTTTGACAAGATTAAAGATTTATGAAGCCTTAGTAAAAGATTTCTATCAGCTCCCCAACTGGTGTGAGAAAGCACCTTCAAGATGTGTAGAGCTTCTAGGCTCTTTGCTTTTATATGTTTGATATGGGGGACCCAAGTCAATCTACTGTCAAAAACTAGGCCTAAGAAGTGTGCTTGTTCTACACATGGGATTCTACGGCCATACAAAATAGAGGTCTGGATCAGGATGCACTCCCCTGATCCGACAGAAGTGGACAGCAGAAGTCTTGCTTACAGAGATTTTAAAACCCTGTTTCTCAGCCCAACTTACTATTTTATTTATTGTTAATTGTAGCTTTCTTTCTGCTACAGTCATCCGGGTGGCAGCAAAGGATATTGACAAATCATCCACAAACAGTGTCTTTAAAACCTCTCTTGGAATGACAGCTGCAACACTGTTTATGGCTAGAGCAAAAAGTGTTACACTGAGAACACTGCCCTGGGGAACACCTTCTTCTTGGCACCTTTTCTCTGATAAGTACTGCCACAACTTTAACTTTAAAATACCTACGATGTAAAAAGATTTCACAAATAAAGGTAATTTACCCTCGTGACCACTATTATGTATAGTTCTTCAGAATCCCATGTCTCCAAGCAGTGTCATATGCCTTTTCTATATCAAAAACACTGTCACATGATGTTGTTTGGAGGCAAAGGCTTCACAGACAGAGGTTTCAAGTTGCAGTAAGATGTCCAGGGTAGAGTGCATTTTTCGAAAACCACACTGAGAAGGTGTTAGAAATATTGTTGTGCTCTAGATACCACATCAGTCTTACATTTACCATTTTTTCCATCAATTTACACTAAACCGCAAAGTTAAAGCAATGGGGCGGTAACTTGCTGCACACAGGGGATCTTTTCCAGGCTTAAGGAACGGTAACATGGTAGCTAATTCCCATATGGTAGGGTAGCTGCTTTCATCCCATATTCTATTGATAATACTTATTATAAAAAGTTTTGTGTTCTTCGAAATGTGTTTAAACATTTCATAAGGAATCTCATCTGGACCAGGGGCAGTGTTCTTGCTCCTAGATAAAGCAGAGTCCAAAAACTCCCTTTCAGAAAAAGGCATATTATATGATTCAGCTTTCTTTGCTGAAAAGTCAAGTACCTGTTGTTCTTCCATCATTCTGAAATTATGTCCTGGGGAACTATCTGATTTCTCAGAGACTCGAGCGAAGTGTTCTGAAAATGTATTACTAACTTCTGTGGCATCAGTGACGATGTATTATTCACTTTAAGTACTGGAGGAGGATTGGGTGTAAATTTACCCTGAATTTTTTATTTTCTTCCAAATGCTACAGACTGGTGTTCTGCTGTTAATAGAGGATACATATCCGGCCCATGCTTGTCTTCTGGCAGCTTTCATAGCTTTTCGAAATCGTGCCCTACACTGTTTGTAAATTATGACATTGTCCAAGGGCGATGTCTACGGCACCTGTCAATGATGACCTTGTAGCTCGGTGTAACAGCCTTAGGTCTTCTGACCACCACGGTACTGGCCGTCTCCTGAATAGTCCCTTAGTTCGAGGAATTGAGTGTAGACCTGCAGTATGCAATGTTCCATTGAGTAGATCAATGGCATCATCTACACTTGGGAGATCTTTTGCATCCCCCTCCAACTCACTCAAGTCTTTGAATTTTCTCCAATTTGCTTTCTCTAAGCACCATCGTGGTGATCTCGGGATAGGTGGACCATCATTGGTGTCGATCACAATTGGAGAATGGTCACTGGTATGCCAGTCATCACTTGTTCTCCAACTAAAATCAACACTGCAGTTGGAGCTACATATTGAAAGGTCGATGCATGAGACGGTGCCTGTCTGGAATGTGGTAATGGTAGGTTCTCCAGTATTAAGAAGACCTATATCTTCATTTTCTATTAATGATGCCATCATATTCCCTTTTTGGTTTGATGTTACATCTCCCCACAATGGATGTCTACTGTTGAAGTCACCAAGTAGAAGGATGGCTCTGGTAGTTGCTGCATCAAGTGTATTAAGTTCTCTTGGGAGACATGGCTATTGGGTGGAATGTAAAGTGGGAACATATAGTATATTGCCTCCTTAAATTAATTCGTACAGCCACAGCTTGAAGTGGAGTATTTAGTTTTTACTTTGTAGTGTGGAGCATCTCGACGGATGTAGATGAGGGATCCACCATGATTTCCCACCCCCTCTAATCAAATTTAGTTCTATAGTGAACATATTCCCTAGGACAAGGGGTATATTCACCTAGCATGGTCTCCTGCAAACATATCCCTACAGGAGAGTGCTCCATAGATTAAAAGCTTCACTTCCTCATACTTTGCTCGCAGTCCCGGACAGTTCCACTGAATAATGGAGTGAATTTATTCACGTTAGGACCAACATTGTGGTTCCTTTTTACAAGACTGGGAGAGTTCTTTTTTCTACTAGGGGGAGGCATTTTGATGGAAGGTTTTGTTGGCTTCTTGGGAGGAGTTATCGCCTTCGTAGAGCCAACATCTTTTCCTTCAGTGTTTTGATACTGAAGGGTTTTTTTAGTTTCTTCGCTCTCCATCTCTATCGAGATGGAGAGAGCAGAGGTGTTCTCTAAAGAGACCACCTCAAGTGTCTTTGTACTGCTGGCAGTAGCCAGCTCTGCCTCTGATGAGGCAGAAGTACCAGCGAGGACTGGCACCGGGGACAGCATCTGCTGGTTTGTCCTCCATAGAGGAGTTGGCACCAACAGAAGCTGGCACCAGACCAGCAACCACTGGCCTTGCCTCCAAAGAGGCAGATGGTGGAGGGTGTATCTCAACTGGCACTTAATTCAATTTTCTTCAATTCCACACTAGGGTCTTTCTTATTGGTTCTAGCGAACCTTGTCTTTATATTCTCATCATCAGTTGACTCAGATGATTCAGTTAGCTGTCTTTTTAATGATTCTTTATTTGATTTTCCTTTTGTACTCTTCAAACTTGGGTGTTTTTATTTGTCTCTTTCTTTTGGCTTTTTAATTTTGCTACTACGTAGCAAAACTTAGACCGGGTCTTACAGTCTTTGCTTTGGCTCTCTCTCGTGCTTCCTTAAATGTTGTTCTTTCAATCACTCTAATTGCTTGTATTTCCTTTTCAAGTAAATATATATCACACTGCTGAGATGACGAGGGCATGTCCCTCACCACAGTGAACACATTTCGGTTCCTGGTGCACATACCATGCTCATCTTCTCCACAGTTGACACAGACTGCAGGATTTTCTTGCAATTTGGATCGACACGATTGTAGGGTGTGTCCAAAATGCTGGCAATGGAAACACCTTCTGGGTCTCGGGATGTACTACTGCTTACCTTAAACCTATACAGGCTGCAAAGACACATTCCGGAAGTCTTAAGGTTTCAAAAGTTAATATTAAGGTAGGCTGAGGTATTCTGTTATTATCAACCTTCTTCGTCATCCTGTCCACCTTTATTACACCCTGGTCTTTTAATTCTGTTAAAAGTCTCTCCTCAGTGAAAGCCATCAACTGAGGGGCATAAATCAAGCCCTTTGCTGGAGTTAAGGCTGGAGTGGGAGTACACTCACGTAACTCCCGCAAGGTCCGACAATCCCATCAACTTGATACTTTCCTCTGGGGAGGTGCTTTCTACCAGGAGCATGTTTCCATTCTGCGGTGTTATTTTTGGCTGTCTTCCACAACATTTAACGATTTCCCTATGCACTTGAAAAATGTCTATATTGTCACCTTCTAGCTTTAAAATTAATTAGGTATTTATTAAAGGATTGGGTACAAAAAGACCCCAAGAGCTATTTTTCATAATTTTTTATTTTTCTTCCTGGCATATGGTTCCAGTGTGACAATACTGGAGCCAGATGCTTTTTGTTGAGATTTCTTGGAGGTATATCTACTCGCATTGCTTTGGGTCGTCATCTGTGTCCGTCTGTCTTCCAGTCCAGGGGTTACTACCTGAATCATAGGTTGGGACCAACCATGTGATTGATGAAGTTTGGGTTCCGTGCACAAGTCCTTTGACAAAAGCATAGGGTCGTCAGCCGAAATAGGGGGGTTGCCATATAACGTGAAAAACATAGTTCATCCAGATATTCCCCATACCCACCATGGAGTCACACTTAAAGGACGGGTCATCCCTTTAATTAGGGTCGTCCTAGGGTAATTACTGGATATACAAACCCTATCTCCAGTGCTAAGGCGTCATGATGTCCGTCGAGATCAGACCCGGCACTGAAGATAGGGTTTGACAATAAACTTTCCCCTCGCTCGATCACGTCAGGTACTAGAGTTCTACGGGGTGAGGGTAGCATGCCGTCCATCCTCACCCTCCTTCAAATCCCAAGATTTAGCCTAAAACCATGTCCAAAACCAAGCTAATAGTCATCATCATAGAACCCATACCTTATAAGAGGGAGGAAGGCAGAAAGATGAAATGTTTTTAGTAGAAAGAAAAGTTCTGACTAATTTAGTTGGATCAGCAGCTGGGCCCCAAGGACCAGTGAGAAACCAACCCACCAGGCATCATGCCCCAGCTGCTGGTCCCTAAGCCCCCACTTACCCACGTCAAGGGGTCAGCATCTAGGGGGACTTCTAATATGAGCAGCCTTAATTCTTCCCATTTAGCTCTTAATCCCTGACAGTTCCACTGTATTGAATTGAATTTATAAAGGCCATTCAGCGCATATATATCAACAAAATATATTTACTAAAAGAAAAAAGGTATACATAATTAATCAAAATTATTAAAATAAACTTCATATTACAATACTCAAATTAAATATCATAAAACAAATGGATTTCCTTAAGAAATTTTAAAATCTCTTCTACGGAGCACCCTCTCCTAAAATATCTGACAAAGGTTTGTTGGTGAAACCAAAACCGACGTCTATGATTAAAATAGAGGACAGTCAACAAATATATGCCTCACTGTAATGTCAACATTACAATTGGAGCATTGAGGAACCTGCCTCTCTGCTCCACTAGTTAAAAGATACCGGTGAGTTAAAAAAGTATGCCCTATACGCAAGCGTGTTAAAACTATACTAGATCTTCTATCCATCCCAACAGAAGGTGACCAGGGATGAACAGAAGGTCTGATCGATTTCAGCTTTAAATTACTATTCAAGTTGGACCAGTGATTCTGCCACTTAGTCCTACAAAACTGATTTAATAAAAAGTTTAAAATCTCACAGGGAAAACCTCACAGAGTGGGAAGCCCGTGGAGGAAGCTGCCTGCTTAGCGGCTGTATCAGCCAGCTCGTTACCACGAATTCCCACATGCGAGGGAACCCAACAAAACTTCACACTGATGCGTTTTCGAGAATGCAGGAGGACCAGCCAATCCTGCACCTCTTGGACGAGTTGATTAGATGGCGTCAACTTCTGGAGTGCAGCTAGGGAACTCTGGGAATCACAATAAATAATATATGAGTCCCAGTGCTACCTGTACTAAAAATAAATTTGGCAAAACGCTAAAAATAGCAAAAATCTCTGCATTAAAAATTGAGAATTTAATAGGGGAGGCTTTTTGTAATTGTTCTCACCGACGATGACAGAACATCCAACTCCATTTGCCGATTTTGATCCATCTGTATATACAGCAATCGAGTTACTATGCTCAGAAACATGGGCCAAGAAGCTACTTTTAAGCTGAACACTTGAGCTGATCTTTTTGTTGTCTCTAACTTGGCAAATATCTAAAGGAGGCCTACACCAAGGAGGGAATTTAGAAATGTAGTTTCCATAACCAGTGGAGGAATAAGGCCTACCTCTCTCGCACTTATGTTTAATCTAACTTCAAGGGGCTTAGGCAATGTAGTTTTAGTTGGTGCTCTGTCAACAGGATGTTTTATATACTTAAAATTTGGTATTAGATTGAGAGGTTAGTGCTCTTGACAAATATCGGAGACCTTGTTCCTCCCTCCGAATGAAAAGAGGAAGAAACCAGAGTCTACATAAAGGCTCTCAACAGGAGACGTTTTAAAAGCACCTGTACAAATACGCAATGCCATATTGTGTACTACATCCAGCTTACCTAACAAGGTCTTACATGCAGAGCCATAAACCTGAGATCCATAATCAATCTTACTCAAGCATAGTGCCTGATAAATTCTTAATAAAGTAGTACGGTCTGCTCCAAAATTCAGGTTACTAACACTTTAAGAATATTGCACCGCTGTTTAACATTACTACAGTCTCATTTATATGTTCAGCAAAAGTCAATTTTTGTCAAAAATAATTCCTAAATATTTGACTTTATCTTCATAAAGCAAGATAGAACCTTCTAAAAATAAGGTTGGAATCTCTTCCCTTCTTCGTGTTCTGCAAAAACGTATAGCTTTAGTTTTTTCTGCAGAAATTTGAAACCTTTACTATTAGCCCAGGAAGTAGCAGCATTAATTGCAAACTGAATTTTAGTACAAGCTTCAACTGCAGTAGCTCTACTACAGACGATAACAATATCATCCGCGAATGCTTGACCAGTTACTCCAACAGGGAGATGTTCAAGTAAACCATTAAATGGCAATATTAAAAAAGGTTGGACTAAGCACACTCCCCCCATTGTGGAATGCTTCTCCTGAAGATACTCTGATGAGAAGGTAGAGCCAATTCTAACTTTAAGGTACCGGTCAGACAGGAAGTCTTTGGCAAAATTAAACATATTGCCACCAATACGCCATTCAACCAGCTGCATTAAAATACCAACCCTCCAAGTAGTATCAAATGCTTTTTCCAGATCAAAGAACACGGCAATTGTTTGATTTTGGACTGCAAAAGCATTCTGAATCTCACGTGTGAGACATAATAAGGGATCCAATGTACTTCTATTCTTGCAAAAGCCAAATTGCCTCTTCGACAACAGGTTCTTTGTTTCTAATAACCATATCAGACGAAAATTCACCATTCGTTCATAAATCTTGAAGACACAGCTGGTAAGAGCAATAGGCCTATAACTTTTGGATGACTAGGGTCCTTTCTGGGTTTTAAAAAAGGAACTATAACAGAGTTTTTCCACATCTTTATATGAAGTCCCTGAGCACCAGAATTCGTTTTAAAACATCGACAAAGAATTTTTTTTGACTCCAGAGGTAAGTGAGAAATCATTGCATAAATAATATCATCTTCTCCAGGTGATGTTTGGAGAGGACAAAGATAAGGCATATTCGAATTCGACAATACAAATAAAAGGAAGGTTATATGCCTCAGAATTTGAACAAACAGGCGGATTAACTATAGTCATGTTTCTAATATTGCGAAATTCAGAGAGTAGTGACTGGGGCTTGAAATGCTTGAAAAGTGCCGAGCAAAGGCCTCTGCCACCTCTCTTGCATCCGATATAACTACCAAGTTGATTTTCAAAATAGGTAAAGGAGAAGGGGAAAAATTTCCCTAGTAATTTACGGATTCTATCCCAAACCAGAGAAAGTGGAGAGTTATATTTTAATTCTGATATGTACCTAACGAAGGACTCCCTCCTTGCTTCTTTAAAAACTTGCTTTTGTTTGGCGAGGTTTTTCTTGTATATTATTCTATTTACCAAGACAGGTCGCCTTCGATATCGCTTGTAACTGGCTCTTGCAATTTTCCTACTCAAGGCACATTTATTATTCCACCAAGGTACCAGTGGACGACGGGGTTTCCCTGATGTTTTAGGAATTGACATCATTGCCCCTCCAATCATTATACTAGCGAGATATTCGTAGGCAGCCGAGGGGCAAGGAAATTCATTGGCCTTACGATTGACTTGGGTAGATTTTTTTCATACAGCTGCCAATCTGCCTCCTTTATCTTCCACTTGGGTAAAGATGGGGAGGGTGTATTTTGTACATAAGATGGATGGGATAGTGGTCGCTCCCATAGAGATTTTCATCCACTGACCACTTATAGTCTAATCGTAATGACGACGAGCATATTGTAAGATCAATTGCTGAACAAGAGTTATGGGCTACATCAAACCTTGTAGGAGAACCAGTTGTTCATTAAAAAACTACATCATTGCAATCTATTAATCTTTCAATTATAAGACCACGGTGATCACACCTACCTTCCCCCACAAAGTATGTTTTGCATTGAAATCCCCCATCAGAATGAAAGGCTGAGGTAGTTGATCTAAAAGTGATTGCAAATCTTCAACCTCTAATTGTCTTGGATTGCCAGCTCTGTCCACCAATCGAGTTTCTAGTGCCAGGTTCTAGATAAAGAGAGCACAGAGTGACCCATTTGTTGATGAAAATCTGTGTTGCACCAAGCTTGTAATATGGAGTCTAATTTGATAACTTTTTGTGGTAGTGACTTGGCCGCAATAATACATGTACCACCATGAGCACGTTCACCTACAGGTTGGTGGAGATCTGTGAAAAATAAAGTTTTGTCCACAATTAGGAGAAACATTACCAACTTTAGTTTCTTGCAAACAAAGGGCAAGCAGCTAAATTATGCTCCTTGAAAAGGACCCGGACCTGTTTTCTTTTTTGAATGGAAACCTCGTATGTTCCACTGACATAGAGCCATTATTTACTATTGGATTTTTTTTTTTTTTTTTTTTTTACTTTTTGGACTTGGATTGGGCTGGTCTGGAAAGAACTTGGTCTTGTCTTTGTTTCAAAGAAGAACTAGGCAGATCCTCAAGAGACCTGCTATTTCCTCTCTTGGGAACCCTACTATGGTGTGGGGATATAGGTGGAGATGATGATGGAGTACGGGTCTCTTTATTTCTAAGAGGCACCATCTCTGCAGCGTGCACCTGAGCCTTATGAGGTGCACTGATCAAGGTGTCATTCTGGGACATACCCAGATCAGGCAGCGAGGCTGCCTGTGAGGCTTCTACATTAGAAGCCCGAGAGACCTCCCAGAAGCCCAGAGGAGGGCCATCGGGAGGGGACAAAGGGGCCTTCTTGGATGAAGGCGGAGATGCTGAATGTACTTCCAGCTCAGAAGGGGATAGCTGAAGCTTTGACTTTGAAGTTGGTATTCTAGATAGATCTTTTATATTAGATTTTACCACTTTTTACTACTTCACTATATTGAGGTCTTGGAAACAAAAGTCTTTTTGCCTGGCTTATACTTAGATGTTCAGCATGAGCTTTCTCTATGGCTAACACTTCTTTTTTAAATGACTCACATTCCTTATGCCTTGCATTATGATTTCCCTTACAATTTATACATAATACTGGGGTAGTACATTCGCCTTCATGCTTTTGTAAGGAGCAGGCAGCACATATCTGGTTCCTAGTACATATCTTTGATTTTGCCGAGTGACCATATCCAAAACACATGAAACATTGGAGTGGTCTATGCTTAAAAGGTCTAACACTAAATCTCTCCTTGTCAACATATACATAATCAGGAACTTGATCATTATTAAAAGTGAAATAATCATTCTTGATCTTGGAACCTTGAAAATCTTCCACACTTTTTCATCACACATTCCAGCAATTCCTCGTCAGGCAGTTCATATAGGTCTTCACTGATACTACTCCCTTGGCATAACTAAAAACTATAGTGTGGTTTGACCTCTCTTTTATCATATCAGTATTTTTCAACTTAGAGATCATGTGACCTTGTCTATAAGACTTAGCATGAACCAAAAAACTATTCTTTCCAAACCTCGTAATATCAGAGTTGGTCATTGTTCCTGCCAATGTTCTCAAATGTTTCCTGAAGTGGAAAAGATTGCAAAATTCTGATTTTGTAGAAACAATTAGCCACCTGGCAGGTAAAGATGTCCTCACCTTACATTTCCCATCTGTAGTTTCCCGACTGACTCTTGCTGGATAAAAGGAATCAACTTCAATATTCTGGGGCATTTTATGAATTAACATACATTTTAAGTTTTCCTTAGTTGAGCACTTGAAAGCATTCATGGCATTATTATGAGTTGTAAACTCAATCCAAACCCTCCAAAATGCAAAATCTTTAGTTTCACAATACTTTATGACTTTAATTTCACCAAACCTTCCAAACATTTCCATAAACGTAAAACATTGAAGTCTGAGGAGAGATTATCAACATAAAGGATTCTCTCACCACTGCTAGAACTTTCCATAGCCACATTCAAGGTCTTGTCATGGGTCGTCTTTTGTACAACTGAATTTTCTATAGGATTGTCCTTGTCCGTGCCAGAGGTCGAAGAGGAGGGTAGTGTCAAGAGGTCGCATTGTCCGGGGGAGTTTATCATAGGGTCGTTATTCATTAATCCTTCAGCAGAAATTTGAAAAAACTACTGCAAATCAGGCAGAAAACCAGGCCCCCCACACCAACCCCTCTCTCACCAAAGACACTCAGCAGAGACTGACTCCCATATGTCCACAATCCCCTACCCTACCCGAAGGGATAGCTCTACCATAACATGAGTGGCTCAAGTGTAAGCAAAAAACCCGCTTGATAGGACTGAGGGCATAACTAGTATGCAATCATCCCCATTCATGTTACAATAGAGGGCACACCGGAAAGAATGCCGAGAGTCCTACCGTAGAGACCATACCCCTCCCCGGATTCCGCAGGCTAGTCCCCCATAGGTAGTTCCGCCTGATGGATATTGCTATGAAATCATATCAACATCCTCAGGGTCCAAACATACTCCGAGAGGCGGACCAAACCTCTACAGTCCTGCCATTTGGAATCAAGAAGAGCCAATGCGAAAGCCCAGCCCCTGCCCCTAACCCTGTAAGAAGGTTTTAGTGAAGAGGGGGGGGACAGCTAGGTTGAGCAACTGAGTTAAAGATAGTAGAAGAGTGGAAACAAACAAATTTAAGTAAGAGGAAAATTGAGACTTTGATTCGAACTGGGAGATATTTCTCCAGTTCGAAAGCCCTCTTGCCCGCTATGCATTTTGTTTTCAAAAAGCAGTCAGCTGAAAATGCATAACTTCGTCAAGGCAGTCTCAAATCAAAGAGGGCAGTTCCACTGTAGAAAATTAATTAATTGACTTCCCTTAAGAGGCTGTTAAATTAGAGCCTCTTTTAAGAGCCTTCATCTTACTGACTTGCTTCTTATTTCTGGAAGGAGATCGATTACTTATGGCTGCCTCCTTTTCAGAGGGTTATTGGTCTCAGGAACACCAGACAAAGCTGATGCTGCCTGAGGAGGGGTGTGAAGGTTGGACATTGGTGCATCCTCCAAAGGATCAGAAGCACCATTTAAAGCTGGTACAGCCTCCAGTGAGGTGGAAGTGCCAGGTACGCCCGGCACAGCCTCCAGAGAGGCATGAGTACCAGGAATCACTGGTTCCGCTTCCATAGAAGCAGATATATCAGAAACCACTGGCACTGCCTCCAATGAGGCAGGGGGTCGCCAGAATCACTGGCGTGGCCTCCAAAGAAGCATGAGCGCCAGGAATCACTGGCGCAGCCTCCTGAAGAGGCAGGAGTGCCAGCAATCACTGGTGCCGCCTCTGAAGAGGCACGAGTACAAGTCGTAACTGGTTTTTTATTAACATTATCTTTGGTGACATTGATATTTCTTCTTCGGTTGGCAGCAACACTGGAAAAGGATATTCATGGTCTAATGTACTGACTCAACACTCTCTCCTTTGCCTCTCCAAATGTGATACGCTCGGTCACCCTTAATGTCTGAGTTTCTTTTCCCATGATGTATACATCACAATTAAGTGAAGATGATGGATGATTGTCTCCACAATGCATACATCTGGCCTCTTATTACATATGCCATGCTCTGGTTCACTGCATTCAACACAAGTAGCAGGCTTGCCTTGTAGTTTCTGTCAACAGGACCCCAACATATGTCCGAATTCTTGACAATAAAAACATCTCCTCAGTCTTGAGATATATTGTTTAACCTTGAAATGTAACCAGACTGCTTTCACTATACTAGGCAATCGGGTGGAATTGAATGTAACAACTAAATAGGGAAGTGGGACTAGGACTCCATTTATCTTCTTCATTCTTTCAATTCTTATTACCCCTTGATCCCTTAATTCCTCTACGAGCCCTTCCTCAGAGTACGTCACAAGCTTGGGTGCATATATCATGCCCTTGGAGTAATTCCAAAAAGCATGCACTGCACACTCCACTTTAATTCCTCCTAGGTGAGATTTTAGCTTGTCACTTTCTTTTGCCGAGGCAGATTCCACTGTCAGCTTTCCTCGCCCCTCAGAAGAAATCTTAGGCTCTCGGCCACAACACCTGACAATATCTTTATATACATTAAAAATGTCACAATCAGTCTTCCAAATTAAAAGTCAAATATTTATCATACGAGTCTTCAAACATTCCGGGTCCTATTTCAGATACTAAATTTTTACTAAACTTCCCTTTACTCAGTACTGGAGCATAGGGTTTCAGTGTAATTACACTGGAAGGTTTTTTGGAGTTTTCCAGAGGAAGGTTGTCAAGGGAGGTTCTAGCAGTCATTAACTGTGCCGATTCACCACCATCAAAGGGTCCAGGGGTACTTAAATCTTTATTTGTATCAGTCATAAAGATCAAAATTTAAAAATATAAATAAACCGGAAAACCTTAAAAAGATATCATCAGCCTTTCATGCAGTTTATTCTTCCACTAATGGCACAAGTGAGAACAGAGTTCCAAATGTCCCATCCCTACCCTGCCCCACAGGGGATGGCACAACATGATTAGAGTGGCCCAAGTGTAAGCCAAACCCGCTTGATAGGACTGAGAGCATTACAAGAATACAATCATCCCCACCCTAATCACACTATGGGCAAACCGGACAGAATGCCGAGAGTCCTATCAGCAAAACTCGACCCCCCAGGAATCCGTGGTCCAGCCCCGCAAAAGAGTTCCGCCTGATATCACTCAGGTCCGAACATTATCATGCAGTTGATGTCCTGCATGGTCGCACTATTTAGCTTCACATAATAAAACCCACTCCAGCTATGATACCTTTTCTGTTTAACAGGTCCAGTAAATTTCAGCAAAGGTGGAAAATTCCACATAATTAATCCAAAATGCTAGTAAAAAATATTGCACGAAGGAGAAGGATGTAGTAAGAATGAAAAAATTGCAAAAAGAAGGAAAAGTTCTGATTAATTTAGTTGGATCAGCAGCTGGGCCCCAAGGAACAGTGAGAAAGTAACCACCAAGCATCACGGCTCAGCTGCTGGTCCCTAAACCCCCTACCCACGCCAAGGGGTCAGCATCTAGGGGGTTGTGCTGCTGATTTGGCTAGCTTGTCTGCCTCTTCGTTTCCCGATATGTTCACATGGGCAGGAACCCAACAAAAGGAAACAATGCTCTATCTACACTGAGCCAAGAAGATCCACTGCAAGATCTTCAACACCAAGGGATGATCAGTATTGAAGACTTCCAGGGACTGTAAGGCACTTTTAGAGTCACAAAATATTGTGTAGCTACACACTGGGAGTGTTGCAATATGTTCCAGTGCTACTAGGATGCGATACAAGTCGGCTGTAAAGTTTGAGGCAACAGTAGGAAGCGCACCTATTTGGTTAAAAAATTTGCTAAAAACTCCATATCCAATGCCAGCATAGGAATTGGAGCCATCAATAAATATAAAACTTGTATCTTACGCTCTGATTACATGCTCTAAAAATATTGCCCTCATTTCCTCATCAGATTTATCCCTCTTTGCTCCATTGAAGTACCTACAGAATTTCACATCAGGTAACCTCCAGACAAGATTACTGGGATACACAAAAGGCATAATGGGAAATTTTTTTATATTTGTATCCTGTAAAATTTTTCTAATTCTAAAGCCTAAAGGAGTGGGATACCTTGGATGACTTTCGTAAAAACCATTAAAAATATTTCTATTTGCCACAGCAAATGTCAGTACCGAAGTAATGATGACTGGTGATAGAGTTCAAGGGGCATTTCTCCTGCATCAATTAGCAAACTAGATATTGGTGATGAACGGAAAGCTCCTGTGGCTATACGAATACCTGAATAACGCACTGAATCTAAAATTTTAAAGTTAGATATGGAAGCTAAAGAATATACTTCACAACCGTATGACAGCTTTGGCAAGATTAAGGATTTGTGAAGCTTTAGTAAAAGATTTCTATCAGCTCCCCAACTGGTGTGAGAAAGCACCTTTAAGATGTGTAGAGCTTCTAGGCTCTTTGATTTTATATGTTTGATACGGGGGACCCAAGTCAATCTACTGTCAAAAACTAGGCCTAAGAAGTGCGGTTGTTCTATACATGGGATTCTACGGCCATACAATTAGAGGTCTGGATCAGGATGCACTCCCCTGATCCGGCAGAAGTGGACAGCAGTAGTCTTGCTTACAGAGATTTTAAAACCCTGTTTCTCAGCCCAACTTACTATTTTATTTATTGTTAATTGTAACTTTCTTTCGGCTATAGTCATCCGGGTGGCAGTAAAGGATATAGACAAGTCATCTATCTTTAAGACCTCTCTTGGAATAACAGCTGCAACACTGTTTATGGCCAGAGCAAAAAGTGTTACACTGAGAACACTGCCCTGTGGAACGCCTTCGTCTTGCACCTTTTCTCTGATAAAGTACTGCCAACTTTAACCTTAAAATACCTACGATGTAAAAATTATTTCACAAATAAAGGTAATTTGCCTCGTAGACCACTATTATGCATAGTCTTCAGAATTCCATGTCTCCAAGCAGTGTCATATGCCTTTTCTATATATATAAAAAAAAAAAACACTGTCACATGGTGTTGTTTGGAGGCAAAGGCTTCACAGACAGAGGCTCCAAGTTGCAGTAAGATGTCCAGGGTGGAGTGCATTTTTCGAAAACCACACTGACAAGGTTAGAATATTGTTGTGCTCTTGATACCACATCAGTCTTACATTTACCATTTTTTCCATCATTTTATATAAACAGTAAGTTAAAGCAATGGGTAACTTGCTGCACAGAGAGGATCTTTTCCAGGCTTAAGGAATGGTAACATGGTAACTAATTCCCATATGCTAGGGTAGCTGCTTATATCTCATATTCTATTGATAATACTGATTATAAAAGTTTTGTGTTCCTTGAAATGTGTTTAAACATTTCATAAGGAATCTCATTTGGACCGGGGGCAGTGTTCTTGCTCCTAGCTAAAACAGTCAAATTCCCTTTCAGAAAAAGGCATATTATATGATTCAGCTTTGTTTGATGAAAAGTCAAGTACCCTGTTGTTCTTCCATCATTCTGAAATTATGTCCTGGGGAACTATCCGATTTTTCAAAGACTCGAGCAAAGTGTTCTGAAAACATATAACTAACTTCTGTGCCATCAGTGACATGATTATTATTCACTTTAAGTACTGGAGGAGGATTGGGTGTAAATTTACCCTGAATTTTTCTTATTTTCTTCCAAATTCTACAGACTGGTGTTCTGCTGTTAATAGTGGATACAAATCCGGCCCATGCTTGTCTTCTGGCAGCTTTCATAGCTTTTCGAAATCATGCCCTACACTGTTTGTAAAGGATGACATTGTCCAAGGTGAGATGTCTACGGCACCTGGTCAATGATGACCTTGTAGCTCTGTGTAACAGCCTTAAGTCTTCTGAATAGTCCTTTAGTTCGAGGAATCGAGTGTAGACCTGCCGTATGTAATGTTCCATTGAGTGGATCAATGGCATCATCTGCACTTGGGAAATCTTTTGCATCTCCTCCAACCTCCTTAACTTTAAATCTTTGAATTTTCTCCAATTTGCTTTCTCTAAGCACCTTCGTGGTGATCTCGCAATAGGTAGACCATCATTGGTGTTGGTATGCCAGTCATCAGTTGTTTCTCCAACTAAAATCACACTGCAGGGTAGGTTCTTCAGTATTAAGAAGACCTATATCTTTATTTTCTATTAAAGATGCCATCATATTACCTTTTTGGTTTGATGTTACATCTCCCTACAATGGGTGTCTACTGTTGAAGTCACCAAGTAGAAGAAATGGCTCTGGTAGTTGCTGCATCAAGTATATTAGGTTCTCTTGGAAGACATGACTATTGGGTGGAATGTAAAAGGGAACATAAAGTATATTATTCCTTCTTAAATTAATTCGTACAGCCACAGCTTGAAGTGGAGTATTTAGTTTCACTTGTAGTGTGGAGCATCTCGACGGATGTAGATGAGGGATCCACCATGATTTCCCACCTCTAATCAAATTTAGTTCTGTAGTGAAACATATTCCCTAAGACAGGCGTATATTCACCTGGCATGGTCTCCTGCAAACATACCCCTACAGGGGAGTGCTCATAGATCAAAAGCTTGAGTTCCTCATACTTTGCTCGCAGTCCCTGACAATTCCATGAAATAAAGGAAGTGAATTTATTTATGTTTGGGACCAACATTATGGTTCCTTTTTACATGACTGGGAGAGCTCTTTTTTCTACTAGGGGGAGGCATTTTAAAGGATAGTTTTGTTGACTTCTTGGGTGGAGTTATCCCATTAGTAGAGCCCACATCTTTTTCTTCAATGTCTTTGACACTGAAGGGTTTTTTAGTTTCCTCACTCTCCATCTCTATCGAGATGGAGAGACCACCTCAAGTGTCTTTGTATTGCTGGCAGCAGCCAGCTCTCATTAGAGTACCAGCCGAGGACTGCACGGTGTGGACAGCATCTGCTGACATGTCCTCCAAAGAGAAGTTGGCACCAACAGAAGCTGGCACCAGCCTAACAACCACTGGCCCTGCCTCCACAGAGCAGATGGTGGAGGGTGTGTCTCAACTGACACTTCAATTTTACTCAGTTCAGTACTTGTCATTCTTGTTTATGCTAGTGAACACTGTCTTTACGTTCTCATCATCAATTAACTCGAATGATTCAGTTAGCCGTCTTTTTAATGATTTCTTATTTGATTCTCCTTTTGTGCTCCTAACTTGTGTTTTTTTTATTTGTCTCTTTCTTTTGATTTCTTAATTTTGCTACTACAGTAGCAAAACTTAGACCGGGTCTTACAGTCTTTGCTTTGACTTTCTCTCATTCTTCCTAAAATGTTGTTCTTTCTATTACTCGGATTGCTTGGATTTCTTTTTCGAGTAAATATACATAACACTGCTGAGATGACGATGCATGTCCCTCACCACAGTGAACACAATTAGGTTCCCTGGTGCACATACCATGCTCATCTTCTCCACAGTTGACACAGACTTGGACTTAAACTCGGGATGGAATATGAATGGAATATGAAATTTAGGCTTGAAGCCAAACACTGGAATTCATAGGGATTATTCAGCACTATAATGAAACTGGTTTGACATGAATATTTATGTTGATGATTTTATAAACTAAATAAATAAGGGCAATTTTAAAATTATGATAAAAAATGGATATCCGTCATAAAAATTACAACTTCACATTTCGTGAGTGCAAACAAGAGTAAAAAACTTATACATACATATACCATACACATACTCATATTCATATAAGTATGCTTATATAAACAACTTTAGTGTATACACTACACTTTGCAACGTACCGGGCGGTCAATATTAAATTTAATTAAAAATGTTAATGTCTCTAAGGAATCCAACAATTCTATTAACAGCTACATCCGGACCAAGCAGTTCTGTTATATCCCTGCCCACTATCCCATGTCTCTGTCATGCTGCAGAATACCTATGGCAATGGCATATAATGTGTTCCACAGAGAGTCACACTGCATACAGACTGGTGCAGGTACCGCCTCCAACAGGAATCGGTGGGTCAATCGAGAATGGCCAATTCTTAGACGACATAATACAGTTTCTACCCTACGTTTTACTTGGAAACCAGAGGGTCAATGTTCAATACTTTGTCGGATCTTCCTGTACTTTTTATTGTTGGTCAGATGGGGAGACGAACAATGTGCTTGCCATTTATTTTTAACATATGAACGAATAGTCCATTTCATGTCAGTGGAAGGAATATGGTGGAAGAGAATGTCTTCTTTATTAATGACATCTCCTGCTTCATGGTCAGCAAGTTCGTTTACCAGCAATACCCCATGGGAAGGAACCCAGCAAAATGGACAGATTTGAATTTGGAAGCAAACCTATATAACCATTCTTGAATACGTTGAACAATTGGATATTTAGGGTTATATTGCTTAATGGCCATGAGTGCATTATAAGAATCCGAGTATATGGGGAAATTATTACCCTGTAGAGTAGAAGCAATCTCAAGAGATTTGGCTAATGCAGTGAATGCAGCTGTAAAAATGGACGCATTATTTGAAAGTCTGCCCACATATGAGTTATTACCATGAACAACAGCACAACCAACAGCAATTGATATCTTTGATCCATCAGTAAAAAGTTTAACAGAACCTGAATGCTTTTGGTCATGATCAAGAAAACCAGCCTTCACTTCTTGGACATTAACAGATTTTTTAACCACAGTTTTTTTACAGACTGATGGTTCTGGGGTCAATCAAGGAGGCAGCTTAGAGCAATGTATTGCCTTAATTTTTATGTCTTTAATAGACACTGTCAACTGCAGCATTAATTCTCACATGAAAAGGCTTGGATGCTCTAGTATTTGCAAACTGCTGTGGATTGTTTTGGTTAAGAATAGATGCTGCAGGGTTTTCTGGGGAACCTCTTAGTTTGAACATATACCGCAGTCCCAGTTCCAGTTCCTCTCGACGTAAGTCTAGAGGGAGCTCTTCTGTGTCGGTATATAAGCTTTCAACTGGAGATGTTTTAAATGCTCCAGAGCATATTCTCAGACCAGCATGATGAACTACATCCAACTCCTTAAGTTTGCTTGCACTTGCTGAAGAGTAGACTTGGCAACCATACTGATAAGAGTGACCTCTTATCAGCACCCCAATTAAAACCTGAAACTACTTTTAAAATGTTAAGGGACTTCTTCACCTCAACTTTCGAAGAGTCAATATGACTACCCCATGTTAGTTTCTTATCAAAAATCATCCCTAAAAACTTCACATCCTCTTCATATGGTATTAGAGTGTCCTTCAGCCTAATATTTGGGATGGTTTCCTTTCGGGTACACCTAATAAAACGAACTGCCACAGTTTTATTAGGGGAGAATCGACAGCCATTGTCATCAGCCCAATTGCTGATTGCATTAACTGACTTTTGCAGAAAATTACAAGCTGCAACAGCATCATAACTAGTGACATAAATAGCAAGGTCATCAACAAACAAAGATGTCTTTACTGGAGGAGACACACATTCAACAATGCTATTTATAGCCGCAGCAAATAAAGTGACACTCAACACACTGCCTTGTGGGACACCCTCCTCCAGCTCAAAAGCATTAGACAAGGTGTTTCCAACTCTTACTTTAATGTGTCTATCACTTAGAAATGACCTGATGAAATTTAACATATTACCTCGTATTCCCATGCCATGAAGCAGCTTAATTATACCAAAAACGCCACGTAGTATCATAAGCTTTTTCAAGGTCGAAGAAGACTCCTATAGTCTGACAGCATTTTGCGAAACCTTGCTGAATTTGGGTTGATAATCTTATTAGTGGGTCCACAGTGGAACGATTTCTCCCGAATCCAAATTGGACAGATGATAACAAACCATTTTTTTCTATATGCTACATCAATCTAGAATTCACCATTTTCTCAAACAATTTGCATACACAACTTGTAAGAGATATTGGCCGATAGCTTGTGGGGAGATGAGGACCTTTCAATGGTTTCTTAATGGGAACAATGATTGCAATCTTCCAAGAAGGGGGGAGGATCCCAGTTTCCCATATTTTGTTAAAGATTTTAAGGAGATAAGATTTAGCCGATTCTGGGAGATTTTTCAGCATGCTATAAAGAATGTTATCATTCCCACCCAGGGGATGTTCATACAGATGATTTGATTGATTGATTAAAAAGGGATTATCCAGCCCAATGAGTCGATCTCAACTCTTACAGGGCTGGCCTGAAAGATTCAGGGAGAAAAAAAAAATCTTTTTATAATAAATTAGTTCAAATATATATATACATATACATACATATATACATACATATACATACATATATATATAATTCTAATGATATAAAAATTCATAACACTTTATTTATATAAAATTCATAAATACTTTATATATAACTTTGTAAAAAAAATGAACATATACAATCATATTTTATTAAAAAGACCAGTAATTCTTAAAAATTTTAAAATTTCTGAAAGCAGAGAAAGATTCTGAATCTCTAAAAATATCAATCATTGTCTTATTACTAAAACATAAAGGCCTCTCTCATGTAGCCTCGACATTCGCTAAACATACAGATGATGACAGAGCATCCCTTAATTCCCTCAAAGTTAACTTGGAATTATAAGATTCACCATTTCCAGAATTTAAATTAAGGGAAATGGCTGAATTCCTAATATTCTGGAACCGAGTTGAATCGTTCCTGGAACTCGATACTTCGGAGAAATGCTCACCCAGTTTTTCAGCAACTTCATTAGGCTTGGTGACAAGGTCCTCCATTGATTTTCAAACAGGGTGATGGTGCTGGAACATACTTGCCACTTAGCTTTCTAATCTTTTTCCTGATCAATCTGGTTGGGGTCTTGAAATTTATATCATTTATATAAAAAAGCCAGGATTCTCTTTTTACTTTTTAAAAATATTTTCGCTGTTTTGCCATAGCTCGTTGGCAAATAGATTTTGATGTTGCAGACTGACTGGATTTATAACACCTGTAACATTTCCTGGTAATTTTCCTCAAATTACCACAGGTTTTATCCCACCAAGGGACAGCAGGTCTGTGTGGTTTCCCTTTGGTCTTAGGTATTGAGTTTTCAGCACTATTCAATATTTCGGAGGCAAAGTACTCATAAGCCTTTATATGGCATTTGAAGGTTTAAAATTCCTGGGATAGGTTAATGCCTTCTTGAAATTTTACCCAATCTGCTTCCTTTTCCTTCCATTTGATAGGATAAATCGAGGGGGCATTTCTCACAAACTTAAGATGAATGGGAAAGTGATCACTGTCATGTAGAAACTCATCTACAGACCAATTAAAATCAAGATACAGAGAAGAAGAGCAAATGCTTAAGTCTATAACAGATGAACCACCTGTGTAGAGATTATGGTATGTCATAGTACCATCATTAAAAAATGTAGGTCATTATTATTAACAATGTCATCAATGATCCTACCCTCTGTGTCTAAAAAATCTCCACCCCAAAGTGGATTGTGAGAATTGAAATCACCAAATAGTAAAAAAGGAGGAGGAAGTTGATTGATTAAACCTTGAATGTCCCCAAGAGTGAACCTACATCTTGGGGGAAGGTAAAGAGAGCAGATTGTGATTTCACGGTCAAAAGTAGCCCGGATAGCAATTGCTTGATCTGGGTGTGTTCAGGGGAACCATAAAATGTTGCAATGCTTTAGTAATAATTATTGCAACACCTCCATGGGCACGATCCCCATCAGTGGGGTTCATTTTGTAGATTTCATAGTTTACACCTGGATTGTATACTGAATCCCCCAATTTAGTTTCTTGAAGACATACAACCCCTGGGTTATGGATGGATGGATGGATGTATGAGTTTTAGGGCAAAAGCTCAGGCACTGGGGCCAAAGAAGCCATTCAGCGCCATGATGGAAAGTAAATAAATTACATTATGAATGAGTTAATAAGTATATGAAGAAAATGGTTTATATATAAATTACCATATGAGAAATGAATGAATTACTGAAGAAATGAATGAAGAAAAATGCTTAATAAATAAATAAAGATATATATATATATGATGTGATGGATAAAAAAATAATAAATTATTAAAAATGTTTATAGACTTTAAAAAGGAGATGAGAGTAGAAATATCTGCTTCATCTCCCAAAATATTACAAAGGGATTTACCTCTAAGATATCTCTCTCTCTGGTTAAAATGTCTGGGGCAAGCAACCAGAATGTGCTCCACTGTTAGCATCTCGCCACCGCAAGCACACTCTGGGAGGCTGCCCCTTCTAAAATAAACTGATGGTCAAATAAGTGTGCCCAATCCTCAGTCTGCTTAAAACTACTTCTGTTCGCCTATCAGACTGGGAAGACGAAGGCCTCGGCGATATATTATTTCTAATATTTCTGTACTTTCTATTATTGGCAAGGAGGAGAAGTCCATCTTTCTTGCCATTTGCTTAAAATATAAGACCTAAAAGGACCTTTTAGATATGTATGAGACACTTTACTAAAGGCTGTTTCTGATGAGACACTAGCAGCTTTCGCTTCCCTATCTGCCATCTCATTACCGCAAATCCCCACATGTGAAGGGACCCAACAGAAAGAGACAGATTTACGCAAATAATACAAATGGAGGAGCGATTCCTGAACTTTTTGAACTATCGCATGGAAGCTATTGAATTTTTAAATATCTTCTGAAGTGCTTTTGGAATCCAAGTAAATGACAAAATTAGTGTCGCTACTTTGAAGCAAACTACATCCAGGGGCAGAGACTATGGCTGTTAATTCTGCTGTGAATATGGATGCAAAGTCAGGTAGTTTAGCTGTATATGCTGTATCGCCATGGATAACTGCACAGCCAACAACACTACTTGACTTTGATCCATCCGTATATATTTTTGTCACATTAGTATGGACAGTTTCGTGCTCCAATAATTTTCCCATAATCTCTCCCCAAGGACAGTCTTTTTTGTTATATGCTTTTTTGCACACAGATGCTTCTGGAATAAGCCATGGAGGATACACAGGATGTTTTACTTCCATGACTTTCTGGGATTTAAGATGATTACCCCTAACATCTTCATTTAGTCTAACTTGAAATGGTCTAGAGACTCTTATACCAGAAAAGACCCATGAGTCTGCTTCCCTCAGCACCTGGAAGGAGGGATTTTTAGGAGCACTTTTAATTCTAGCCATGTACCTTAATCCTAGTTCTTGCCTTCTCAAATCAAGGGGAAGTGGGTTAGTATCAACATATATGCTTTCAACAGGCGAAGTTCTAAAAGCCCCTGAGCATATTCTCAGCCCCATTTTGTGTACAACGCCCAGTTCCTTCAGCCTGGTTTGACAAGCTGGGGAATAAATCTGACATCCATAGTCTAGCTTGGATCTACACAATGAGTCATATAGTCTCAGCAGGGATTTTTTATTAGCTCCCCAACTAAATCCAGAAACGACCTTTAAAATATTCAGAGATTGTTTAACCTTAATCTTTAAGGCGTTTTATGTGGCTGGCCCATGTCAATTTCTGGTCAATGGTCATTTAAAAAATTTCACTTCATTTTCATAAGGAATGATAGATCCTTTTAAAATAAGTGTGGGAACCTTTTCCACACGCTGGCACCTAGTAAATCTTACAGAAACTGTTTTAGAGGAGGAGAATTTAAAACCCTTCTCATCAGCCCACTTTGTAATGGCATTAACAGACCTTTGCAGATGTTTACATACTGTGCAGTATATTGCAAGGTCATCAACAAAAAGCGAGCATTTAACAGGTGATGATATTTGTTGGACTGTACTGTTTATTGCCACTGAAAAAAGTGTTAACACTTAAAACGCTTTCTTGTGGAACACCCTCCTCCTGCACAAAAGGTTGGGAGAGGGTGTTGCCCACTCTAACCTTAAAAAATCTCTGTTAAAAAGGAATATACAAATTTAATCATTCTTCCACATATGCCCATCTTGTGCAATTGTTTTATGATGCCAATTCTCCAAGTAGTGTCATATGCTTTCTCAAGGTCGAAAAATACGCCGATAGTCTGACATTGTTTGGCAAATCCTTGCTGGATTTGATTGGTCAGCCTCAGCAAGGGATCAAGGGTGGAACGATTCTTCCTGGAAACAAATTGAAATGGAGACATTAGTCCTTTTGTTTCCAGGTGCAAAACTAATCTGGTGTTTATCATTTTTTCCATCAGCTTACACACACAGCTGGTAAGAGCTATTGCTCTATAGCTGGTGGCTTGGGAAGCGCCTTTATTAGGCTTTTTTATGGGAACAATTAAGGGTATTTTCCAGTCCTTGGGTAAAATTCCAGTTTCCCATATTTTGTTTATAATCTTCAGTAGATACTTTTTGGCATCATCTGGGAGGTGTTTAAGCATTTCATATAAAACTGAATCACACCCCCTGGAGCTGTTGATTCAGTTGAAGAGAGTGCCTCCCGAAATTCTCTTAAGGAAAATTTGTAATTGTATGGTTCGGATTTTCCAGATTCAAATTTCAGAGTCTTTTCGGCATTCCGAATTCTTTGAAAATTCTAGAGAATAACTGTCAGGGCTCGAAACTTGAGAAAAGTGTTTTCCCAGCTCATTGGCAACTTCAGTGGGCTCTGTGATCAGAGTGTTATTGACTTTTAATGTTAGACTGAGGGGAGCCACTAGTTTTGTATCGTCGGTAGCACTTCCTAGTGACTTTCCTCAGAATACCACGTCTTATTCCACCAGGGAACTGCAGGTCTACGAGGTTTAACTTTTGTCTTGGGAATCGAGACCTCAGCACTCTTCAGAGTGGATTCAATGAAATAGTCATAGGCATCCCGGTGAGAATGAAATAACTCAAACTCTCAATCTAGATTGACTCCTTTACTGAACTTGTCCCAGTCAGCATCCTCTACCTTCCACTTAGGTAATGTTTCAGATGGAGCATTTATTTCATATTTCAGATGGATCGGGTAATGATCACTTCCATTCAAGTCTTCATAATAGACCATTAAAGTCAAGGTGGATATTTGTTAAGGAAATACTAAGGTCCAGTGCAGAGAGATGATTATTATAAATGCTGTGGAAGGTCATTGACCCATTATTATATAGGGCAACATCATTCGTGTCAATAAGGTCCTCGATTATTTTCCCTTTGCTGTCTAAACACACACTTCCCCAAAGGGGGTTGTGGGCATTAAAATGTCCTAATAAGAGAAAAAGAGTGGGAAGTTGGTTAATCAAGGACTGAATATCTCCAATGTTAAAAGAAAGGTCTGGTGGGAGGTATAATGAACAAACCGTTATCCTTTTGTCTAATATGACTGAGACAGCAACAGCTTGTAGAGTTGTATTTAATTGTATTGTGGAGTGCTGCATAGATTTATTAACAATAATTGCAGCACCTCCATGGGCACGATCACCAATTGGGGGAAAAGAGTTATAAATAGCATAACCAAATCCAGGATTATAAGGAGAGTTACCTAACATAGTCTCCTGCATTTAATTCATGCATTAAGACTTTAAAGTCTTCTGTCCTGGATTTAATTCATGCATTAAGACTTTAAAGTCTTCTGTCCGGGCTCTGAGACCCTTACAGTTCCACTGAGGACATCGAATTTGAATGTTAAGGTGGTAATGTACTACTTCCCACTCTTTGGAGGGGAAGTACTGATCCTAGGATGGAGAGGAAAATTCTCCTTAATAAAAGATTGTTTTCTTGATCCCTTTTCATCTTTATCAGAGATCAGGGTTCTTGGCTGACAAACAGCTCTCTGAATTCGAGGCTGATGCTCAGGATTTTTACTGTGATTCTGTGCATCACTAATGCTATTAGTCTTGGGGCGGCAAGACTGATGAGAAATCGCATGCCTTTAAACTGGATCTGCTTTCGGAACTATCTTCCTTGGCGGAGAGATCTCTTCCAGAACACTGTACCCATTTGAAGTTTTTATGATAAAACTTTCATTATTCGGGGATGTGTTTCTTATACGCTTCCTGGTGGGCGCAGCTTTAGTTTTATCATGTTTCTTAGCGACTGTGATAATTGATGGATCTGAGATAGATCTCTCTAGTTTGGACCACTTCTTTGGTTGCTTCTTGGTGATATCATTATTTGTGGACGTTTGCAAACTTTGCTTAGGGGTTGAATTTGCAAACCGTTACATTTGTATCAGCTTGAGAGGATAAATTGTCCATGCTTTTGGAAGAACATTTTTAGTATTGGGCTTCAAAGATTGCCACTTCGACATAAGTTTTCCGATTATTATTTCCTGTGCAAGAAGAAACAGGTTTCCGATGATTACTGTTAGATTCTATTACTGGTGGCCTCTCACTGCTAGAACTCTTCATCAACTTTATTACAGAAGGATAGGTAGAGTTGGCACTCTTGTTAGCCCCATTACCACACGATGTGCTGCACTGATGCTAAGTTGTTCATTATCAGCCACTGCCAACACATCTTGCTCAAACCTGTATCTGAGGCAAGTCCTACTGTTTGGAGAGTGATCACCCTTGCACTGGAAACAATAATGGGCTGCTTCACACTTGTAAAAATTGTCATGCTTGGCTGAGCACAAAGAACATTTGCGACATTGTTTAGGGTTTCTTTTATATTTTTTGACTTGCACCCTCTCATGGCCAACATTGATGGTATCAGGCAAGTAATTGGAGGAGAAAGTTAAAAGCATAGCTGCATCCCCTCCCAATTTTTATACATGAGATACACAAGGAGGGCACCTTAGGGGAATCTCCTCCTCATTAAAAACATGCAAGTCTCTGGAATAAACTACCCCTTTCAGCGTCTTAAAGAATCTGTGCGATGTTATAGTCTCAATATTTCCACTTTTTGGGGGTTTGAACTTTGATAATAAAATAGCTTGTAAGTCTTTCCATATCGTTTCAGATTACCGATAGGAATAGAACCCACTTTGTTCTCAATACATTCTGCAGCTTTAATGAAATTTTCCCTTCCCTCTTTATAACTGGCAACATGCCATATAGGGGGAGGAAGCATCCTGGTATATGTTGCTGGTCCACATTCTTCGTTCTTAGGGACAAAATCGAATGGCTCATCGTTCAAATTCCTCACTGAAAACACCTTGGTGCTTAGAACAGAGTCATTTAGAATGTGGCCATTTAATTTCATTTGTGCCCCACTAGCTTCTTGGGAGGTGAAAATCTGATGTATGCAAAAAAAAAAAAACTACTTGTCTTTTTCTAGGAGCATTATAATCCTCTCCACCTTACCAAACTGTTTTGCGACACTATGCAAGCACTCGTAGTCCAACGAAAGGTTTGCATTAGTGCAATAAAGCACTCTATTATTCATGTCAAATCCACCAGTTTTAATAGCACCCTGGTGTCTCAGTGCATGGTTCTGTGTGATAGCTGAGCTCATATCCGTGTCCATGCCTGAAGTTGTCGCCAGTGCCGTAAGTCGTCAGATCCAGGGGAGGGCAAACATTGGTCGATATCCATAAATTCAAATATATTTGTAGACTGCTTGGTTATATTAAGAAGGTATTCAAATTCTCCACCAATGACACAAGTGAGAGTCGACTCCAATGGTCCACCCCATACCCTACCCTTACGGGGATAGACAATTACGCTTGCAGTGGCCCAGGTATAAGGCCTATCCGCCTGCTGGGAGTTCTGCCCCCACAAAAATGATGACCAAACATCCCCACTCCCAAACGTATTGGTGGGCTTCCGGACAAAAGCCAGGAGTCCCATCCCAAACACCAGCCCCCACTCTGGATTCCGATGGGCTGATGTTTGGAGATGGTTCCACCCTCAAGGTAGCAATGGGAGGGTCCCATCACTACCTCTTGGGTCCAAAACCATATCAGGTGGCGAACACTAACACACAATTCCCACAATTAGCTTCGAATGTAAACACCTTCCAAAACACGATCCCTTCACAGACTCACCTAAGCAGTAAAATTTAACAAAAGTGGAAAATTCCACATAATTAAACCGAAATGCTAGTAAAAAATATTACATGAAGGAGAAGGATGTAGCAAGAATGAAAAAATTGCAGGAAAAAGGAAAAGTTCTGACTAATTTAGTTGGATCAGCAGCTGGGCCCCAAGGACCAGTGAGAGAGCAATCCCACCAGGCATCAGAGTCCAGCAGCTGGTCCCTAAGCCCCCTACCCAGCAAGGGGTCAGCATCTTTGGGGCGCCCTGGGTTATGCTCACTCAGTACCTTTAATATTCCTGAACGAGTCCTTAGTCCTTTACAGTTCCATTGTAAAATGTCCAGATTGAATTTTAGTGCTAGGATCTACCAAGGGAAATTCTATATTGATCTATACTAGTTTTTTTTTTCCTTATAGGACTTTATATAAGAGTTTCTTTAGATTGTCTTGAGATATGTGGTTTATGATTATGTTTTTTGTTAGCTTTTTGATATGGAGGAGAGTGGACTTCCACTACTATTTTCTTTTTATCCAAGGAGCTTTATTCCTTGGTTGTTTCAGGGGCAGGATCATCTTCACTGTTGTTACATTTTTTATGGGGTTTGGACATCTCCACCCTTTGAGCAGGTGGAGGAGAGGATGAAGAAGTTCTCTCTCTCTTTGCCCCTCTAGTTTGTTCTTGTTCCAAGGGTTTCTTGCCGAAGAGATGGAACAGACACAGGGAGGATTCATCAACTGGAGAGGAGTCTATAACAGCAGGCACATCTTTCTTTGATAGGGGTGCTTCAACCCTAGCCGGCCTGTCACCTAGATCAGATGACTGGGTTTCAGTAGTTCTAGGTTTTACTGCAGGTAGAGGTGCTTTAGTTTTCATAGGGGCTACAGAATTTAGAGCCATAGCATAGGTCTTTGTCTGACCAATTAACTTCCTGGCGTAACTAATACTTATATGTTCAGCATTAGCTTTACATACAGCTGCCTCTTCATATTTACATTGGCTGCACTTTTTATTGAATGGGGTATGATTCTCTTCACAATTAATACATTTTGGATGTTTCGAACAAGGACCATGTTCAGGAGCCGAGCAATTATTACAGACTTTATTGTTTTTACAGAATCTGGATGGATGGCCATATTGAAAACAGTTGTAGCACTGCAGAGGTTTGGATAAATATGGTATGACTTTGACCCTTTCATTTCCAAAATTGATGTAAGATGGTACATCAGAGTCCTCAAACGTTAAAAAGACCATATTTGCCTTTGGAACCTTTTTCACCTTCCATACAGAAGTTGGACTGATTTGTAATATTTCTCTTTCTGTCAGTTCAGAAAGGTCTCTATCAAGTACCACTCCTTTTTCATAACTAAAATTCATGTATGGTCTAATTTCTTTTATCATATCATCTTTCTCGAATTTCTTCATTGTCAGCATGTATGACTATGTCTTTGATTTAGCATGAATTAGGACACTGCCTTTGCCAAACCTTGAGATGTTCCCCATGTCAATACAGCCAACCTTTTTTTGGATGTATCTGCTAAATTTGTAGTAATTATAATTTTCCTCCCTAGCAGTTACTACCAACCACATTGGAGGTTTTGGTGTTCTTTCAAAAGTGTCACATCATTCAAATTTGGCTAAGCCACTTGTACCCATTGTGATGGTCTGTAAGTATCCATATTTTTAGGGGCCCTGTCGGTCAGTGCTCCCTTGACAATCTTTTTACAAATCGTTATGTTACTGCTGGCTTTGAGTGCAGCTTCATGTTTTTCAAAAGTCAGCCATGCCTCCCATTTTTTCTCACTTTCATTGTAGTTCATCCTCAATTCTTCTATTTTGCCATAACTACCAAACGAAACAGAGAGAGTCTCATAGTCACATTCCGTGCTTTACATGCAACACCCTCAAACTATCCACTGTGTTCCCACAATGGTTTCTTTTCAATTTGTGATGACTACCCTGAGAGGTAGTACCACCACTGGAGCATTCCATATCCACGGTCATGTTCATGTCACGGGTCGTCATCTGTGCCAAATCATCATCAAAGGGACCAGGGGTACTAGAATCCTTGTGGTTACTAGTCATAAAAGCTTTATATTAAAAAAAAATTAGAAAAATTAAACCTGAAAATATTAAAAAAATATCATGAGCCTTTCATAAAGTTTATTCTTCCACCAATGGGGAAAGAATGCCGAGAGTCCTATCCCCAGGACTAGACCCCCTTGGAATCCGTGGTCCAGCCCTGAAGAATAGTTCCGCCCTTGAGTTATCAATCTGATATCTCTCAGGTCCAAAACATATTGGGTAGTTGATGATCCTACCACAGCTCCCACTATTTAGCTTCGGATATAAACCCAATCCCAGCTATGATATCTTTTCCCATTTGTCAGGTCCAATAAATTTTACAGAAGGTGGAAAATTCCACAGTATTACTCCAAATGAAATTATACAAAAAAATATGAGACTCTTGGACTCAAACCCAGGAACTAATTCCTGGGGTTCAAGAGCCCCCTTACCACGTCAAGGTGGTCCCATATCGAGGGGGACTCAAACTCGGGAAGATTCTTGTGGTTGATGAGCCGCCAAGGTGGTCTCACATTGAGTGGGATCCCTTGTAGTGAAAACCAGCATCTGTGGACACTTTCCCAAGGAGATGACTACCAACATGGTTTATGAATTTATTTGGTCCAAAGGAGGAATGCAGACCTTCCAGTGAAAGCTACACCAGTAGGACATCAACTACACAGAAACACAAGTGCCATCTTTCAACTACTACAGACAAGAACTGATAAACAGCACCAGAAAAAATACAAATGCAACACATATTGGGACACGACAATCCAGAAGCTGTGTGTATAACTATGAACAAGCCCATACTAAATATAAATATATGGGTGTATAGCAAGCCTATATATGATATGTAATATATATATATATATATATATATATATATATATATATATATATATATATATATATATATATATATATATTTGTTATAACAGTCGCTATAGTTCAGTGGCTAAGTGATCCCATAGTAGAGCTCCTCTGTTACCGTAAAGACTCCATCGTACCCCTGTTGACCTAAGCAGCGACTCTGATTATCTGTACATGGTCGTTATTTGATTATGCAGACTACAGCTATGTCAGAGGCATACTTTTAGCAATTCTTAAGAAAAAAAAATTGCTGAGAGCCAGAAGGGAAACTGTCTCTGGAGCCAGCTTTCATAAGGAAAACAGCACACAGAAACTTGCACCCACACATATCTATTTATCTATAAAAATACATACATACACACACACACAAACACACACTCACACATATATATAAAATAGATATATACATATATATATATATATATATATATATATATATATATATATATATATCATATATCTATATATATATATATATATATATGCATCCACTTATTCACACGGCACACAGATCACGTATAAGTTTGTATGTGTATGTATGTATTAATATATATATAATATACAATATAATATGATTATATATAATATATTATAATTATAGATATAACTAATAATATATATAATATATTATATAAGTAAATGTATTTGTATTATATATAAACAAACACCTAACATATAAATAAAATGTACATATGTATTATATGTGTATGTGTGTGTTTTGTGCGTGCATGTGCATGATAGGAGATCCAAAGGAAACATATTGAAATTGAAGGGAATGGTATATTTCGAGTGATGTATTGAGGCCCCTGTCCTGGAACGGTTATTTATGGTATGCTATTCCATAAGTGAGGGAAGTATGCTATTAATCTAGGGATGCATTTGAGATGTCAGGTTGGGCAATCTCGTGGTATAACTTCTTTCGTTCTTTCTCTTTTTCCTTTTTATGAATTCTGTGATAAATCTTGTATTCCTTTGTAGGAACCTATCCTTTAAAGTTATTGGCTTAGCTGTATTGCATGTGAACCTATTTGACGCTTGACAAATGGTTATTCGTGTCTTGAAAGTGAAAACCAATTTCTCACTTTCTTTATGTTGAAGAGATTGTGATGGACATATCAGGCGAAAAAACATGTCATTAAAGGGAGAGCTTGTAAACAGACGTAACTTAATAAATCATACAAAACCTCCTTAATTACGGATATATGACAGAAGGAAGAGAAATCTATGTTTTGGAAGTACACGGGATGAAACGCCGATGAAACCAGTCGACTCTGGGGTCGCTTCTTGAGCTGAATCTGTGGATATGTCATACAACCACGAATCTTTCGAGGGCCCTGACCCATTTCATAAGATTTTAATAAGATGCGATGAGTTCCACATTGTAATTTTTGTAGATTTGTTGTCGCCCATCTCGGAAGCAGCTTCTCTCACCCTTGCTCACATATAGATTCTTGATGACAGCATGGAATTTGCTGTCTCCATCCTCTCATAAGTTAAATGCTGGGTCACGTGTTAAACGGTGTGCATCTGATTCGCAGCGATCAAGACAGCACGAATAGACCACAGATTTGATAATCATACATCATACAACGACGAATTAGGTTTATCATACATTATAGAAAGCTGAATTAGTGGCAGAATACACGCAAAACGTAAAGAACACTTTATTTCTACAAGTAGTTGCTCTAGCCTTTTAAGACGACCCTTGTCTAAATTGCTTATTTTGGGGTTCGAAATACTGAAAAATCTCCCTTTCAGTTCCCATAACCATACACACTATTTTGAAGGGATATAGTACGACAGAAAGGTAAGGAGAGTATTAGTTTTTGGAAGCATCAACAAGTTTTTTTTTCTTTTCCCACATACAGAAGATGAAGCGAGATTGACAATGCTTCTTCATTAAATCAAAGTGTATTTTTTCTTCTTATTTTTTTCGCTCGAGCTTTCAACTCGATCACATGCTCAACCCTCACGTGAATTTGTCCTCTGTAAAAAACAAATTTATATCGAGTTATGGTTCTGCTTGACTCATCTATTTCTAATGAAAATTTTTTACTAAAATAGAATTAGGATATGTATGAGATAAAAAAAAGGGGTATCAATAAGATTAATACAACTGATGAAAAATAACGAAGTTCAAACCAATAAAAGTACATGAATGGAACACTACCAGATGTAGACAACTAAGCATAAACGGTTAATTGTTTAAGATGTGATAATAAGAAGTAACGTAATAATTAAATTATCAAGTCTCATGGCGCTTAATATTGCCATAGAAGAAGTTGATAAAAGTATCACAAACTATATACGTAAGAAAATGGCTAAGTATAAAAAGACGAATAAATCAAGAATTAACAAAAAAATAATATTTTTCTTGAGAAAATTAAGGCTAAGTGAATCAAGATCCACCCGGGTCTGCATTAGATGGCAGTATAGGCGCAAAAGAAATAGGACCAAAGCGGTATTTCCTTATTTATAACGTAGAGAAGCTAAAAGCTGCCAAATTCTCCCTTTGAGTTCATCTTTTTTATGAATAAATCAGGCGGTCGGCAGCGTTTTAATGGGAACCTTAACTAGGAACCTTAACTATTAACTTAAAGGCTGTTGCAAAGAAGCTTACAGCTTCCTTAAAGGGTCCCAAACACATTTTCTTCTTTTATTATTATAAAATTAGGATTTACCAGCCCAATGAGTCTAATTAGACTCTTACAGTGCTGGCCCGGAAACGTTTGGGAAGAAATGATTAAAATAAATACATGCATAAATTGCATGTCTATAAGAGTGGAGTGGGATGCAATGGTAGTTAATGAATTATAGTAAATTAATGATATATGAAGATAATCATGTGTTAAATGAGGTTGGAATTAAAAAGGTGAAGTTATCCCAGACTTGGCCTTTTCAATATCTTGGATCCTACGTGGGCAGGAATCCAGAATATTTTTAAATGTTAACCCCACGTGAATATAATTTATTGATGCACTGTTTAATTTGCTTCACTAAAGGATCAGAATAAATTAGAAATTTAGTATCTAGTTTATTATTTGCCGATTTGATCTGATTAACTGCCAATATCATTGCTGTTAATTCAGCTGTAAAGACAGTTGCTTCAACTGGCAACGAATTCTGACTCCCACAGAAGATTTGGATCTATCAGTGTATATTGTATATTGCTTTATGAGGGCTTTACTTCGAATGTGATCTTCTAGGGCATACTATTTATATCGATCTGGAGTATAATCTTATTCTTTTGATAAATGATAAAGCTTAGAACATAGTTTGATTTTCCTCATCATCCTTGGTGGTGGAGAATTTGAGGGTGGGTGGATGTTTACTCCAAAACTATTAGATTTTAATAATCTATTATTAGAAAAGGTGGTTCGTGATTACTAATAAAAAATATATTTTGCAAGTCAAACAGTTTTTTTTTTTCGTGGGGGAATCAGTGGACATTATCTTTCAAGCACTTCTCATTGTTACAGGTCTTCGATGTAAGGATAATGGGGGGTTCACCACTTTCACAACATACTGAAGTGTTCGGGAAATTTAAAGGCTCCATCGGGAAGTCTCAAGCCTCGAGTGTGGATCAAGTTTAAAGAGCAAGCCTAAAAATCATAATAGTATCACTAAACTGAATGTGGCTGTCCCCTAATTTAAGGTTTATGTATTGATTTTGCTTCCATTTACTATTTTTGAAAAACATAATTGCTCGGGTTTTCTCTACAGAGAGCCTAAAGCCTACTGACATAGTCCAGTTGTGGATGCTTTTGATGGCTTTATTAAGAATTTTTTGTAGATGACGAAGACTGCTTGCAGAATAGTATATAACAAAGTCGTCTACATACAAGCTATTTACTACTCTCTGTGGTAACTGCTTTACGGTTATTAATAGCTAGAGCACTGTGGTAACTGTTTTACGGTCATTAATAGCTAGAGCAAAGTGTTGCACTCCATTGTGGGACGCCACAATGTAAAGTGAAGTTGACAGAATATACATTTTTTATTCGAGTTTGAAAAGTTCTTTGATGGATAAAATTCTCGATAAAATTTGGTAAGTGCCCTCTAAAACCATTTTCATGTCAGGACATTACAACTGAGTATTTCCAGGTCATATATGCTTTTTGGATATCAAAGAATATGGCAACTGTAATTTGCTTACGTTCAAAGCCCCTTCGAATACAATTTCCTTGGTGGGAAAGTGGATCTCAAGTAGATCTTTCAGAAAGTGAATCAAACCGAGTTGAAGACGAACTTGTCAAGGATATTGGTCAATAGTTATTTCGATTGCTTGAATCTTTCCCTGGTTTGACAACTGGTATGATTATGGCATGTTTCCATGCTTCTGGGAACAGGTGATTTACCCATGAATGATTATAAAGCTGCAATACATATGTTTTTGCTAAAGGAGCCAGATTTTTTTATCATCTCAAAATGTAAAGTCTCTTGACCTGGAGCAGACGAGTTACAGCTAAAATATTCGAAATTGCGATACTCTCATGTACCGGTTGGCCATTATGTAATAGCTGATTATTGATTGATTATGAAATTTATGTAATAGTGCATGTCTCTGAAATCTGATATACGATCCATTAATTTTCCAAAAATTTTCCCAAACTTTACTTATTGAGGTTGTACCTGATACGCTAGATACATACTGAATCCATGGCATAATTTTTCCTCTAATGGCTTCCCTTCTGAATCTTGCCGAGATCTGACTGTAATGTATTTTAGTACAGTAATTTCTCCTATTTGTAATCGTGTTTTTAAACCATTTATGTTCCACTGACTAATATACGAGTTAAATGTTATTGTGGAGGAAGGCCTCTGTCAAGCAGATCATTATTTCTGCTTACTTTTGTGGTTGCAGACTTATGTAAAGTTGCAGGGTTTTTTGAGTATTTGACTTTGTTAAGTCTCTTGATAATTGCTCCTTGGGCCTTTGGATAAGATATCTTTATTTTGGAGTGAGACCTATTTGTCCTAAAATGGTGATGGAAGGAATTCATGATCAATGTTATTATTTTCAGAGACAACTCATTTGATTGTTGGATAATGTAGATATTTTCCAGCGTCCATATCAATACTATCAATATCCATTTTTGGAGGGTGGGTATCATCTTTGGTATTGAGCTTTTTGATTTCGGAGGGGTCCAACTTCCAAGACATCGCCTTTTTTCACTTTCTCTCTGATCTGGTAGTTAATCATCAGCAATGACTGCATTTGAAGGTAATGTCTCCATACATGAAGTATTGGCATCATGATCATCTAAGGGTGATAGAGCAGCATATTTCTTTTATATTGCAATTTCAGAAGTTAGATTTTTGTTTTCTGAGCGAGCGTCAAATATTTGGAGAACCTTATTTTTAATACACTTTTTATGATGGACTTATGCTTGGGTCAAGTATCCCTCTACCTTTTACCCCAAGCTTAGCCTCTTTTGCTGTCATTCCAGTTCTACTCGTCAGCAGTTTCAAGTCTGTTTAGTACGATGAGGCTAATCAGCACATTTAATATTTGGACAATTCCACTCTGTTCTATGTACTTCTGAACCACACACTGAACATATTTCATTATTTTGGCATTTCTTGAATGTGTGAACAAATTTACACAATTTTTTACGTTGCAGTGGTTTTGGTACATGAGGGCATATGTTCCTATTTTGACCAAGTACTATAATCTTTGCTCATAAATTTTGACCAGTAAATTTAATTATAGGTATTTAATGGAAACTTCCTGGCTTTTCTTGCTTGGATTTTGGTATAACTCCAGCGCATAAATGTTGTCATATCTTAATTTTAGTGATTCTAATAATATATTCTTTTCTGGTAATTCCTCTTCATTTTCAATCTGGGGTAAAACTGTACTCTGGACATATTTAAGCATTTCATGGCTTTTTACCGTTGTTACATTTACGCCTTGATTTTCATTTATGTTCTGAAATGTTTCAGACTAGACTTTTGTTGTGGCTTCAATCAGCCATTCATTAAATTTCTGTGTTCTGAGGCTCGTTTCTGTAGTTAGATGTATGTTTTTTAATCATTTGTTTCCTAAAATAGAAGAAGAAATTTTCCTCTCTGTTTCGAGAACAAGAAATCTTGATCCATAATTTGTCCAAAAATTTATCGGTTCGAAACTGAAACTAATGGTTCGGTCGAGTTTGGACATTTTTCGTTTTTTATTTCTTGTTAATGGCTCATATGATGCCATCCCATTTTTCTTGTACATTGGTAATTTGAGTAACTGATGGATGTGTTCCGTACGATCGGATATCCCAGATAATTTATCAAGATTTGAAGATAAAATAACAGGCGTATACACAAAACAAAGTAACACAGCAAAAGGTAAAACAAATAAGACTAAACTATGTATTGGAATTAAACAGCTCATCTAAGCTAAAGGCACGATTTGATTGAAGACCGGTGCCAAAGAACTAATCCTATATCATTATGATTATTACCGAACTGTTATTTGACTTTTCGAAGCATGTCGACAATCATGGGGGAGCATAAGAGTGGAGGATTGGCTGACCGTATCTTGGGGAGAAAAGGTTATTTCTAGATCCCGTAAGAGGATAATGTAGAAGGACAGTACATCAGGAGGAATCTGACACTCGGGGGCGTCCGCCAGAAGACCAACAACATGGAATCACGTCCGAAGCTATTACAGCACCAGCGACCATTCAGGTGTCGGGTTACCAGACCAACGATGAAATCATGAACAGCAGTGAATCCAAAATAGAGATTAAATACGAAATTATCGTCGATTTGATTACAAACGGCTTTCCAGTTTCATTACAAGGAACACACAGATTACGTCGAATTGAGAACAAAATTTAGTTTTTCAGAAAGTCAACCTCATACTCCACCATCAACTTCGCAGTTAGCAGACCAATATATAAGTATTTTGTTCTCCACATACATTTCTCTTCAACAGAGAGCGTCTTATTCTGCTCTCTATCCATTCTGACACGTACCTTTCTATAAATGGAATGGAATGGAATATAAAATTTAGGATTGAAGCCAAGCACTGGAATCCGAGGGATTATTCAGCGCTGTAATGAATTTGGTTTGAGATGAAAGGTTATGGCGATGAATTTATAAACTAAACTAATAAAATTATTTTAAAACTATGGTAAAAACTGATATTTGGAAAAACTGATATTCCCTATAAAAATTATAACTTTGCACTTAGATGTACAGAAAACCTTTACAGTGTAAAAACAAGACAAATGTATAAACAAGCTTCTATATACAACTGTAAATGTATATACGACACTTGGCAATGTACCAAGAGGTCATTATTAAATTTCATTGTAAAGGTTAATGTCTCTAAAGAATTCAACAATGTTATTTACAGCTACATCCGAACCAAGTATTGCTGCTTTGTCCGTGCCCACTAATCCATGCCTTTGCCAGGCTGCAGCATACCTACGGCAATGTAATAACGTGTTCCACAGAAAGAGGAGAGTCACACTGTATACAAACTGGTGAAGTTCCCCCAACTAAAAGGAATCTGTGGGTCAATCTAGTATAGCCAATTCTCAGACGACATAATAAATTTTGTTTCTACCCTACTGTTTTGTTGGAATCCAAGATAGCCAAGGCTTAATCCCCGTTTCCAACTTGACGAGGTGGGGGCTTAGGAACCGACTGCAGAGAGAGTATGCTCCTTTACGCTTACTCTCTCTGTTGTGGATTCAACTAAGCATTGGGAACCATATCTAATTTACTCTTCCTCCTCCGATAAATTTTCCCCTTCTCTTCTTCTTTTTCCGCTGACGAACTTGGCATGGTATTGAATTACGGAATTCACCACTTTCAACTTGATGGAGGGAGGAGTTGGACGGCATGCTACTCCAGTCGTAAAACTAGTACCCGACGAGGTCGAGAGATGGGAAATTTTCATGTCAAACTATGTCCTTAGTGCTGGGTCCGATCTCGGCAGACTAACGACCCTCAAGGCACTGCTAGTATCGTGCATATCCTTGTGAGGATCCCAGTTGGACCTCCCTAGTGAGAGGGACCTCATCCTGAACGAAATTAATTTTTTTTGTTTATGTTATATGGCGAATCAACCAAAACTCCTTATGGACTGCCCGCAGAATATTCCAAATGAACAGCAGGGTGGAATTAAAACTTCAATAACATATAAACCACTCAGAAAAATTTAATATCGTCTTTACCCAACCTTTACTCCCTCTTTGAGATATTATTATTTTTTTTTTTTTTGCTCTATCACAGTCCTCTAATTCGACTGGGTGGTATTTATAGTGTGGGGTTCCGGGTTGCATCCTGCTACTTAGGAGTCCACCACTTTTCTTACTATGTGCGCCGTTTCTAGGATCACACTCTTTCTGCATGAGTCCTAAAGCTACTTCAGCCTCTAATTTTTCCAGATTCCTTTTCAGGGATCTTGGGATCGTTCCTACTGTTCCTATGGTTATGGGTACAATTTCCACTGGCATATCCATATCCTTCTTATTTCTATTTTTCAGATCTTGATACTTTATCTTATTCATTTTTTCCCTCTCTTTCTCTTCAACTCTGGTGTCCCATGGTATTGCGACATCAATGAGTGATACTTTCTTCTTGACTTTGTCAATCAACGTCACGTCTGGTATATTTGCACGTATCACCCTATCTGTTCTGATACCATAGTCCCAGAGGATCTTTGCCTGATCGTTTTCTATCACTCCTTCAGGTTGGTGTTCGTACCACTTATTACTGCAAGGTAGCTGGTGTTTCTAGCACAGGCTCCAGTGGCGGGCTTTTCCTACTGGAAACTATTATTATAATTATTAGATTATTATTATTATTATTATTATTATTATTATTATTTTATTATTATTATTATAAAAACACTAAACGCTCCAAATTTTCTTTTTCATTTGCTTATTTTGATATCTTATTAATATAATCCCAGCTCTTCATAAACTTTAAAATTAAAATGGAACTAACGAAAAACTAAAAGATTCGGACAAAATATGAAAAAAGTGTGTACAACAAGTATAGCTGCCAGATTAGATTGGAGTACAGTTGATGACTCGCACACCGGTGATCATTTCCCAATATTAATTTCCTTATTACAAAACAATCCAGCAAAACACGTTTCCTCACTAAAACTTTATAAAGCAGATTGGGACCCGATATGAAATGCACACCGAAGTATACTGCCATTTGAATATTTAAAATGAACCTAATACATTTCTTGTTGATTTCATTAAAATGCTGCTGATAAAGCAATACCAAACTCAAAACCCCATACAACAAATAACAAAGTTCCATGGTGATCCGATAAGCTAACAGGATTAATAAATATAATTTGAATAGAAACTTCAGTAAAATAAATCAATGTTACCAAAACTAAATGGAAAACGACTATATTATTACTAGAAATTGATACATTAAAACCTCTTGCAACGAAATATCTGCAAAATTTAAAAAGGAAATAGTTTAAGGAAGAATAATTTTATGGAGGAAATACGTATCAGATCTCTCTAATAATACTCCCATACAAAAAATATAGGAAAAATTCAGGAAAATAAATAGTACGCATGTTAAACCACCTAGACATGCTATATTAGAAGATGGGAAGAGAATACTAATCCAAAGAAATAAGTAATATAATAAGAGAAAACTTAGCAAATGTAAGTAGTGATAAGAATTTAGATTAACATTACAACACAGAAAAATAAAAGGTTTATATATATTTAAAAAAAAAAATAACCATCCATCGCCTTTCCCAATTAGAGATAGAATTGTTTGAGTCACTGAATATGAATACACAAGTGCCTTCGATGGTAAAATTACCTCCTCCTTGGACGATAAATAAAATGAGACTTTGTACAATTGACTGATTGATTGATTTATTAAAGATTATCTGGCATCACAACTACTAATGGTTATTGACGCCACTACAATGGAAAATATAAAGCATATTTAACAAAGGAAAATCCCCATGATAAAAAAACTAATATTCGTAAAACCTATAAACCTACAAAATTAATAATAAAAATTAAATTTTATTTAAAACACCGATGGCATTAATAAAATTAAATAGGGCGCTTTTAATAAAATCTGTCCCTAAAATCTTGATAAGGGAAAAACCATCTTCCGTTCCCCTGTAATGTGGAGGAAAGTACCTCCCTCTCTCATCTGAAAGATTGGGGCACTCAACTATCAGGTGTCTGACTGTCAATGGTACCAAGCAGTCGTCACAATACGGCTGATGATCCCCACACATCAGAAAGCCATGTGTCATTTTTGTATGACCTATTCTAAGCCGACAGAGTATTATTTCCCTTTGCCTACTCATTGTTGAATACTTCCAAGGAAAGATGGTGGTAGCTATTTCTTTCATTTTTTGGTTTTCCAGCTCCCATGCAAATTTCCAGGAATCAAGGAACGCTGATTTAATGACTAGATACATATCATTTGTAGGGAGTGCACACCTAGCTATGTTACTTTGGCTGACAGCTGTTTTGGCAAGTGAGTCTGCTACTTCGTTTCCTGCCACTAATCTCAAGCAACTGAAGCCACTCTAAAATTTCAATAACGATAGGATGGAGTGAATTAAAATGACCAATAGCTTGCAAGACACTTAGTGAATCGCAACATAAAACAAACTGTTCTCCAGAATGACAAGCAATCTCTTTAAGGCCAGTTAGGATTGCATAACACTGCTGTAAACATGGATGCCTGATCTGGTAGCCTTCCACTCTTATTAAAATTGGGAAATACAACTCCATAGCCAACGCCTGCGTCAGACTTGGATCTATCTGTAAAAACTATGACTGAACCATCATGGTCCGCCAAATGTCCTAAAAAGGAGATGCGCAGCATCTCAGCACTCATTTCTTCCTTGCTACCAGTGAAGAACCTGCAGTGCTCCACAGAAGGAAGCTTCCAAGGGGGCACAACAGAATTCTTGATTGGCCAGACTTTGACCTTTGGAATAGAGTAATCTTCTAAAATTTTTAAAACTCTGTATCCAAAAGGTTTTGGATAACGCAGATTATGTTCATAATGGCTTAAAATATTTATCATTAAAAACTGCTTGGCAAGTTAACTAGTCAGGAATCCTCTGGATTCTATTGCCCAGTATCAAACAACAAATTCATATCTGACGACATGAATCCAGAGGCAGTTCCACTGAATCTACCAAAAGGCTTTGGATTGGAGATGATTTAAAGGCACCACCCGCAATCCTTATTCCTGCATTATGTACCGAATCTAAAATATTTAGTTTTGATTTCGAGGCTAAAAGTATACCTCACAACCATATGCTAATTTTAATGCCACTATGGCTTTGTAAGGATCATTAGTGATTACTATCTGCTCCCAAGATGTATGGGAAAGCACTCTTAAAACATTCAGAGCTTGCATACACCTGACTTTCAGATCTTTTAGGTGAGGTAAGTCCCACGTTGGCCGAGGGGACCCCCCCACTTAGCCCACTTGGCTTGCTAATTCGGTGGTCCGAGTTCGATTCTCGGCCCGGCCAACGCGGAACCAGAGAAATTTCTGTCTGGTGATAGAAATACCTTTCTCGATATAATGTGGTTCGGATTCCACAATAAGCTGTAGGTCCCGTTGTAGGTAATCAATTGATTCCTAGTCACGTAAAAATATCTAATCCTTTGGGCCAGCCCTAGAGAGCTGTTAATCAGCTCAGTGGGGTCTGGTAAAACTAAGATATACTTACTTTTTTTAGGTGAGGTACCCAAGTCATTCTTTTGTCGAACAGTAATCCCAAAAAACGTGTCTCTTCTTTACATGATATCCTCTGATCATGTATGTAGAGGTCAGGATCAGGGTGTATACCTTTAATGCCACTGCCATTCGTGAGGCTGCAAACGATAGAGAGAGGTCATCAACAAATAAGGAAAACATTATATCTTTAGGAATCACAGAGGCAATGCCGTTAATGCTCAGAGCAAAAAATGTCACACTGAGGACACTTCCCTGTGGAACTCCTTCTTGGCTGTAAAGAGATGAAAATGAGTTTCCAACTTTAACCTTGAACCTTCGATTTTTTAGGAAAGCTTGGGATGAATAATGGTAATTCTCCTCGGAATTCATAATCATGGAGTGTCTTCAAAATACCATAAGCTTTCTCCGAGGTCAAAGAAAACTGATACATGATGTTTTCTGGAGAGGAAAGCCTCGCACATTGATTTTTTCTAGACCCACTAAGATGTCGGTAAAAGAACGCAATTGATGAAAACCACCACTGGGCTGGAGTTATAAGGCCCTTCTTTTCTAAGATCCATATAAGTCGCACATTGACCATTTTTTCCATCAACTTACATATGCATGATGTTAAAAAGCAATAGGACGATAACTAGACGGAGTAGTACCATCCTTCTTTGGCTTCAAAACAGCTGGTAATATAGCCATGTTCCACAAAGCTGGAAATGTATTTTCTTTCAATATTTATTAATGATACGAGCAAAAAACTCTTGTGTTCCATGTGGCAAATTTTCTATCATTGAATAGGTTATGTCATCTGCACCAGGAGCAGATTCATTACATGAGGACAAGGCAGATAAAAATTTCTGAAAGGTAAATGGATGGATATGATATTTAGGGCTAAAGCCCAGGCACTGGGCCAAGAAGGCCATTCAGCGCTGTAATGAAGATTAAATAAGTTGAATTATGGTAAATGAATGAAGATGAATAAGTGAAGGAAATGATTTATAAAATTAGAGTGACTAATAAATAAATTAAAATATGAATTTTAATGAATGGAGAAATATATATTAAAAATAGTTTAATGTCTTTAAAAATCTGTATATGATTTATAAAAATTTATCTAAATATTATTAAAAATTTCGAGATACACTTTAAAAAGGAGATGAGAGCAGAAATGTCTGCTTCAATCTCCCAAGATATTTGAGGGATTGCCCTGGAAATATCTTTCCCTTTGGTTAAAATATCTGGGGCACCATCAGAATGTGCTCCACTGTTAGTATCTCGTCACAGTAAGCACACACTGGTGGGCTGCTTCCTTCTAAAAATAACTGATGGGTTTAAATAAGTGTGCCCAATCCTTAACCTCGTTAAAATAACCCTCTGCTCGTCTGTCAAGCTGGAATGACGAAGGCCACGGCTGTATATTTTTCCTAATACTTATATACTTACTATTATTATTGGCAAGAAGAGAGAAGTCCACCTTTCTTGCCATTTACTTAATACATAAGACCTATAGGACCTTTTAGGTCTGTATGAGGAAATTTCCTGAAGGTTGTTTCTGGCAAAGCGCTAGCAGCTTTTGCTTCCCTGTCTTGCAGTCTCTTTTCCGTGAATCCCCACGTGAGAAGGAACCCAACAGAAAGAGACTGACTTACGCAGACATATATAAGAAAAAGCGACTCCTGAAGTTTTAGGATTAATGGATGAAAGCTATTAAAATCTTTTGATAGCTTCTAAAGTGGTTTTAGAATCCGAGTATATGACAAAATTAGTGTCACTACTTGAAGAACTAAATCTAAGGCAGAGGGCTACGGCTGTTAATTCGGCAGTAAATATTGATGCAAAGTCGGGTAATTTAGCTGTATATGCTGTATCACCAAGGATAACAGCACACCCAACACCAACTATCCGACTTTGATCCATCTATATAAATCTTCACATAATTGGCATGGGTAACGTCGTGCTCTAAGAATTTTTTCTTTTCCCCTAATCTCTTCTTCAGAACAATCCTTCTTCTTATATGGTTTCTTGCATACTAATGCTTCAGGAATAAGCCATGGAGGATTTACGGGATGTTTTACCTCCAGGACTTTCTGGGATTTGAGATGGCTATCCCTAACATTCTCATTCAGTCGAATTTGGAATGGTTTAGAAGCTCTTGTACCAGAGAAATTCTGCGAGTCTGTTTCCTTAAGTACTTGAAAGGAGGGATTTTTGGGAGCACTTTTCATTCTAGCCACGTACCACGCAACCCTAGCTCTTGCCTTCTTAGATCAAGGGGAAGATGATCGTGTCGACATACATGCTTTCAACAGGAGAAGTTCTAAAAGCTCGAGCATATTCTCAGCCCCATGTTCTGTACACATCCCAGTTCCTTTAGCTTGGTTTTACAAGCTGAAGAATAATCTATCTGACAGCCATAGTCTAGCTTGGAGCGACACAGTGAGTCATATAGCCTCAAAAGGGATTTGTTATCAGACCCAACTAAAACCAGAAATAACCTTTAAAATATTCAAAGATTTTTTCACATTAATCTTTAGGGCATTTATGTGGCTGCCCATGTTAATTTGTGGTCCAATAATCATCCCGAGAAATTTTACTTCACTTTCATAAGAAATGATAGATCCTTTTAAACTAAATGTGGGAACTTCTTCCACACACCGGCATCTGGTAAATCTTACTGCAACTGTTTTGGAAGAGGAGAATTTAAAACCATTCTCATCTGCCCACTTAGTAATTGCGTTAATAGACCTTTGCAGATGTTTACATACTGACAATGAATCAAATCCTGTGCAGTATATTGCAAGGTCATCAACAAAAAGTGAGCATTTAACAGGAGGCAAGCTTTTTTCAACCACACTATTTATTGCCACTGAAAACACTTTTACCTTACAAAATCTGTCCGTTAAAAGGAATATATAAATCTGATCATTCTTCCACATATGCCCATCTTGTGCTAATTTTTTACATGATGCCAATTCTCCAGGCACTGTCATATGCTTTTTCGAGGTCAAAAAATACTCCGATGGTCTGACATTGTTGGCGAATCCTTGCTGGATTTGGTTTGTCAGCCTCAGCAACGAATCAAGGGTGGAGCGGTTTTTCCTGAAACCAAATTGAAATGGTGATATTAATCCTTTAGTTTCTAAGTGCCAAACTAGTCTAGTATTTATAATTTTCTCCATCAGCTTACACACGCAGCTGGTAAGAGCTATTGGTCTATAGCTGGTGGCTAGGGAGGCATCTTTATTAGGCTTTTTAATAAGAACAACTATGGATATTTTCCAGTCATTGGGTAAAATTCCAGTTTCCCATATTTTATTTATAATCTTCAGCAAATATTTTTGGCATCGTCTGGGAGGTGTTTAAGCATTTCATATATGATTGTATCCTTACCTGGAGTTGTGGATTCACTAGAGGAGAGCGCCTCCCATAATTCTCTAAAGGAAAACCTGTAGTTGTATGGTTCAGATTTTCCTGAATCTAATTCCAGAATCATTTCAGAATTCCTAATTTTTTTAAATTCTCGAGAATAATTTTTGGCGCTGGAAACTTCAGAAAAGTGTTCTCCCAGCTCATTGGCAACTTCAGTGGGCTCTGTGATCCGTGTCATTTATTTTTAATGAGGGTAAAGGTGACGCAACAAATTTCCCACTCAGTTTCCTTATTTTGCGCCACACCACTTTCAGTGGAGTCTTTGAGTTTATTCATTAATATAGTAAAGCCAACTTTCTCTTTTGGCTCTCTTATAAAAGCACCGTTGCTTGGCTAAAGCACGTTTTGTAGATTAATTTAGACTGAGGAGAACCACTAGTTTTGTAAGGGCTGTAGCACTTCCTAGTAACTTTCCTCAGAATACCACAAGTCTTATTCCACCAGGGAACTGGAGGTCTACGAGGTTTACCTTTTGTTTTGGGAATCGAGCCTTCAGCACTCTTCAGAGTAGATTCAATAAAGTCATCATAAGCATCTAGATGAGAATGAAATGACTCAAAACTCCCTATCTAGTATGACACCCTTACTGAATTTATCCCAATCTGCTCCTCTACCTTCCACTTCGGTAAAACTTCAGATGGACCATTCACAGCATATTTCAAATGGATCGGGTAATGATCACTCCCATTTAAATTCCTCGTTAAACACACCAAACTAAAATCAAGGTGGATACTTGTTGAAGAGTTACTAAGGTCCAAGTGCAAGAGAAATGATGATCATGAATGCTGAGGAAAGTTCATTGACCCATTATTATATAGGATAACATCATTCCTATCAATAACGTCTTCAATAAATTCCCTTTACTGTCTAGAAACCGACTTCCCCAAAGGGGGTTGTGGGCATTAAAATCACCTAGAAGTAAAGGAGCTGGAAGTTGGTTAATTAAGGATTGAATATCTTCACTTTTAAAAGCAAGATCTGGTAGAAGGTATAAGGAGCAGACTTTTATCCTCTTTTCCAAGATGACTGAAATAGCAACAGCCTGTAGAGTTGTATTTAATTGTATTATGGAGTGCTGCAGAGCCTTTAAAATTCCATATAACTCTGCTGTAAAAATTGATGCAACTGATGATACCCTGCCGCTTCTCCCTATACACAGCGAAGTCTACACCAAAGCCTACGCCAGCATCTGACTTTGAGCCATCCGTGAAAAAACTGAAGTGAGTTATCATGTTGCACGGAATGTTCTAAAAATATTGACAGCATGGCCTCACTGGACAATTCTGTCTTGGTAAAATTAAAATATCTACAATATTTTACCTCTGGAAATTTCCATGGGGGACTAACTGAATATTTTGCTGTAAATCTCGATTTCTTGGCATATTTAATTCACGGACAATAGAATTTACTCTAAAAGAGAATGGATGAGGTTGCTTGGGGTGATTTTCATAAAACTGCCAATGCCTTTCATTTCTCATACAAATGCTGGTTAAAGACTTAGGTAACCTCTGGAATCTATACCAGACTCCGAACCAGCAGACGCTATAACTGAAGATCCAGTGGCACCTCATCAGCATCTACAACCATGCTCTCGGTGGGAGATGATTTAAATGCTCCAGTACACAACCGTATTCCTCCATGATGAATTGAGTTGAGCATTTTAAGGCTATTTGGCTTCGTAGAATGTACAGCCTCACACCCATAACTTAATTTTGAAAAGACCAAGGCTTTATATAATCTCAACATCTGAGTTCGGTCTGCACCCCACGAAGTGTGGGACACGACTTTCAGCAATTCATTGCTTTTAAGCATTTTGCCTTAATATATTTCAGATGTGGAATCCAGGTCAGCTTGCTATCAAAAATCAAGCCAAGAAACCTTCTTTTCACCAACACATGGAATTCTCTGCCTATGAATGAATAGATCTGGATCAGGGTGGATTCCCCTTATACGACAAAAGTGCATAGTTACAGTTTTACTGGCGGAAAATCTAAAACCATTAATCTCAGCCCACTTTACTATATTATCAATGCAGAGCTGAAGGCGGCGTTCAGCCACTGCCATCCTTGATGCTGCAAAGGAAATCGATAGGTCATCAACAAGAAGGGTATATGTTATATCTGGGGGAATTATTTTAGAAACCCCATTGATTATCAAGGCGAACAAGGTTACACTTAAAACACTTCCTTGTGGTACTTCTTCCTGATTGAATACATCTGACATTGTTGCTCCAACCTGAACCTGAAATATCCTATTTTTTAAAAAAAGTCTTAATAAAGAGGGGCAAATTGCCTCTCAGGTTGCATTCATAAAGGACCCTCAAAATGCCATATCTCCATGTTGTATCATAAGCCTTCTCTAAGTCAAAGAAAACAGTGATGTGGTGCTGCTTGTTGGCAAAAGCTTCACATATTGAAGATTTCATTCGTACCAATACATCAGTTGTGGAGTGCATACTCCGAAAACCACACTGAGCAGGCGACAGATATTTACCTCTTTCCATGTACCACATCAATCGTGTGTTCACCATTTTTTCTATGATCTTACACAAACAAGATGTTAATGCGATAGGACGATAATTTTCTGTCTTGAATGGATCTTTCCAGGTTTCACAAATGGCAGTAATTTTCACATCTCCCAAAGCTTGGGAATATATGTTCTCGGTAAATTCTGTTAATTAGGCTTAATATGAAAAGTCTGGTATTTTCAGGGGTATGCTTAATCATTGAATATGTTATATCGTCCAGTCCAGGAGCTGATTCATTACATTTATTCAAGGCTGATTCAAATTCTCTAATAGTAAAGGGAACAAAATTGTATTGCTCATTTGTCTTAAGGAATTAAAATCAATTTTGACCTGTTCCATTATCCGCTTTGAGCTGAATAGGGTCTATCATCATTTTTCTTTGTAACATTAGCAAAATGCTTAAACTCATTTGCCACTAACTGGGGGTCTGCCACCTCACAACCATTCACCTTGATAACTGGAGGTTGACAAGGAGTAAACTTGCCTGCTATTTTTCTAACTCTCTTCCAAACTAGAGTCAGAGGAGTTTTTCGAATTTAGTGAAGATATGAAAATAGTCCAAGATTCGTTTTTCGTGCTTTTTTGATTTCCATGCGAAATGAGCTCTCGCTTTTCGAATTCTACACGATAATACTCACATTTTCGTCTGCGGTATCTGGTGAAGGCAGATCTCATATTTCTATGAGTTTCCTGGCATTTACGTGTCCACCAGGGAACTGGTCGGCGGGACAAATTTGGCCCGAAGTCCTAGGTATAGATTGAAGACCAGCTGAGAACATTATTGTATTCAAAAAGTCAAGAGCGTCATCTACACAGGGAAAGTCATCAGCAGAGTCATCTATTGAGCTGTGCTCCTGGAATGTTGACCATCAGCTTACCAATGTTCCATTTGGGTAGCCTTGAAGATGGAGGATGGGGACTTGATGCTACACTCACCACTATCGGAAAAAATGGTCACTGGTTAAATCTATCATTTATAGTTCTCCAATTAAAGTCAATAAGACAGTCATCACTACATATAGATAAATCAATTGCTGATAACGTGCCTGTTTGAACATGAAAATGCGTAGACTCCCCAGAGTTGAGGATCCCAACATTTTCATCTTCTATGATGGAACCTAAAACACCTTCCTCTTTGATTGGTGATGATGTCACCCCAAAGAGGATTTCTGCTATTCATATCTCCCAAAATAACAAAAGGGCGTGGTAACTGTTGAATAAGAGATTTAAATTCATTAATGGGGAAGGCTTCATTAGGTGGTAGATAAAGAGAGCATATTGTATATTTTCTTTGCAAATGGATCTGCACACCTATCACTTGCAATGCTGATTGGATACTGATAGGATTTTGTGGGGTGTCATTTCGAACATACAAAGCGACACCACCATGGCTTCCAATATTCAAATTATAGGTGGAGTGATAGGATGTATACTCTCGTGGGCTGGGGCACTATTATTACCAATCATTGTCTCCTGCAGAGCTATACAAACAGGAGACACTTCTGATATGAGCAGGCCATTAACCCTTTAACCGTTTAGTACGTATATATACGTAACGCGTTAACGCTCCCTGAGCGGTTTAGTACTTATATATATACGGAGAGCAGATGTTTTGGCAGTGGCGTTTAGTACGTATATATAAGATTCATTTTTCCTGCCTTTCTTTCAAGGTTAATCCCCTATAATATGTTTTCTCTAGGTCCAAGGAAGTGTGGTTGACCATATCCAAACAAAACCACTTCCTTCCGAACCCCCTTTTTTTATCGAAACTTTCTTGATTTTCTATATCTAATGCGGGAATTCGCCAGTCACTCGGCGACTTCACTATGTAGCGAGTCAACACGCTGATGTACTGATTCGTTCACTTACACGGAATTTTGGTCTTTTGCCGCAGGGGATAGAAGGGTTATAATCCTATCTAATCCAACTGAGTATCAGCCATGGGTTGCTTTCTGCTTCTCTGTTTATCTTTTCCAGCTCTAACGCAAATGAAAAACGATAATTGATTGCTGTTTATTGACATTTATTCTAATTGAAATATGAAAAATGTTGTTACTTTACGATATCTTCAGCGATTGTGACTGAATAATAACCGCAAACTGTTTTTATTAATTCTAAATTCCTAGCATTGGCAATAATTGTAATTTATTTCATCAATTTAAATTTAGCATTTCAGTATCTGTGTAAGTTGTTTACGCCGCTATGTGTGTGTATAATATAGTATATATATATTACATACACAGATGCATTCATACATGCATATATATACGTGTGTATATATATATATATATATATGTGTGTGTGTGTGTGTCTGTATATATGTATATATGTATGTAATATGTATGTATGTATGCATGTACACAGCAACATAATATAATTTATACGATGCTGAAACAATTTTTAGTGAAATGCTAAAGTTGAATTGATGAAATAAATTACAATTATTGACCCATATTAGCAATTATTTATTTAGAATAAATAAAAAAAACCGTTTGCGGTCATTATTCAGTTGCACACGCGCTGAACCGTTACATGCACTGAACTATCCTATATATATATATATATATATATATATATATATATGATATATATATATATATATATATATATACATATGCTAACTGTTCTTTTTATAGAGTTGTTAGAATTCTCTACTGTTATGGATTATCTATTCCAAAATTGTTAGGTTTGAATTACTGTACATGGCACCGTTCAAAGGGGGGTAAATGAAAATACAAAGAAAACTCACGACTAAAGGATAATTTTATTTACAAAACAGTGATAATGATTAATTTCATCATCTTTTTTGTGCAGATTTAAAGATTTATCACTGTAATGAAATTGCCACTTGTCAAGTAAGAAATCTTAGGCACGCAAATTAGTGCCAACCGGTTCACAATCATCATATATATGTATATCTTACTTTACTGTCTGTACCTTGTTAGCCCTGAATCTGTTTTCGTCATTCTCACTGTCGGATGAATTTTGAGCATTGACTCTTGTCCAAGAAATTTATACATACCTTTCATTTAGATGTGGTATTTGTGTATTGTTTCATGTTCGTGTTCTATAGCTGACCCTTATATATATATATATATATATATATATATATATATATATATATATATATACTATATATATATATATATATAATATATATATATATATCATATATATATATATATATATATATATATATATATATATATCTATATATATATATATATATATATATATATGTATGTATACATATATATATATATATATATATATATATATATATATATATATATATATATATATATATATATATATATATAAGGGTCAGCTATAGAACACAAACATGAAACAATACACAAATACCACATCTAAATGAAAGGTATGTATGAAGTTTATTATATGATGTATATATATATATATATATATATATATATATATATATATATATATATATATATATATATATATATAGTATATATATAAATTTCAGTGCATGTAACAATTCAGCTCGTGTAACTGAATAATGACCACAAACTATTAGCAATTGGCAATAATTTTAATTTATTTCACCAATTTAACTTTAGCATTTCAAAAAAATTGCTTCAGCACCTGTGTAAATTATGTTTATGTTGCCGTGTTCATACATACATACATACATACATACATACATATATATATATATATATATATATATATATATATATATATATATGTGTGTGTGTGTGTGTGTGTGTGTGTGTGTGTGTGTGTCTCATGCATGAATGTATGCATATATGTACATAGCGACAAAAACATAATTTACACAGCTGCTGAGGCAATTTTCATGAAATACTAAAGTTGTTTCTATGTGCACTATAAATCTATTTACATATTTGTGTAAATAGATTTATAGTGCACATAGAAACACCGCACACACAATATAGTTGCCATCATGAGGAGTTAATAACAGTGTGTATTTTTTTTTACTACATTGTATCATTTATTTCAATACAGTGAGTCTGGGATAGATATGGGCATTAGTTTACAATTTATTTTGATCTAAAGCCGTTTACCGTATTAATTCAATTCTTCATATTTCACTTCTTTTTCATCTTCACGATTAGATACGCCTACAAGCGTCAAGCTGTTTTCCGTTTCAGGCCTAACATGGAAAGGTGTGGCGACGTGCCTGCCACATCTGCATGATATCCAATCTTAGCTCAAGGTTTTATGAATCAAATTTGGGAAAGTGGCAACGTCTCAAACGTACTACATATTCGTTGTCATTTTTGTTTGACTATGATATTGATATAGAAATTTGTAAGACTTAGCCACGCAGGTGGTATTGACTGAAATGATCTGTGGATGTTTACAGCTCCAGTTCCCTCCCACCCGCAGCGAATATCATGGGCTTAATATTAGGGCCTGGAATCATAACGAGTCCTTTTGAAAGATTCCAGTTCCTTCTTTCATTTATGATGGTCAGTTCGGAATTCCCTAGTCGACGGTCAAAAGTCAAGGGGGAGAGTAAAAGTCGTTTAATTTGCCTGTACAAAAGGGAGATGAGTAATTCCGCCATTGCCCATGAAACAAAGAATTGGAATCGGTCTCAAGGGCTGGTGATAATCCGAGGCACCATTCTTCAACTAATGTTCGAGTGGTTCCCCCACCACCAAACTCGACGCAGGTGGAAGGAGAGGAGACCATGGAAACAACAACTGTACATTACCTTCCAAGGATACCCTGAATATGCCTTTGATATATATATATATAGTATATATATATATATATATATATATATATATATATATATATATATATATATATATATATTATATATATATATATATATATATATATATATATATATATATATATATATATATATATATATATATATATAATTATTATTATATATATATATATATATATAAACATACATATATATATATATATATATATATATATATATATATATATATATAGTGTGTGTGTGTGTGGTGATATATACTGAGTTTTTTTTTATTTTACTTTATCAATACTTTGTGACTGTTCTTATAAAGAAACCGAATCAATTTCCTGCGTTTAGAAGAAAAGGGATTTGCCGCGAGCGAACAAGACAACAACAGGTGAGGTCGGGTCAAAATTCTCCCCCTATCTAGCCTCAGGCATGGCACAGGTGACTATGTTTTGAACCCCTGCTGATTTATGCATCGGGCCTCGTCTTTACCGTGATAAGAAGTTTTGTGCTTTCCACGCTTTTTCTGTAGGCCCCAAGAGAGCTTGATAATCACCCCCAAACAATGCTGATTCCTCCCAGACGCACTTCCACCCAAACTTTCCTAATTTTCGTTATCTAGTGCACCACTCAGTATATCAGAATGGCGAGACGAGCACGTTCATACCGTCGCTCCATTCCTGACGAAGACATTCCGTTGTATCTATTTCAAGACAGCGATAATGAATCAGCAGCTTCCTCGATAGAAGAAGACAGTGAGAGTGACACGAGCCTTGATAGCGATGAAGGTTCAGATACGGAAAACGATGGCGAATCATCATCACCATCTCCTTCAGATCATCCAACTCCTGCAGCAGCACTTCCCACAGTCGCCTCTTTGCATTGGTCATGGGTTCCTGGTGATGCGTTTACGCCCAATGTTTTTGACTTTTCGAGGCAGAATAGTGGAATTCAACAAGGAAGTGGCATTGACGAAAACAGCTCAGAATTGGACATATTTTCATTATATTTTGATATGGGAATGATGAACATTATTGTGGACGAAACAAATAAATACTGTGCGTACAAACGTAATCAATCATTTCTATACAGATTTTCAAGATTACGTCAGTGGAGAGACACAAACGTGGCTGAAATGTATGTGTTTTTAGCTGTTTCGTTGCTTATGTCTCACAACAAAAAATTTTCGTTGAATGAATATTGGGCTAAAGATCCTTTGCTATTTTCGCCAATTTTTGGGAAGCTAATGTCTTCAAATAGATATGCTTTATTATTACGCATGCTGCATTTCAGTGACAACAGTTTGGATCCTGGAAATGACCCTTTGTTCAAGATTCGCAGTGTTTTTGACCGAATCAATAACAAAATGAAGGAGCTATTTTATCCGTTCGAAAACGTCGTTATCGATGAATCACTGATGTTATTCAAAGGACGTTTATCATTTCGGATGTACATTCCTTCCAAAAGACATCGCTTTGAATCAAACTCTTTTTAATGTTATGTGATTGCGAAACTGGCATGGTGATTGACATGGTGGTATATACAGGTAAATCTAATGGACTTTCGGTTAATGATCCACTTGGAAAATCAGGTGCAGTGGTTCGAGAAATGCTGAAAAACTTGCTCGGGAAGGGTCATAATTTATATATTGATAATTGGTATTCAAGCCCACACCTCGCAGATTTTCTCTATCAAAATAAACAAATGGAGGTGTGCGGGACTGTAAAAGGAACGAGAAAAGATATGCCCAAATTCTCAAAGCTTGCCAAAGGTGGGAAACAGTCATTTCACGCCAACAATATTCTTGCCTTCAAGTGGCATGACAAGCGAGATGTAACAATGCTCACAACGTTGCATGAGGGAAAAATGGTTCCCAGTGATAAAATTGACTATAAGACAGGAGAGGTTATCATGAAACCAGATGCTGTATTGTCATATAATGAAAATATGAGACTAGTTGATAAATGTGACATGCAAGTGTGCTCTGTGGAATGTTTACGTAAGTCTAGGAAGTGGTATATAAAACTTTTCTTTCACCTTCTTGATATTGTTGTCCTGAATGCTTACAATTTATATCTAACCGCCACTGGAGAGAAACCACCCCTGAAAGTTTTCGTCTAAGTCTTATCAGACAAATCCTCGAAAGATTTACAACGTCTGATGAAGTCTTCAATGGTGGGCGTAGGTCTGGTGAAGCTACAAACCCATTGCGTCTAACCGCCCGCCACTTCATAGATGTCCTTCCACCCACAGAAAAAAAGAACAACGCTCAGAAACCTTGCTATGTTTGTCACCATAGCAAAAGAAGATCAAAAAAGAGAAAAGACACCAGATATTATTGTAAGGAATGTGACGTACCCCTTTGTTTGACACCATGTTTCAAAGATTACCACACACTGAAAAGTTTCTAAATTGTAAAATACTGTATCTAACTGTATATTTTAGTTATATAATCAAATTATGTGATATGATTAATTTCATTGGCCTGATGGTGTAATAAATATTTTCAATATGGAAAGTGTTTTATTATCTAAAATAAGTAGTCAACATACTTTTTAAATCAAAATCACATTCTATGAAAATACTGTTCTTATAAAAACTATAATATGCTTCATTGATGAAAAATCTGATAAACGGATAAATACACAAGAATTAGTAGTACAAGGACCAAACAAGATTGAATATCATAAGACAAGGTTTACTTTCTTATCAAAAGTAAGAGGTTCCACCATCAATCTGGTAAAAGATGAAAACAGAAAACAGACAAGAGACTAAAAACATGAGGGAGAGAGAGAAAAAACAACTAGCATCATTCTTATAATAACAGACTTTGGGGGAGTTTGGGCAAGGTCGGAGAAAAAAGCTAATAATGATAATAATAACAATAATAATACCTCACCACTGAATTGACGAAGACTCATTATTGGAGGTAATCAGATGACATACTGTCCTCTCGTGTGTACTTTTATTACAAAAAATCTGATATATATGATGTAATTTGTTTTAGACACTCGAGTATTTTGTGCATTAGAAGATTTCAAAATACGATTTTTCTTAAAAATAAATGAAAATTTATATCATAATAATATTGAAAAGACTGAAATAACACAGTTCACCCCATTTGTATGCGGTTTCCAATAACTGTAAAGACCAGAGACGTAAGAGCTGAATAAGGACTATAATCAGAGATGATCCAACTCGTGTCTTCAGTATTCTAGGTCAAATCAAAGATGATAATCTTATCTAGTTAATTAACATTTATTGTAGTTGAAATAAGTAAATCATTGACCAGTTGAATAATTATAATTCTACTATAATATCTTCTGTGCTTATGGCATTTATGAGGCTTCATCCTACATCATTCTCATTGTTTCTCATTTATATTTTTCCAAAACGGAGAATGTATGTAATTTCCGATGAATTATTGATAATACTGACATAAATAAATGAATAATTCATCGGAAATTACATACATTCTCCGATTTTAAAAATATAAATGGTAATTAACTACATATGATTATCATCCTTGATTTGACCTAGTATACTGAAGGCTCGAGTTATCATCTCCGATTATAACCCTTTTCAGCTCCTACGTCTCTGGTCTTTACAGTTATATATATATATATATATATATATATATATATATATATATATATATATATATAATATATATACATAAATAAAGATATATTAGGTTATATATATATATATATATATATATATATATATATATATATGTATATATATATATATATATATATATATATATATATAATATATATATATATATATATATATATATATAATATATATATATATATAATATATATATAGTATATATGTTTAATATCTTTTTCATTTAGAAAACAGACGTGTATCATAGATGATATAAAATTCATAAAGAATCTAGGTTTAGCCCAGAGTTTGGATTGTACGGGCTTCGAAATGCGAGATCTTTTGGAAACAACTTGAATATGTATACCATATATAGTCTGTCAAAGAAAAATCTGGTGATTAATAACAATTATAATTCGAATGGCTAATTGTTGTAACCTATTATTTATAAAATTCTAGAACGTCAAAAAAGGAAGAGTTTCATATATACAACGAATAAATTTCAATTCACGTAACTGCACGTGTGTCGGTTCTACAAGAAAGTTATTTTCCAAATGTCGCCACGCTGATATTTGTATTGCCAAGGGGGTAAATTATTATAATTATCCTCAGAGCTGGAAAGAGCAGGCGTATAAATCCGTGACAGTGGCGGAAGGAAACAACCATACGTATATATGTTAATAGTAAACTGATAAAAGATAGCAAACGTAGCCCCGCTGCAGTAAAAAAAATAGCGCGAACGGGAGAGTAGTTGCCAAGTTGTGTTTTTTACTTTTTGCTGACAGTATGGGTATGGTAACTGCTCGCTGACCGCACTCTTGACTGACAGCGGGGGCACGAACGCTGCTTCCCATAGAAAACGGTTATTGGGTTAATTCTTCCCATTTAGCTCTTAATCCCCATGACAGTTCCACTGTAGAAAAAATGAGAATGAATTTACTTCCCTTTAGAGGCTGTTAAATTAGAGCCTCTTTTAAGAGCTTTCAGCTTACTGACTTGCTCCTTATTTCCGGAAGGAGGAACCGATTATTTATGGCTGCCTTCCTTTTCAGAGGGTTATCGGTCTCAGGAACACCAGACAAAGATGATGCTGCCTGAGGAGGGGTGTGAAGGTTGGACATTGGTGCATTCTCCAAAGGATCAGAAGCACCATTTGCAGCTGGTACAGCCTCCAGTGAGGTGGAAGTGCCAGGTACACCTGGCACAGCCTCCAGAGAGGCAGGAGTCCCAGAAATCATTGGTTCTGCTTATAAAGAAGCAGAAGTGCCAGAAAACCACTGGCACTGCCTCCAAAGAGGCGGGAGAGCCAGAATCAACTGGCACTGCCTCCGAAGAGGGCAGGGGCGCCAGGAATTACTGGCACTGCCTCCGAAGAGGCAGGGGCACCAGGAATTACTGGTGCGGCCTCCGAAGAGGCGAGGAGCGCCAGGAGTCACTAGCGCAGCCTCCGAAGAGGCATGAGCGCCAGCAATCACTGGCGCTGCCTCCAAAGAGGCACGAGTACAGGTCGTAACTGGTGTTTTATTAACATTAGTTTGGTGACATTGATATTTCTTCTTCGGTGGAAGCAAACACTGGAAAAGGATATTCCTGGTCTAATGTACTGACTCAACACTCTCTCTTTTGCCTCTCCAAATGTGATACGTTCGGTCACCCTTAATGTCTGAATTTCTTTTTCCATGATGTATACATCGCAATTAAGTGAAGATGATGGATGATTTTCTCCACAATTGCACACATCTCGGCTCCTTATTACATATGCCATGCTCTGGCTCACTGCATTTAACACAAGTAGCAGGCTTGCCTTGTAATTTCTGTCTGCATGACCCCAACATGTGTCCAAATTCTTGACAATAAAAACATCTCCTCGGTCTTGGGATATACTGTTTAACCTTAAAAACGAACCAGGCTGCTTTCACTATACTAGGCAATCGGGTGGAAGTTGAAAGTAACCATTAAATTGGGAAGCGGGACTAGGACTCCATTTATCTTCTTCATTCTTTCAATTCTTATTACCCCTTGATCCCTTAATTCCTCTACGAGCCTTTCCTCAGAGTAAGTCACAAGCTGGGGTGCATATATCATGCCCTTGGAGTAATTCCAAAAAGCATGTACTGCACATCCTACTTTAACTCCTCCAAGGTGAGATAAGTTTTTAGCTTTTCACTCTCTTTTGCCGAGGCAGATTCCACTGTCAGCTTTCCTCGCCCCTCAGAAGAAAATCTTTGGGTCTCGGCCACAGCACCTGACAATATCTTTTATATACATTTAAAATGTCACAATCAGAGTCTTCCAAATTAAAAGTCAATATTTATCATACGAGTTTTCAAACATTCCAGGTCCTATTTCTGTAACTATATTTTCACTAAATTTCCCCTTACTCCGTACTGGAGCATAGGGTTTCAGTGTGATTACACTGGAAGGAAGGTTTTTTGGAGTTTTCCAGAGGAAGGTTTGCCAGTGGAGGTTCCCGCAGTCATCAACTGGTGCCGATTCATTACCATCAAAGGGTCGAGGGGTACTTAATTCTTTATTTGTATTATTCATAAAGATCAAAAGTATTGGTAAAAAAAAAAAGAAAAAAAAAAAAGATAAATAAACCTGAAAACCTTAAAAAGACATCATCAGCCTTTCATGAAGTTTATTCTTCCACTAATGGCACAAGTGAGAACCAACTCCCAAATGTCCGCGTCCTACCTCCCCACAGGGGATGCACACATGATTAGAGTGGCCCAAGTGTAAGCCAAACCCGCTTGATAGGACTGATAGTATTACCAGAATACAATCATCCCCACCTAATCAAATTATGGGCAAACTGGGACAGAATGCGAGAGTCCTATCCGCAAGTTCCGCCTGATATCACTCAGGTCCGAACATTATGGGGCAGTTGATGGTCCTGCCATGGTTTCCCACTATTTAGCTTCAGATATAAAACCCAGTCCTAGCTATGATCTTTTCTGTTTACCAGGGTCCAGTAAATTTTATCAAAGGTGGAAATTTCCACAATTAATCCAAAGGAAAAAAAAAAAAAAAAAAAAAAAAAAAAATAAAATAAAAAATAAAAATTACATGAAGGAGAAGGATGTAGTAATGAATGAAAATATTGCAGAAAGAAGGAAAAGTTTTGACTAATTTAGTTGGATCAGCAGCTGAGCCCCAAGGACCAGTGAAAAAGGAACCCACCAGGCATCATGGCACAGCTGCTGGTCCCTAAGCCCCCTACCCACGCCAAGGGGTCAGCATCTAGGGGGAACACTGGTGGAGGTGTTGGTACATATTTGCCATTTATTTTTCTTATTTATTCCAGACTTCAGGTAAAGGGGTTTTTCCAATTAATTTTTGAGATAAATCTACCCATGACTGACGTTTGGCTTGTTTTACTTGATATCGAAATCTGGCTCGTGCCTTCTTAAATAAGAGTAAATAATAAGAACATTTATTTCTGGAATAACGGGTAAAAGCTGCTCGTATTGCTTTACGAGCTATTTGACATTGAAGGTTCCACCAAGGAACTGGCTTCTTTTGTTTAAATTTTCCAGTTGTACGAGGAATTGTCTGTTATGGGCAGCATCAATAATTAGTTTACAAAGGAAATCCAGGGCATCATCCAGGGACTGGAAATCCTCAAAATCCATTTCTGAAAAAGTTAGGGTTTTGAATAATGCCCAGTTAGCTTTATCCAGAAATCCAACGAGGTGATCTTGGTGTAGCAATTTCACCTACTACATTATAAAGATGGGAAAATTCATCACTTCCTAATCCTTCACTCATTGCATTCCAAGAAAAAAGGTCAAGATAACAATCAGGACTGCATACCTGATAAATCTATCACAGAAAAGGTCCCAGTTTGAATATGAAAAAGTGTTGTTGGTTCTCCAGAATTAAGGATTGCAAGCTCTTGGTCATCAATAAAATTATAAATATTGTTTCCTCTAGGATTGGAGATTACATCACCCCACAGGGGGTGTCTTCCATTAAAATCACCAACAATAAGAAAAGGCCTTGGAAGCTGATTTATTAATTCATCTAATTCTCGAGTCAGATTATGATATGTTCTATTTGGAGCTAAATGTAGTGAACATATGGTATATTTCTTTTTCAAAAAATCTGAACACCAACTACTTGTAAATCTGTTTGCAGTGGATATTTTTTGTGAGCTGTATCTCGACCTAATAACATAGCACTTCCACCATGAATCCCTACTTGCTCATCATAATCAGAATGATAAAAAATGTATTCTTTAGGCATATTTCTTGTCCAAGCATAGTCTCTTGCAGGGCAATGCCTTTTGGTAAGTTTTCTTTGATTAAAATTTGTAGAGATTCATATTTGGCTTGCATCCCCTGACAGTTCCAATGCAAAATTGAAAGCCTGCAATCCATTACGATTAATAATTATTTATTATCTTTTACACGTTTAACCTGGGGATATTACTCTGGATAAGGATGGATTTCTGAGAGGAGAGTTCATTACTTTCATTTTCCCTTTTATCTTTTCTTTTTTCTGATGTTCTCTCTCTTTTCCTGTTATCTGACTTGGGCAGAGTTCCATAGGATTTAGTCAGCTGTATTCCTTTAGTTATCTCAGCTGTACATGGTTTAAGAACCTGTGGTTTTGGTTGCTGGAGTGATGTGCTACTTTCACTATTTAAAGAACATCCCGCTTTAGGTTTGGATCATCACCATGCTCCTTTCCACGTGGCGTTGTCTCAGCCTGGTTTGGCTTTGTGACTGCTGCGGATGGTTGCTGTTGCATTGCATGAGTAGCTGGGACTTGTACACTGGACTGTGGCTTCTTAATTACTGAAGAAAATGTAACTCACGCTCTTTATTTGAAGTTCTAGTACTTCTTTCTAGCGTCTTTAAACGAAATCTTTTCCATAACTTTAACTGTTTGCACCTCCTTCTCTAAAATAAATTTTACACAACGTTTTGAGGATGCAGGATGGTTTTCTCCACAATTAACACAAGACTGGTGGTTCATTGCATGGTCCATGTGCTTCTTCTTTGCCACAATTACAACATAAAGCAGGTTCTTCATTCACTTTTTCTTTCTACATTTCTGGATCAAATGACCAAAAATCTGGCAGTGGTAACATCTCAAAGGTGATGGTATGTATGGCTTGACTTTGAAGTTCAGCCATCCCCTGCCTTGATAGCATTAGGTAATTTAAAAGTGTTAAAAGTGAGGATTAGCGTTGCCAGGGGAAAAAACATCTGATCTCCCACCTTCTTTCTCATTCTGACCACCTTTGCCACATTCTGTTCCTCTAATTCCTGCTGAATTTCTTCGGTGTCTAATAAGAGCAGTTTGGGAGCATATATTACTCCTCGACTTTGGTTATGAATAGGATGAGGGAAACACGTAACTTTTCGCCCAACTAAGGTATTCATCTTGAGCAATTTGTTTTTCACTTTGTTCAGGTGAGGACTTCGACTAACAGGGTCCCATCATCCTGTGGACGAATTTTGGTACACTGTTACATATATTATTAATTTCTCTGCTTGCTTTAAATACGCTGATATTCTGCAATACATCAGCTTCGAGCCTAAGAACAAAAATTTATTTTGTATGAAACTAATTCATACATACCAGGAAGAATCTCCATTTTTCCTTTCTTATTACTCTGAATATTTAAATTCCTTTAATTCACTTTTGCATTTTTCTTTCTTTCCAAAAAACAGAAGAAAAAAGGTTCCATCGTTAACGATGTTCGAACCTGAATTATCCATTGCCAAGTCCATTTCCATGCCTGAGTCAGATAAAAGAGGGGGGTTTGCCATATTTACGTAAGGATACAATTCGTCCGCGTATTCCCCATACCCACCACGGAGCCACAATAGAGGAAGGGGTCATCCTTTTTACAAAGGCCGCCCTAGGGGTATTACCTGGATGTACACCTCACCCTCAGTGCTAAGGCGTTGTGATGTCCATCGAGATCAGACCCGGCACTGAGGATAGGGTTTGACATTAACTTTCCCCTCGCTCGACCACGTCAGGTAATCGAGTTTTACGGGCGAGGTGGCATGCCGTCCATCCTCACCCTCCTTCAAATCGGGAGAATAAGTCTAATCATGTCCAAAACCAGCCAATAGCCATCATCATAAATTCCATACCTTATAGGGGGAAGAGGCAGAAAGATGAAATTTTTTAGTAGAAGGAAAAGGGCTGACTTGTTTAGTTTGGATCAACAGCTGGGCCCCAAGGACCAGTGAGAAAGTAACCCCACCAAGGCATCACAGCCCAGCTGCTGGTCCCTAAGCCCCCATCCCACGCCAAGGGGTCAGCATCTAGGGGGAGACTTTGTACAAACCTCAAGTATTTGAAATAAATGTGGACTTTGTACAAACCTGAAGTATTTATCAACAAAAAGTTACTCACATACACCAAAACGCCGCAGACAACATAAAATAGAGTATATAAACCGAAAAGTTCAACATTACACAATATATACATATGGATCCAAATCAGAATACAGAGTCAGATAAGCTGCAGTGTCCCAAGCAAAACATTTCTCATCCCAATAATGCCTCAATATGACAGCGGAGTTATGTACAATAACATCAGCCACAAAAATAATCAAAGAACACTTATCTAATAATTTCTGATTTATAGCGACTCCAGAAGCGCTATGGAGGCCATTCAAAGTTACAATCCAAAAATGTATTGTACAACAGTTTTTTTTTCATTTAGAGTTATATGATAATGGAAACAACATTGAAATATGTTGGATCCCAGCCATGTAAGGATAAAAGAAAACAAAGTGGCTGACCTCTAAAGAAGCAGTCCACATGATAAAGCAAATGTAACCATCGCTATTAATGAATATATAAGGATATATAAAAGTAATCATTGCACATACTATATGGCAAAATGTATGGAATGAAAAACCTCAAAATGATAAATTGAAACAAATAAAACCTGATGTTAGGAAATGGAGTAGCATCATATCAGAGAGACACACACAAGTAATCCTGACACGCGTCCATTAGAGGCCATACTTGTCTGACACATGGGCACTTAACGAGCCGGCCACGTGGCCCTACTCTCGAGTCCAGTGTCCAAAGTATGACCAGCAACGACTGTCAAACTTTGGAAAAAATCAATCAATAATGGATATATTTTGCCAGATATTGAAGTTTAAGAAGAATTGTGAATTATTTAATAAAATATAAAAAATAAGTCTAATGATAAAAGCACAAAAAAACCTTAGAGCACTTAATGAATTTCAAAACATAAGTCTTTGTGCAGCTTTTAATTCAATTTTACTTAATTTTAATTTATTCCACATCATACTGAATGACATATTTGGTTCCCAATTCTTGGCCTCAGGCTTAAACCCTGGCATTTATTCTAATCCTTCGGGCTAGCCTTATGAGAGCTGCAAAGTTAGCTCAGTAGTCTGGTTAAAACTACTTTTATAATAGTAAACAAGTCAAAATTATACCATTTGATGGGCAATCATGAATGTAAACTCAAAGGTCAAGGGTTAAATAATAAATATGCTACTCAATAAGTAATGAAGGTTATAGTTAAGAAAAACATAGAAAAATAATATGGGTTCTACTAGCGTTTTTATTGAATAATTGTTGCTCCCAAGAAAATCAACTAAATTGTAGCCAATAAAATCTTGACTAAAAAGAGAAAGTTGGAAAATTTAACTACCAAATTATGGCTGTATGTAAGAGAATTATATTACATTCATAAGGTAGATTGAACCATGGTTTTTTTTTTGTGATGTAAACCAATGCACTGCCGTCTTGCAATTTGACTATTAATGATAATTTTTTTTGTTTACGATAAACAGTTTGTTCTGGTATACATAGCACACTGTATTGTAACTAAATAAATTACTTTTGTTCAGTATTTTATATTAATCTCACAACTTGTGTTTCCAGTAAGTATTATTTGGTGCACACTAATAAGTGTAAGCAAGAAAAATAAGGAAATTAATAACTGGCAAACATAAAAATGGTTGATTTTGGTGAGGTTTTGTTTACATGTCTTTCGTCTGGCAGCATAGTCAGTGCTAGCAGCTCGGACCATCCTTGCTTACGTCACAAAACAACGAACAGGCCTTGTCTCTCGGTGGTCTTGGTGGAACACCATTTTCAAGTGAAAATGTTCTGGATAATACATCATCAATTCTCACTTGAAAACTACAATTTGCTGAGTTTTGGATGAACCCAAGTAAATGTCCATGAATGTTGTTCTTTTGTAAAGTTTTTAATATAGGATACCTCCATGTAATATCTAAAGACAGCTACAGTTATTTATTTTTGCTCAAATCCTCTACGTATATGGTCTTCGAGGTTAGAGAGAGAATCTAGCATAGACCTGTTACACTGTGACCTGAATTGAGTGGAAGTCAAAATTTTATTTTCACAAATGTGCCATGTTAATCGAGCATTTACCATTTTTTCTTGAAATTTGCATTAGCAACTTGTTTGAGAAATTGGTCTGTAGTTATTTACATAACTTGGAGCTTTTCCATGTATGGGGATAGGAATTATTATTGCTTTACACCATTCATCAGGAAATAAATTTCTAAGCCATAAATGATTATAAAATTCTAATAAGTATGACTTTGCCAAAGGTGCTAAGTGGCAAAACATCTCAAAACAAATACTGTCACCTCCAGGAGCAGATTCATTGCAGTTTGTGAGCGCATATCCCAACTCTTCTATATTAAATTTTCTATTATAATATGTCTTCTATAGTTTCGAAATTTATTGTTATTAGTTCTATATATTATTTTTCTTTGTGAGGAAGTGGTCATCTAAATTTCTATCGCTACTTACATTTGCTAAGTTTTCTCCTATTATATTACTTATTTCTTTGGATCAAGTACGTACTCTTTATCCATTTTTGAATATGGCATATCTAGTTGGTTTCATATGGGTACCATTTATTTTTATTAAATTTTTCATATCTTTTGTATTGGAGTATTATTAGAGAGAACTGAGACGTATTTCCTCCATGAAATTATTCTTCCTTAAATTATTTCCTTTTAAAATTTTACAGATTTTGTTGTATAGAGGCTTTAATGCGTCAATTTCTAGCAACAATAATAGTCATTTTTTTGTGAAGTTCTTTCTAATATTGGTATGTTTTGTTCATTTATTTTACTGAACCCTATTCAAAATATCTTAAATTGCATCCCTATTATGATTTTATATTTTATTTATTCATTCAGTTAGCTCATCAGACCACCATAGACCTTTGTGCTTTGTTGGATGGGGCTTTGAGATTAGATTATAAAATTTTGGCACATAGCCAAGCGCCGGAGCCGAGGGGCCATTCAGCGCATATATATCTTAAGAATAAAAAAAAGTCACAGTCGCACAAACAAACAGACACACAACCGATCTAACATACAAATCATTCATTCATAAAAAACCAAACAAGATACCTAAAACAATTAAGAGAAAATTAAAAATTCATAAAAAAAGACCAATATTTTTTAAAATGTCATAATTTGCTCTGCTGAGCACCTTCACCTAAAATATCGGCAAGAGTCTTATTTCAAAATGAGGGCACTCCACCAAAATATGCACCTCAGTCAAATCCACATGACAGGTGGAACAGCGAGGAACCTGCCTATCTGCTCCACTCATCACTAGATACCCGTGAGTACATTTAGTGTGGCCATACGCAATCTAGCTAAAAAACTATCTCAGACCTTCTATCCATCCAGCTATGAGGCCAAGGATGAACAGAAGGCCTAATCGACTTTAATTTTAAGATTATTATCTAAAGCAGACCAGTGTGCCTGCCACTGGTCTCTACAATAAAAATCGAATGGTACTTTTAAAATCGGAAACAGGGACGACCATGTTGGAAATGTGCCTAAGCCTAGTTGGCAGCCTTAGCAGCAGCGTCGGCTCGCTCATTCTCGACAATTTCCAACATGGGACAGAGCCCAACAAAACCTAACAGAAAATCCTCTTCTATTAATTAAAAGAAAAGAAATAAAACCAATCTTTTACTTCTTGCACTAAAGGGTGGCAAGAGACTAGGCTTGAGAGAAGATAAACACTCAAAGAGTCGGTAAAAATGGTAAAAATCTTGTTAGTACAAGAACTATAAAAAATATATTAAGAGCAGTAAAAACTGCCAGAAGTTCAGCTATAAAAACAGAGGGAATTAGATGGAAGCTTCTTTTAATGATATTATCATTAGTCACCACAGAGCAACCAACACCATCAGAACCCTTCGAGCCATCAGTATATATATGATGAGAATCACCATGTTCAAAAGCATGATCCAAGAAACTTGCCCTCAACTGATCACCGGAACTGTTGCTCCTGCTGTCCCTAATTGGGTTCGGGCAGATCTCTAGGCATGGTCTATTCCAAGGAGGAAACTTTGAGGGCGGAATTTCAGCAACTGCAGGAGGTAGTAATCCCCACCTTCCTGGCAGAGCTGGCTAGTCGAACTTCAAGTGGCTTTGGGCAGTCTAGGTCTATTTAGGGGCTCTATCAGTTGGTTCTCTAACATACTCTTATAGTTGGGGTTTCAGCTTTGACGTAATACTCTTGATATGACTCTCAAGCCTAATTCCTCCCTACGGATAAATAGGTGGGGGAAAAACCTGATCAACATATAGGCTTTCTACTGGTGTAGTTCTATATGGCTCCCGTACAAATACGTAAAACCATTATAGGACAACATCTAATTTCTGCAGTGTTGCTTGCACGCACAACCATAAACTTGACAACCATAATGAATTTTGCTTAGGCATAAAACCTGGTACACCCTCAAAAGGGCGATTCGATCTGGCCCCCAATTAAACCCAAAAATTAGACACAAACTTTAAGAATATTAATTCGAAGCTTCACGTTAACATAACCAATTCATTAACATGATGAGTAAAAGTTAATTTTTTTTATCAAATGTAACACCTAGATACTTAATGCTATCTTCATAAGGTAAAATCGAATAATTTAAAAAACAGTGTAGGGATCTCTTTCCAACTCTTCTTAATCGACAAAATCGTATAGCTTTGGTCTTTTCTGGTGAAAATCTGAACAACCCTTTAGCACTGGCCCATGATGTTGAAGCATTAATAGCAGTCTGAATCATTTGACAAGCTTCGACAGCTGTAGACTTGCTACAGATTATTGCATAATCATCAGCAAAGGCCAGACATGCACCCCGACAGGAACTTGTTCTAGTAGGCCGTTGACAGCTACTTCAGAGTGTTGGACTAAGGACGCTTCCCTGAGGTAACCCTTCTTCTTGAGGGTAAGCAGAAGAAATGTAAGAGCCCACTCTTACTTTTCAAGTAACGTTCTGACAAAAAATCTTTAAGACAATATTACCATAACACCCCACTCTACAGTTGCAAAAGGATACCCCCTCGCCAGGTAGTGTTGTAGACCTTTTTCTAGGTCAAAGAACACTGCAACAGTCTGGTTTTGCACAAAAGCAAAAGCATCTGTATCTCCCGAGTAAGGAACATCAAGGGTCAGTATGTACTTCTATTTTCCTAAAGCCAAACTGCCGATTAGATAAAGATTCTTTGAATCCAAATACCACACAAGTCGAGCATTCACCATCCTCTCATAAATCTTGCTAACACAACTAGTTAGAGCAATTGGCCTATAATTCTTAGGAAGGAAGGAATCTTTAAAAGGTTTTAAAACAGGTACAATAATTGATATCTTCCAAGACTCTGGTGAAGTTCCTGAAAGCCAAAAACTGTTTAAATGTCTAGAAGGAATTGTTTTGTACTTCTAGGCAGATTAAAAATCATTGAGTACAGTATATATTTCTTCCCCAGGGGATGTTGGGGAAGATAACGAGATTGCATGATCCAATTCTTTCCTGGTGAAAGGAAGATTATAAGACTCTAAATTTAAACTAACAGCAAAAACAACCGTGGTACCGTTCCTAATATTCCTGAATGCAGGAGACTAATGCAGGGCACTAGATATAGTGGAGAAATGCCTACCAAAGGTTTCTGCAAACTTCTCCAGAATCAGATATGAGGAAGACATCAATTTTCAATATAGGCAAGGGAGGTGGAGAAAATTTCCCTTGCAGCTTTCGGATTCTGTTCCAGACTAATGACATAGGGGAATCATATTTTAATTCACTTATATATCTGATAAACGATTCCCTCTTTGCTTGCACAAAAGTTTTCTTTTGCTTAGCAAGAGCTCTTTTATAGATAATTTTTATTGACCAAGCAAGGAAATCTACGATATCTCTTGTAGCAAGTTCTTGTTATCTTTTGGCTCAAGGCGCATGCATCACTCCACCAAGGTACTATAGGACACCGAGGTTTACCAGAAGTTCGAGGAATAGACAGCATGGCACCACACAGCAATATACTGATTAAATACTCATAAGCAGATGTTGGGCTCTGAAAATCTTTTATCTCTTGATCAACTTCAGTAGATTTTTTTAATAATCCCCAGTCAGCCTCCCCTACCTTCCATTTTGGTAAACATGGAGATGGAATAATTTTTCATAAACTTTAAGTGAATGGGCCATATTGGGAAATGATCACTGGTGTATAATTCATCAATTGTTAACATAGAGTTAGGTCTACTGTTGAAAATGTTCCAAGTGTTTTTGAAAATAAGTACTAATTTCGTCATCATTTACAAGCACATGCTGTTTAAATCCATAAATTCTTCTAATTTACTTCCTGTTCTATTTGAGTTTGAACATACAGTTCCATATTGGGTTGTGAACATTAGAATCACTTAATATTAAGTAGGTTCTTTGGCATTAAGAAATTCTTCAATATCGTAATTTTTTATTTGATTGGTTTGGCATTGTTAAGAAATTCTTCAGATTAATCAATAGCGCAATTTTTATTTGGTTGGTTATAAAGTTATAAATGATATAATTATAATTTTTTATTCAATACCTAATATTTGGAAGCCAGCGATGTTTACAGGTACTTTGTCATAACTTACATATATGATTGGATCTAAAGTTCCTTCTTCCTCCTATGATATTGATATAAGGTATATTTACCAATTGTTGGTATTGTGTTGCATATTGTAAACATAATATCATTTGTTCATATTCTTTAAAATTGATTGATTGATTGATTAATACTATAATAATCTAGCATGGTGACAACTAGGTCATTGACGCCAAACTACATATAAAAAGACCATACATATAATAATAATAATTAAACAGAATTATTTATAAAAAAATAATAAAATACAGGTAATTATAAAATAAATATAAAAAGGGAATATAAAAAAGAAATGCAATTATTATAAAAAAACTATATATATATATATATATATATATATATATATATATATAATATATTATATATGATATATACTATTTCAATAAGAATAAAAGTATATGAACTATTTCAATAAGAATGAAAAGTATATGAACTATTTTAATAAGAATAAAAGTATATGAACATTTTAATAAGAAATAAATATGAACTCAATAAGAATAAAAGCAAGGTACACACAAGTATTATAGTTTATCTAAAATACCAGTGTTAAAAAGAAATCCAAATGAGCCAGTCTTGTTAAAAACCCCATTTGCTCCTAAAATTTTGTCAACTTAAAACATTATTCTCCTTCCCAAAGTATAGATATTGATTGTGTTGTTCACCAAACTGGGGCACTCAACAAACAAGTGCATAACAGTCAGTGGAGGAAATAGGTAATGTTCACCAGTATGGTTCGTGATCACGACTCATCGAGTAAATATGCCAGCTTGGTATGTCAATACGCAAGCGGCACAGAGCCGTTTCAAACCTTCTTCTGGGCATAAAATTGTACAGCCAAGGATTGATTTGATTGCATGTGCAATTGTTCTTATTTTTACATTAGTAGTTAGATTAGACCAAAATACTTTGCCAAAAGTACTCTAATTGGAGGATATAAATCTCTGTACGGCAGCTTAAATGATCTAGGCTCAATCCGAAAAACAGCCATCAGTGCATTCATTCCCAGATATTCCAACGTGTGCTGGAACCCAACAAAATTCAATATAAAAACCATTCTATAATACTTAAAACTACTGGATTTTGGAATAAAAATCTTTCTGTGACTCTAGAGCGCTTCTAGAGTCACAGTACACAAAAAACAAAAAATTCTTATCACTACTTTTTAACATTTCTTTGTCATTATTTAAAATTCCATATAATTCTGCAGTAAATGCAGATACATTACTTGAGAGCCTTCCACTACGCTCAAAGGACGAAAAACTATGCCAAAACACCAGCACCTGCACTGATTTTGGATCTAACGGTAAAAACTGGAATAAAATTATCATGAGTGACAAATGATCTAAAAAGGTACAACGTAATATTTTATCAGAGACATTACTTTTTGGTTGATTAAAGTAGTTACAAAACTCTACTGCTGCTGGGAATTTCCAAGGGGGAGATACAGATGCCTTGACCGGTAGTACACATTTGTCTGGAATGTTCAAGTCTTGGAGGGTTGATTTCAGTCTGAAGGCAAATGGACGTGGCATCTTTGGATGACTTTCAAAAAAGCTATCAAATCTTCCATTTCTTAACAACCGACATACTAGGGATCCAGGAAGTCTTGTTTGGAATCTGAACCAGCTTCGAACCAGTAAAGCCTGGTAATGTAAGGCTAGGGGCATTTCCCAGCCATCTACTAACATACTCTCTGTAAGGGAAATCTTAAGCCGACTTGGGGTAGCTGATGGTGTAAACTTCACATCCATATTGTTAATTTTGATAAAACCAAGGCTTTATACAATCTTAATAACTAGAGTCTATCTACTCCCCAAGATGTACTTGACAAAACTTTCAGATATCCAAAGATTTTCTGCACTTAGCCCTGAGATTTAGGATATGGGGAAGCCACGTCAACCGAGCATCAAAAATCATTCTAAAAACCTTGTTTCGTTAACACAAGATATTCTCTGGCCATTACATATAATCTGGGTCTGCATGTATCCCTCTAATTCTACAGAAATGCATGTTACAGTCTTTGATGAGGAAAATCTGAAAGCATGCACTTCAGCCCATTTCACTATCTTATTTATTAAATACTTGTAGATGACGTTCAGCTACTGACATACGCGCAGCTGCAAAAGATAAAGAAAAGTCATCTACAAACAGTGTGCGCATAACATCAGCAGGTATTTGCTTTACTATGTCATTAATTGCTAGAGCAAAAAGTGTTACACTTAACACACTGCCCCGAGTAACACCTTGTTTACATACTTCAGAAAGAACTGCTCCTACTTGTACTTGAGAATAACGATTTTTTAAGAATGGCTTCATAAAAATAGCCAATTCTCCTCTTAAACCATATTCATGGACTACTTTCAAAATTCCATACCGCCACGTAGTATCATAAACTTTTTCCAAGTCAAACAAAACCGTGATACAGTGGCGCTTAGAGGCTAAGGCTTCTCATATTGCAGACTCCATTCTAACTAAGATATCAACAGTGGATCACATACTGCAGAAACCACATTGGGTCGAAGAGAACAAGTTTCCAACCTCTTAACGACCATTCAACATTTTCTCCATCAGCTTACAATAACAAGATGTTAGGGCAATTGGACGATAATTTCCTAAGAAAGAACTATCCTTTCCAGGCTTGACGAATGGAAGGTTTCTTGCTAGTTCCCAACATATAGGGCAGTAATGTTCTTTATAAATTCTGTTTATTATACTGAGGATAAATCTTTTAGTATTCCGAGCAGCATGCTTGATCATAGAATATGAAATTTCATCAGGACTAGGAGCAGATTCTTTACACTTTGAGAGAGCCATTCAAATATACAAGGAAAAAGTCTCTATATGGTAAAGCAATTGGCCGTGGTATCATATTGGTTGCTGCTGATTTAGCTAGTTGGTCTGCCTTTTCATTTCCATATATATTTACCTTAAAAATATATCATCAGCCTTTCATGGAGTTTATTCTTCCACTAATGCCACAAGTGAGAACTGACTCCCATATGTTCGCCATAGGAGATGGCATAACATGATTAGAGTAGCCCAAGTGTAAGCCAAACCCGCTTGATAGGACTGAGAGTATTACAAGAATATAATCATCCTCACCCTAATCACATTATGGGCAAACCGGACAGAATGCCGAGTCCTATCCACAAAACTAGACCCCCCCTGGAATCTGTGGTCTAGTCCTGCAAAATAGTTCCGCGTGATATCTCTCAGGTCCTAACATTATTGGGCAGTTGATGGTCCTGCCACAGTTCCCGCTATTTAGCTCCAGATATAAACCCAATCCCAGCTATGATATCTGTTTAACAGGTCCAATAAACTTTCTGCAAAAGTGGAAAACAATAAAAGTTCATAAAAATGAATACATATATATATATATATATATATATATATATATATATATATATATATATATTATACATACATATATATATATATATTATATATATATATATATAATATATATATATATATATACACACACACACACACATAATGTATGGGACTCTTGGGTTTGGATCAGGGAACAAATTCCTATGGTTAGAGAGAGAGAGAGAGAGAGAGAGAGAGAGAGAGAGAGAGAGAGAGAGAGAGAGAGAGAGAGAGAGAGAGATATTAAAGGGTTAGATACTCTGACAATCAAATAACTTGTGTCAACATACGTCTAGTTTATTTCCTGATTCTCCTTTCCGTGTTAAAAGTGACGTGGCTCTCTATCCCTCTCCTCTTGATAAGCAGTGTCCCTCAGGAGCCTATTCATTGCCATCCCTTTTCTCCTCTCTACCTGCACCCTCCTCCAGACCCTTTTTCATCCCACCGTCTCATTTGCAGATGATTTTGCTCTCCATAATTTGTTCCTTTTCATTCCCCATTTCCTATGAAAGTCGTTCTCGGTGGCATTTAATCTCGTTGGGATCTATTAACATAGATCTGGAATGTGACTCTTGACTGCATTCGATGAAGGAAATCCTTCCTGTCTTTTCAGTGCTGCTTCAGATTTGGGAATTTTGGAATTAGCATCGAGGGCTCGCAAGCGAAAGGCGACACATATAGGAAGGGTTTATTGACTGGGCTGAGCCTGCTGTAGCTAATAGGGTGATATCCTTCTAACTGGCATTTCTTTTTCGTTTATGCAATTCAGCTGAACTTTAATGGACGCCTATACTTCTCTGATGTGATGATGTGCTGCTCAGTTCCAGTGGATACATTTCTTCTACCATAATTAACTGGAAACTTGATTCACACGCACTGCACGACTCAACTTTTAGTCCAAGGGCTCGGTGTGTCCATATACGACCTTTAGCAGCTAACGTTGCTTCTAAATACTCGGAATATACGAAATGTAATATCAATTTTGACAGTAAGACACTTTTCATAAAAGCATGAATTATTCCCGTTTTCCAATTAATATTTCTAACAGATAACGCCTCTAAGTAAAATAAGGTCTTTTATTGCCCATACCATAAACCTGGCACAAAGAGCCAGATATGACTGGTACCTTGACCTTTCAGACTGATATTTCTTTATCCAAACTAAGTTTTGTGAGCAGAGTAAAACCAGAAACATATTAACAATATTACTCAACTACATACAGGTAGAAATTCCTTTCTTGATCAACTTTCTTCCTATAAAAACATTTTTACAGAACTAAACATTAAACATTCCTCAGATAATGTATTAAGCAGCCTTTGTAAGGATATGGCCTTTTATTCTATGTATATAAAAGCAGTTTAACCAGAAAACTGAGCTGACTTTCAGCTCTCACAGGGCTGGCCCTGAAGATTAGAATAAAATGCCAGGTCTTGACTTGAGGACAAGAACTGGGACCAAATAGGTAATTCACTATGGTGTTGAATAAATTAAAATTATATCAAAACTGCACTAAGACTTATGCTTCCATCCTGGAACATGCACAATAAATACATTTACTCGTACTTTTATACATACACACTGAAAAGGTATGATTGATTGACTGATTATGAAATTTTGGTCTTGAGGACCAGGCGCCGGAACCCATCGGGATTATTCAGGGCCCTAAAGAAAGTGAAAGATTTAAATTAGTATGATAAATTTTTTACGTTCATATATGAACGTAAAAAATGAAGAATGATGTAGATAAAACCAATAAAAAATATATAAGGAAATTTTATACATAAGAAATATACTTTACAAAATAAAAATTACTAAAATCTTTACGAAATATACTGAAGTCATATCTTATTAAAATATCCAGATTCTTTCAGATAACCCATAAAGTTATCCACCTCAACACCATAATTTTAAATTTCTAAAATAGTCTTCTCAGCTATTAAGTACTGTACCCTAAGGCGATTAAATCTAGGACAGTGCACCAGCAAGTACTCCATGTTATTATTATTAATTGAAAGGAGCTTTACCAGCCCAATGAGTCAAACTTGACTCTCACAGGCTGGCCCGAAAAAAATCGGGATATAAAGAATGATAAAATTTATCGAATTTAATTGATAAAAAAATTATATATTTATATATACACTATACATACATACATACATATATATATATATATATATATATATATTATATATATCTTATATATATATATATATATATATATATATATATATCATTATATATAAATATATATATATATATATATATATATATATATTAGTATATATATATATATATATATACACACACACATACATACATACATACATGCACACACACACACACACATATATATATAAATATATATATATATATATATATATATATATATATATATATATATATATATATATTTCTTCAAATATACTAAATCTAAGTGAGAAAATGAATGAATGAATAAATATATATAATGAAATCTAAGCGATAAAAAGAAAATTAACTATATATTCAATCTACGTTATTTAAAAAGAATCAGTAATAAAATAAAAATCTTTGGTAGAAACTTAAA
>NC_087220.1:4324713-4383902 GCF_015104395.2 Macrobrachium nipponense
GTTTATTTTTAGAAGGAAGCAGCCTACCAGTGTGTGCTTACTGTGACGAGATACTAACAGTGGAGCCACATTCTGAAGGTTTGCCCCAGATATTTTAACAAAGGGAAAGATATTTCCAGGGTAAATCCCTCTCAAATATCTTGGGAGATGAAGCCAGACATTTCTGCTCTCATCTCCTTTTTAAAGTGTATAGAAATTTTTAATAATATTTAGATCAATTTTTATAAATCATATACAGATTTTTAAAGACATTAAACTATTTTTAATATATATTTCTCCATTCATTAAAATTCATATTTTTGATTTATTTATTAGTCACATCTAATTTTATAAATCATTTCCTTCACTTATTCATTCATTCATTTACCATAATTCAACTTATTTAATCTTCATACAGCGCTGAATGGCCTTCTTGGCCCAGTGCCTGGGCTTCAGACCCTAAATATCATACATCCATCCATTTACATTTCAGAAATTTTTATCTGCCTTGTCATCATGTAATGAATCTGCTCCTGGTGCAGATGACATAACCTATTCAATGATGGAAAATTTGCCACATGGAACACAAGAGTTTTTGCTCAGTATCATTAATAAAATATGGAAAGAAAATACATTTCCAGCTTTGTGGAACATGGCTATATTACCAGCTTTTTGAAGCCAAAGAAGGATGGTACTACTCCGTCTAGTTATCGTCCTATTGCTCTAACATCATGCATATGTAAGTTGATGGAAAAAAAATGGTCAATGTGCGACTTATATGGATCTTAGAAAAGAAGGTCCTTATAACTCCAGCCCAGTGTGGTTTTCATCAATTGCGTTCTTGTACCGACATCTTAGTGCGTCTAGAAAATTCAATATGCGAGGCTTTCCTCTCCAGAAAACATCATGTATCAGTTTTCTTTGACCTGGAGAAAGCTTATGGTATTTTGAAGACACTCCATGATTATGAATTCCGAGGAGAATTACCATTATTCATCCAAGCTTTCCTAAAAAATCGAAGGTTCAAGGTTAAGTTGGAAACTCATTTTCATCTCTTTACAGCCAAGAAGGGAGTTCCACATGGAAGTGTCCTCAGTGTGACATTTTTTGCTCTGTGGCATTAACGGCATTGCCTCTGTGATTCCTAAAGATATAATGTTTTCCTTATTTGTTGATGACCTCTCTCTATCGTTTGCAGTCCACGAATGGTAGTGGCATAATTAAAGGTATACACCCCTGATCCTGACCTCTACATACATGATCAGAGGATATCATGTAAAGAAGAGACACTGTTCGACAAAAGATGACTTGGTACCTCACCTAAAAAAAGTAAGTATATCTTAGTTTTACCAGACCACTGAGCTGATTAACAGGTCTCCTAGGGCTGGCCCGAAGGATTAGATATTTTTTACGTGACTAGGAATCAATTGATTACCTAGCAACGGGAGCTACAGCTTATTGTGGAATCCGAACCACATTATATCGAGAAAGGTATTCTATCACCAGAAACAAATTTCTCTGGTTCCGCGTTGGCCGGCCGAGAATCGAACTCGGACCACCGAATAGCAGCCAAGTGCGAAGTCCACTCGGCCAACGTGGGGACTTACCTCACCTAAAGATCTGAAAGTCAGGTGTATGAACAAGCTCTGAATGTTTTAAGAGTGCTTTCCCATACATCTTGGGGAGCAGATAGTAATCACCTAATGATCCTCTACAAAGCCATAGTGGCATCAAAATTAGCATATGGTTGTGAGGTATACTCTTCAGTACTCGAAATCAAAACTAAATATTTTAGATTCGGTACATAATGCAGGAATAAGGATTGCGGGTGGCGGGGGTGCCTTTAAATCATCTCCAATCCCAAGCCTTTTGGTAGATTCAGGGGAACTGCCTCTGGATTCATGTCGTCAGATATCACTTGTTCGATACTGGCATAGAATCCAGAGGATTCCTGACTAGTTAACTTGCCAAGCAGTTTTTAATGATAAATATTTTAGCCATTATGAACATAATCTGCGTTATCCAAAACCTTTTGGATACAGAGTTTTAAAAATTTTAGAAGATTACTCTATTCCAAAGGCAAAGTCTGGCTAATCAAGTATTCTGTTGTGCCCCCTTGGAAGCTCCTTCTGTGGAGCACTGCAGGTTCTTCACTGGTAGCAAGGAAGAATGAGTGCCGAGATGCTGCGCATCTCCTTTTTAGAACATTTGGCGGACCATGATGGTTCAGTCATAGTTTTTACAGATGGATCCAAGTCTGACACAGGCGTTGGCTATGGAGTTGTATTTCCCATTTTAATAAGAGTGGAAGGCTACCAGATCAGCATCCATTTTTACAGCAGAGGTGTTATGCAATCCTAACTGGCCTTAAAGAGATGCTTGTCATTCTGGAGAACAATTGTTTATTTGCGATTCACTGATGTCTTGTCTTGCAAGTTATTGGTCATTTTAATTCACTCCATCCTATCGTTATTGAAATTTTAGAGTGGCTTCAGTTGCTTGAGATTAGTCGGTGAGGAAAGTATCTTTCTGTTGGTCCCCTGCCACATGTCGGTGAGGCAGGAAACGAAGTAGCAGACTCACTTGCCAAAACAGCTGTCAGCCAAAGTAAATATGCTAGGTGTGCTCCCTACAAATGTATATTGTATCCAGTCATTAATCAGCATTCCTTGATTCCTAGAAATTTGCATGGGAGCTGGAAACCAAAAGAAAAAATGAAAGAAATAGCTACCACCATCTTTCCTTGGAAGTATTCAACAATGAGTAGGCAAAGGGAAATAATACTCTGTCGGCTTAGAATAGGTCATACAAAAATGACACATGGCTTTCTGATGTGTGGGGATCATCAGCCGTATTGTGACGACTGCTTGGTACCATTGGCAGTCAGATACCTGATAGTTGAGTGCCCCAATCTTTCAGATGAGAGAGAGAGGTACTTTTCTCCACATTACAGGGGAACTGAAGATGGTTTTTCTTTACCAAGATTTTGAGGGATAGATTTTATTGAAAGCGCCCTATTTAATTTATTAATGCCATCGGTATTTTGAAATAAAATTTAATTTTTACTATTAATTTGTTAAGTATTTTATAGGTTTTACGAATATTAGTTTTTTTATCATGGGGATTTTCCTTTGTTAAATATGCTTTATATTTTCCATTGTAGTGGCGTCAATAACCATTAGCAGTTGTGATGCCAGATAATCTTTAATAAATCAATCAATCAGTCAATTGTACAAAGTCTCATTTTATTTATCGTCCAAGGAGGAGGTAATTTTACCATCGAAGGCACTTGTGTATTCATATTCAGTGACTCAAACAATTCTATCTCTAATTGGGAAAGGCGATGGATGGTTATTTTTTTTTTAAATATATATAAACCTTTTATTTTTCTGTGTTGTAATGTTAATCTAAATTCTTATCACTACTTACATTTGCTAAGTTTTCTCTTATTATATTACTTATTTCTTTTGGATCAAGTATTCTCTTCCCATCTTCTAATATAGCATGTCTAGGTGGTTTAACATGCGTACTATTTATTTTCCTGAATTTTTCCTATATTTTTTGTATGGGAGTATTATTAGAGAGATCTGATACGTATTTCCTCTACGAAATTATTCTCCTTAAACTATTTCCTTTTTAAATTTTGGCAGATATTTCGTTGCAAGAGGTTTTAATGTATCAATTTCTAGTAATAATATAGTCGTTTTCCTTTTAGTTTTTGGTAACATTGATTTATTCTACTTAAGTTTGTATTCAAATTATATTTATTAATCCTGTTAGCTTATCGGATCACCATGGAACTTTGTTATTTGTTGTATGGGGTTTTGAGTTTGGTATTGCTTTATCAGCAGCATTTTTAATGAAATCAACAAGAAATGTATTAGGTTAATTTTAAATATTCAAATGGCAGTATACTTCTGGTGTACATTTCATATCGGTCCCAATCTGCTTTATAAATGTTATAGTGAGGAACGTGTTTTGCTGGATTGTTTTGTAATAAGGAAATTAATATTGGGAAATGATCACCGGTGTGCGAGTCATCAACTGTACTCCAATCTAATCTGGCAGCTATACTTGTTGTACACACTTTTTTCATATTTTTGTCCGAATCTTTTAGTTTTTCGTTAGTTCCTATTTTAAAGTTTATTAAGAGCTGGGATTAGATTAATAAGATATCAAAATAAGCAAATGAAAAAAAAATGGAGCCTTTAGTGTTTTTTTTAATAATAATAATAATAATAATAATAATAATAATAATAATAATAATAATAATAATAATAATAATAATAATATTTCAGTAGCAAAAGCCCTCCACTGGAGCCTGTGCTAGAAACACCAGCTACCTTGCAGTAATAAGTGGTACGAACACCAACCTGAAGGAGTGATAGAAAACGATCAGGCAAAGATCCTCTGGGACTATGGTATCAGAACAGATAGGGTGATACGTGCAAACAGACCAGACGTGACGTTGATTGACAAAATCAAGAAGAAAGTATCACTCATTGATGTCGCAATACCATGGGACACCAGAGTTGAAGAGAAAGAAAGGGAAAAAATGGATAAGTATCAAGACCTGAAAATAGAAATAAGAAGGATATGGGATATGCCAGTGGAAATTGTACCCATAATCATAGGAACACTAGGCACGATCCCAAGATCCCTGAAAAGGAATCTGGAAAAACTAGAGGCTGAAGTAGCTTTAGGACTCATGCAGAAGAGTGTGATCCTAGAAACGGCGCACATAGTAAGAAAAGTGGTGGACTCCTAAGTAGGCAGGATGCAACCCGGAACCCCACACTATAAATACCACCCAGTCGAATTAGAGGACTGTGATAGAGCCTAAAAAAATAATAATAATATCTCAAAGAGGGAGTAAAGGTTGGGTTAAAGACGATATTTAATTGGGTGGGTGGTTTATATGTTATTGAAGTTTTAATTCCACCCTGCTGTTCATTTGGAATATTCTGGGGCAGTCCATAAGGAGTTTTGGTTGATTCGCCATATAACATAAACAAAAAAATGAATTTCGTTCAGGATGAGGTCCCTCTCACTAGGGAGGTCCAACTGGGATCCCCACAAGGATATGCATGATACCCGCAGTGCCTTGACGGTCGTTAGTCTGCCGAGATCGGACCCAGCACTGAGGACATAGTTTGACATGAAAATTTCCCATCGCTCGACCTCGTCGGGTACTAGTTTTACGACTGGAGTGGCATGCCGTCCAACTCCTCCCTCCATCAAGTTGAAAGTGGTGAATTCCGTAATTCAATACATTGCCAAGTTCGTCAACGAAAAAAGAAGAGAAGGGGAAAATTTATCGGAGGAGGAAGAGTAAATTAGATATGGTTCCCAATGCTTAGTTGAATCCACAGCAGAGAGAGTAAGCGTAAAGGAGCATACTCTCTCTGCAGTCGGTTCCTAAGCCCCCACCTCGTCAAGTTGGAAACGGGGATTAAGCCTTGGCTTTCTGGATTCCAACAAAACAGTAGGGTAGAAATTTATTATGTCGTCTGAGAATTGGCTATACTAGATTGACCCACAGATTCCTTTTAGTTGGGGGAACTTCACCAGTTTGTATACAATGTGACTCTCCTCTTACTGTGGAACACGTTATTACATTGCCGTAGGTTATGCTGCAGCCTGCAAAGGCATGGGTAGTGGGCACGTACAAAGCAGCAATACTTGGTCCTGATGTAGCTGTAAATAACATTGTTGAATTCCTTAGAGACATTAACCTTTACAATGAAATTTAATAATGACCTCTTGGTACATTGCCCAGTGGTCGATATACATTTGTAGTGTATATAGAAGCTTGTTTATACATTTGTCTTGTTTTTACACTGTAAAAGTTTTCTGTACATCTAAGTGCAAAGTTATAATTTTTATGGGGAATATCAGTTTTTCCAAATATCAGTTTTCACCATAGTTTAAAAATAATTTTATTAGCTTAGTTTATAAATTCATAGCCATAACCTTTCATCTCAAACCAAATTCATTACAGCGCTGAATAATCCCTCGGATTCCAGTGCTTGGCTTCAATCCTAAATTTTATATTCCATTCCATTCCATTTATAGAAAGGTACGTGTCAGAATGGATAGAGAGCAGAATAAGACGCTCTCTGTTGAAGAGAAATGTATGTGGAGAACAAAATACTTATAAATTGGTCTGGTAACTGCGAAGTTGATGGTGGAGTATGAGGTTGACTTTCTGAAAAACTAAATTTTGTTCTCAATTCGACATAATCTATGTGTTCCTTGTAATGAAACTGGAAAGCCGTTTGTAATCAAATCGACGATATTTTCGTATTTAATCTCTATTTTGGATTCACTGCTGTTCATGATTTCATCGTTGGTCTGGTAACCCGACACCTGAATGGTCGCTGGTGCTGTAATAGCTTCGGACGTGATTCCATGTTGTTGGTCTTCTGGCGGGCGCCCCCGAGTGTCAGATTCCTCCTGATGTACTGTCCTGCTACATTATCCTCTTACGGGATCTAGAAATAACCTCTTCTCCCCAAGATACGGTCAGCCAATCCTCCACTCTTATGCTCCCCCGTGGTTGTCGACATGCTTCGAAAAGTCAAATGACAGTTCTGTAATAATCATAATGATATAGGATTAGTTCTTTGGCACCGGTCTTCATCAAATCGTGCCTTTAGCTTAATGAGCTGTTTAATTCCAATACATAGTTTAGTCTTATTTGTTTTACCTTTTGCTGTTTTACTTTGTTTTGTTTATACGCCTGTTATTTTGTTATCTTCAAATCTTAATAAATTATCTGGTATATCCGATCGTACGAAACACATCCATCAGTTACTCAAATTAGCAATGTACAAGAAAAATGGGATGGCATCATATGAGCCATTAACAAGAAATAAAAAAAAGAAAAATGTCCAAACTCGACCGAACATTAGTTCATTTCGACCATATTTTTGGGACAAATATGGATCAAGATTTCTTGTTCTCGAAACAGAGAGGAAATATTTCTTCTTTCTATTTTAGGAAACAAATGATTAAACATACATCTAACTACAGAAATGAGCCTCAGAGCACAGAAATTAATGAATGGCTGATTGAAGCCACAACAAAAGTCTAGTCTGAAACATTTCAGAACATAAATGAAAATCAAGGCGTAAATGTAACAACGGTAAAAAGCCATGAAGTGCTTAAATATGTCCAGAGTACAGTTTTACCCCAGATTGAAAATGAAGAGGAATTACCAGAAAAGAATATATTAGTTAGAATCACTAAAATTAAGATATGACAACATTTATGCCCTGGAGTTATACCAAAAATCCAAGCAAGAAAAGCCAGGAAGTTTCCATTAAATATCTATAATTAAATTTACTGGTCAAAATTTATGAGCAAAGATTATAGTACTTGGTCACAAAAGTAGGAAACATATGCCCTCATGTACCACCACTTCAATGTAAAAAATTGTGTAAATTTGTTCACACATTCCCCCCTGATCCCAACTCCTTGACGAGGTGGGCCCCCTCGATATGGGACCACCTTGACGTGGTGATGGGGGCTCTTGAACCCCAGGAATTAGTTCCTGGGTTTGAGTCCAAAGATTCTCATATTTTTTTGTATATTTTCATTTGGAGTAATATTGTGGAATTTTCCACCTTCAGTAAAATTTATTGGACCTGACGAATGGGAAAAGATATCATAGCTGGGATTGGGTTTATATCTGAAGCTAAATAGTGGGAGCTGTGTAGGTATCATCAACTAACCCAATAATGTTCGGACCTGAGAGATATCAGATTGATAACTCAAGGGCGGAACTATTCTTCAGGGCTGGACCACGGATTCCAGGGGGGTCTAGTCCTGGGGGATAGGACTCTCGGCATTCTTTCCGGTTTGCCCATACATGGTTAGGTGGGGATGATTGTATTCTTGTAATATCTCAGTCCTAGCAAGCGGTTTGGCTTACACTTGCGCCACTCTAACCATGTTGTGCCATCCCCAGTGGGGAGGGTAGGGTAGGGACGCGGACATTTGGGCAGTCGGCTCTCACTTGTGCCATTGGTGGAAGAATAAACTTTATGAAAGGCTGATGATATTTTTTTAATATTTTCAGGTTTAATTTTCTCTTTTTTTTAAATAAGCTTTTGATGACTAGTAACCACAAGGATTCTAGTACCCCTGGTCCTTTGATGATGATTTGGCATGATGACGACCCGTGACATGAACTTGACCGTGGATATGGAATGCTCCAGTGGTGGTACTACCTCTCAGGGTAGTCATCACAAATTGAAAAGAAAACATTGTGGGAACACAGTGGATAGTTTGAGGGTGTTGCATGTAAAGCACATTCCCTTGGAATGTGACTATGAGACGCTCTCTGCTTCGTTTGGTAGTTATGGCACAAATAGAAGAATTGAGGATGAACTACGATGAAAGTGAGAAAAAAATGGGAGGCATGGCTGACTTTTGAAAAACATGAAGCTGCACTCAAAGCCAGCAGCAGTATCAATAACATAAACAATTTGTAAAAGATTGTCAAGGGAGCACTGACTGACAGGGCCCCTAAAAATATGGATATTTACAGACCATCACAATGGGTACAAGTGGCTCAGCCAAATTTGAATGACGACAAACCACTTTTGAAAGAACACCAAAACCTCCAATGTGGTTGGTAGTAACTGCTAGGGAGGAAAATTATAATTACTACAAATTTGGCAGATACATCCAAAAAAAGGTTGGCTGTATTGACATGGGGAACATCTCAAGGTTTGGCAAAGGCAGTGTCCTAATTCATGCTAAATCAAAGACACAGTCATACATGCTGACAATGAAGAATTTCGAGAAAGATGATATGATAAAGAAATTAGACCACACATGAATTTTAGTTATGGTAAAGGAGTGGTATTTGATAGAGACCTTTGTGAACTGACAGAAAGAGAAATATTAGAAATCAGTCCAACTTCTGTATGGAAGATAAAAAAGGTTCCAAAGGCAATATGGTTATTTTAACATTTGAGGACTGATGTACCATCTTACATCAATTTTGGAAACGAAAGGTCAAAGTCAAACCATTTTTATCCAAACCTCTGCAGTGCTACAACTGTTTTCAATATGGCCATCCATCCAGATTCTGTAAAAACGATAAAGTTTGTAATAATTGCTCGGCTCCTGAACATGGTCCTTGTTCGAAACATCCAAAATGTATTAACTGTGAAGAGAATCATACCCCATTCAATAAAAAGTGCAGCCAATATAAACATGAAGAGGCAGCTATATGTAAAGCTAATGCTGAACATATAAGTATTAGTTACGCCAGGAAGTTAATTGGTCAGACAAAGACCGTATGCTATGGCTCTAAATTCTGTAGCCCCCATGAAAACTAAAGCACCTCTACTGCAGTAAAACCTAGAACTATTGAAACCCAGTCATCTGATCTAGATGACAGGCCGGCTAGGGTTGAAGCACCCCTATCCAAGAAAGATGTGCCTGCTGTTATAGACTCCTCTCCAGATGATGAAATCCTCCCTGTGTCTATTCCATCTCTTCAGCAAGAAACCCATGATGTAATGGAACAAGAAAAAACTAGAAGGCCAAAGAGAGAGAGAACTCCTTCATCCTCTCCTCCACCTGCTCAAAAGGTGGAGATATCCAACCCCATAAAAAAATATAACAAAAATGAAGATGCTCCTGCCCTGAAACAATCAAGGAATCAAGTTCCTTGGATAAAAAGAAAATAGTAGTGGAAGTCCACTCTCTTCCATATCAAAAAACTAACTAAAAAATAAAAAAACATAATCATAAGCCACATATCTCAAGACAATCTAAAGAAACTCTTATAAGTCCCATAAGGAAAATAAACAAAAAAAACTAGTATAGATCAATATTAGAATTTCCCTTGGTAGATTCCTAGCACTAAATTCAAATCTGGACATTTTTACAATGGAACTGTAAAGGACTAAGAGGACTCGTTCAGAAATATTAAAGGTATTACTGAGTGAGCATAACCCAGGGGTTGTATGTCTTCAAGAAACTAAATTGGGGGATTGGGGATTCAGTATACAATCCAGGTGTAAATTATGAAATCTACAAAATGAACCCCACTGATGGGGATCGCGCCCATGGAGGTGTTTGCAATAATTATACTAAAGCATTGCAACATTTTATGGTTCCCCTGAACACCCAGCTTCAAGCAATTGCTATCCGGGCTACTTTTGACCGTGAAATCACAATCTGCTCTCTTTACCTTCCCCCAAGATGTAGGTTCACTCTTGGGGACATTCAAGGATTAATCAATAATCAACTACCTCCTCCATTTTTTACTACTTGGTGATTTTAATTCTCATAATCCACTTTGGGGTGGAGATTTTTTAGACAACAGAGGGTAGGATCATTGATGACATTGTTAATAATAATGATCTTACACTTTTTAATGATGGTACTATGACATACCATAATCTCTACACAGGTGGTTCATCTGCTATAGACTTAAGTATTGCTCTTCTTCTCTCTATCTTGATTTTAATTGGTCTGTAGATGAGTATCTACATGACAGTGATCACTTTCCCATTCATCTTAAGTTTGTGAGAAATGCCCCCTCGATTTTGTCCTATCAAATGGAAGGAAAAGGAAGCAGATTGGGTAAAAATTTCAAGAAGGCATTAACCTATCCCAGGAATTTTAAACCTTCAAATGCCATATAAAGGCTTATGAGTACTTTTTTGCCTCCGAAATATTGAATAGTGCTGAAAATTCAATACCAAAAACCAAGGGAAAACTACACAGACCTGCTGTCCCTTGGTGGGATAAAACCTGTGGTAATTTGAGGAAAATTACCAGGAAATGTTACAGGCGTTATAATCCAGTCAGTCTGCAACAGCAAAATCTATTTACCAACGAGCTATGGCAAAACAACGAAAATATTTTAAAAAAGTAAAAAGAGAATCCTGGCTTTTTTTATATAAATGGCATAAATTCCAAGACCCCAAACCAGATTGATCTGAAAAAGATTAGAAAGCTAAGTGCAAGTATGTTCCAACACCAACACCCTGTTTGAAAATCAATGGAGACCTTGTCACCAAGCTAATAATGAAGTTGCTGAAAAACTGTGAGCATTTCTCCGAAGTATCGAGTTCCAGGAACACTATTCAACTCGGTTCCAGAATATTAGGAATTCAGCCATTTCCTTAATTTAAATTCTGGAAATGGTGAATCTTATAATTCCAAGTTTAACTTTAAGGAATTAAGGGATGCCCTGTCATCATCTGTATCAGCATCCCCTGGGAATGATAACATTCTTTACAGCATGCTGAAAAATCTCCCAGAATCGGCTAAATCTTATCTTATCTTAAAATTTTAACAAATATGGGAAACTGGTACTCTCCCCCTTCTTGGAAGATTGCAATCATTGTTCCCATAAAGAAACCATTGAAAGATCCTCATCTTCCTACAAGCTATCGGCCAATATCTCTTACAAGTTGTGTATGCAAATTGTTTGAGAAAATGGTGAATTCTAGATTGATGTGGCATCTAGAAAAAAATGGTTTGTTATCATCTGTCCAATTTGGATTCAGGAGAAATCGTTCCACTGTGGACCCACTAATAAGATTATCAACCCAAATTCAGCAAGGTTTCTCAAAACGCTGTCAGACTATAGGAGTCTTCTTCGACCTTGAAAAAGCTTGACACTACTTGGCGTTTTGGTATAATTAAGCAGCTTCATGACATGGGAATACGAGGTAATATGTTAAATTTCATCAGGTCATTTCTAAGTGATAGACTCATTAAAGTAAGAATTGGAAACACCTTGTCTAATGCTTTTGAGCTAGAGGAGGGTGTCCCACAAGGCAGTGTGTTGAGTGTCACTTTATTTGCTGTGGCTATAAATAGCATTGTTGAATGTGTGTCTCCTCCAGTAAAGACATCTTTGTTTGTAGATGACCTTGCTATTTATGTCACTAGTTATGATGCTGTTGCAGCTTGTAATTTTCTTCAAAAGTCAGTTAATGCAATCAGCAATTGGGCTGATGACAATGGCTTTAGATTCTCCCCTAGTAAAACTGTGGCAGTTCGTTTTACTAGGTGTACCCGAAAGGAAACCATCCCAAATATTAGGCTGAAAGACACACTAATACCATATGAGGAGGAGGTGAAGTTTTTAGGAATGATTTTTGATAAGAAACTAACATGGGGTAGTCATATTGACTCTGAAAATTAAGGTGAAGAAGTCCCTTAACATTTTAAAAGTAGTTTCAGGTTTTAATTGGGGTGCTGATAAGAGGTCACTTTTACGGTTATATGACTCTTTATGTAAATCAAAGCTTGAGTATGGTTGCCAAGTCTACTCTTCAGCAAGTGCAAGCAAGCTTAAGGAGTTGGAGTAGTTCATCATGCTGGTCTGAGAATATGTTCTGGAGCATTCAAAACATCTCCAGTTGAAAGCTTATATACCGACACAGAAGAGCTCCCTCTAGACTTACGTCGAGAGGAAACTGGGACTGCGGTATATGTTCAAACTAAGAGGTTCCCCAGAAAACCTGGCAGCATCTATCCTTAACAAAACGATTCACAGCAGTTTGCAAATGCTAGAGCATCCAAGCTTTTCATGTGAGAATTAATGCTGCAGCTGACAGTGTGCCTATTAAAGACCAAAAACATTAAGGCAATACATTGCTCTAAGCTGCCTCCTTGGTTGACCCCAGAACCATCGGTCTGTAAAAAAACTGTTGTTAAAAAATCTGTTAATGTCCAAGAAGTGAAGGCTTGTTTTTCTTGATCATGACCGAAAGCATTCGGGTTCTGTTAAAACTTTTCACTGATGGATCAAAGACATCAAGTGGTGGTTGGTTGTGCTTGTTCCCGTCAGTAATAACTCGTATGTGGGCAGACTTTCAAATAATGCATCCATTTTTACAGCTGAATTGACTGCATTAGCCAAATCTCTGGAGATTGCTTCTACTCTACAGGGTAATAATTTCACCATTTACTCAGATTCTTATAGTGCACTCATGGCCATTCAGCAGTATAACCCTAAACATCCAATTGTTAACGTATTCAAGAATGGTTATATAGGCTTGCTTCCAAATTCAAATCTGTCCAGTTTTGCTGGGTTCCTTCCCATGTGGGTATTGCTGGTAATGGAACTTGCTGACATGAAGCAAGAGATGTCATTAATAAAGAAGGCATTCTCTTCCACCATATTCCTTCCACTGACATGAAATGGACTATTCGTTCATATGTTTAAAAATAAATGGCAAGCACGTTGGTCATCTCCCTATCTGACCAACAATAAAAAGTACAAGAAGATCCGACAAAGTATTGAACATTGGCCCTCTGGTTTCCAACAAAATCGTAGGGTAGAAAACTGTATTATGTCGTCTAAGAATTGGCCATCGATTGACCCACCGATTCCTGTTGGAGGGTACCTGCACCAGTCTGTATGCAGTGTGACTCTCCTCTTACTGTGGAAACCACATTATATGCCATTGCCATAAGTATTCTGCGGCACAACAGAGACATGGGTTAGTGGGCAGGGATATAGTAGAACTGCTTGGTCCGGATGTAGCTGTTAATAGAATTGTTGGATTCCTTAGAGACATTAATCTTTTTAATGAAATTTAATATGACCGCCCGGTACGGGTGCAAAGTGTAGTGTATACACTAAAGTTGTTTCTATATAAGCATACTTATATGAATATGAAGTATGTGTATGGTACATGTATATATAATGTTTTTTACTCTTGTTTGCATTCACGAAATGCGAAGTTATAATTTTTATGACGGATATCCGTTTTTATCATAATTTTAAAATCGCCTGTATTTATTTAGTTTTATAAAATCATCAACAAATATTCATGTCAAACCAGTTTCATTAAAGCGCTGAATAATCCCTATGGATTCCAGTGCTTGGCTTCAAGCCTAAACTTCATATTCCATTCCATTCCATTGACGAGGTGGGGGGCTTAGGGATCCACTGCAGAGAGAGTATGCCCCTGTATGCCTACTCCTCTGCTGTGGATCCAACTGAACATTGGGACCTTTCAACTCCTTTACTCCTCCTCTAAATTTTCCCTCTTCCCTCCTTCTTCTTTCGTTGACGACCTTGGCGTGGTTTTGGAGTATTGAATTGACAGCTCTTTTAACTTGATGGAGGGTGGAGTTGGACAGCATGCCACTCCACCGTAAAACTAGAGTACCTGACGTGGTCGAGCGAGGGGAAATTTTTATGTCAAGCCATGCCCACAGTGCTGGGTCAGATCTCATGGACTGACGACCCTTAAGGCACTGTGGGTATGGCGTATATCCAGGTGAGTGTCCCAGGGCAGTTACCACAGCGTAACTATTGCTCCTCCCCCAGTTGGGCCTCCTTTGGTGAGAGGGGATCTCATCCTGGACGAAATATTTAAACTTTATATATATGGAATCTAAAACAAAACCCCTACGACTTCTGGCATGGCAATGGACTGTTTTAAGGAAATCCCAGGTAATGAAGAACAGGCTGGTATTAAAACTTTAATACCATACAAGCCACAAAGAAAAAGCAAATTTTCTTTGAATTGACAACCTTGACTCACTTCGACTCCTTCTTTGGGAGTGGAAGTTGGTCAAGATTCTTGACCTTGGAAACTGACAGAAAAATATCAGCATTAAGATTGGAAAATTATTTGTTAAGTAGGCACCCAACCTCAGAAATGTCATTTAGACAAATAAAAGAACAGGAGTGGTTAATAGAAACCACTACAAAAAATCAATCTGAAAATTATTTAACCATAAAGAACATAGACAGTATAAAAGTAACGATAAGAAAGCACGACAATATGAACAGTGTACAGGGTACTGTAGTACTTCCTAAAAGTGAAGAGCCAATAGAGAAAAATATTTTGCTCGATTCCCTTAAAAAAGGATACAACAATGTACAAGATTGTGAAGTATACAGTATAACCAGTAGACCAAAGTAATGAAAAGACATGAAAATAGCAAAAATAAAATTTGAAGGCCAAGAATTGCCTTTCAAAATTAAAATCATGGGCCAAAATAGAGAACTGAGACCTTATGTTCCAAAAACCACTACAGTGCCAAAACTGCATTAAATATGGGCATACATAAGGAAAAATTGCAGAAATATATCGATTTGTGCATATTGTGGATCTGACAAACATACCACGCAGTGGAAGTGTGGTGAACCAAAATGTGTAAACTGTGGCCAAAATCACCATGCTAGGTCTAAGGAGTTTATGTACTATATATACAATACAGAACTGAAATTACTTCAGGAGAGATCAGGAATGCCAATAAGAAGAAGCCAAACTAGAGTTGAGAGTTAGAGGAATGCATGATCCCGCTAGGAAGCAAATGTTCTCTGCTGCAATGAGCTCAAAGAATGAAACAAAAATGGAAGCAAATAACAAACCCCTAATAGATAAATCAGAAGGCCTGAAAAAATAACTTTACAAGAAACTAATATAGCAAGAAATCAGATATTGTGCAACTGTGTGTTCAAATTCATTTGAGATATTGGGGAGGGGGGGGGGGGGGGGAAATGGAAACACAGAATAAAATACATCCATAACTGAAATATTACAAGACAATTATAATGAGCTGGAAGTTAAAGATAAAAAGAGGCCTTTAGAGAGAACTCCACCAAAACCAAAAAAAAAAAAGCCAACAATTATTAGAGAGGTATCAGTTTAAAGTAAAGACCAAAGATCCTTAAAAAGTGCACAGACAAGAAAATAAGAAACATACCCTTGTCTCCTAAAGTAATAATAAAAGAATTGGATGGAAATACCCAGAATAAAGAAATAATAGAGGAGAACACCATAGACAAAAATGAGTATGTGAAGGGAGAAGAGATTACTCCCTCACCAGTAATTGGTGAACTAAAAGTGAATGAAAAAAGGAACACATAAGAACACCATGATGTAATGAATGTTTCATCGAATTATGCAACAAAAACAGAAATATAACAAAAGACAGTTTAACAAACACTATACGAAATTTTATAAAATATAGAAGTAAAGAAACCACTAGTCTAGAGACTCACAAAAAAGGCTGTATGTGCATTGGACACCTAATGTCCTATAAGGAAAAGCAAATAAATGTCGTAACTAAAATTTTAGAAAAAATGCAACTAGATAAACCACAACATGAAAAGTAATGCTTGAACACTCTTAACATAATATTTTCAATCATTATATAATACAATGGAACATAAATGGTCTCCAGACCAGATTACATTTGGGAGAATTACAACGCTTACTGAAAGAATACGAACCAATGATGATATGTTTACAACATGTCAATAAAACAGTATCAACAATTGGTAAATATACCTTAGTATCTACATTCTAGAGAAGAAGAAGGAAATTTTTTAAGTACTGCTATATAGTACATAACAAAGTATGTTATGACAAGGTACCTGTAAACTTTGCTGACTTGCAAATATCGAGCATCAAAATACGAATAAAAAAACTATAATTATGTATTTATAACATATACAACCAACCTAACAAAAATTACGACATAGAAAAACTTAAGGATTTGTTTGGCAATGCCAGAGAACCTACATTGATAGTAGGGAATTTTAATGCTCACAACCCGATATGGGACTGTAACTGTACAATCTCAAATAGAGTAGGGAGTAAAATTGAAGAGTTCATGGAGTCAAACGACATGTGCTGTATAAATGATGACGAAATAGTACATATTTTCAAAAACACATGGAACATTTTCTTCAGTAGACCTAACTCTTTGTACAACAAATATTGACAGAATAGATTGGAATATAGTTGATGATTTGCACACCAGTGATCATTTCCCAATATTAATATCCTTATTACATAATAATCCTGCAAAAAACTGTTCCTCACTATAACATTAATAAAGCAGATTGGGAAAAATATGAAAATGCAATGCCACAAGAAATATCCAACCATTTGAATATTTAAAAGACCATAATGAAACTAACAAAATTCTTGTTGACTTCATTAAAAAGGCTGCTGATCAAGCAATACCAAAGTCAAGAGCCCCATCCAACAAAGCACAAAGTCCCATGGTGTCTGATAAACTGACAGACTAATTAAAGTAAAACACTCAATAGGGAGACGACTAGATAATTTAAATAGAACGTTCAGTAAAATAAATAAAACATTACCAATATTAGAAGGAACTTTCACAAAAAAAAATTACTATAATATTACTAGAAATTGAACATTAAAGCCTATATACAACAAAAATATCTGCAAAATTTAAAAGGAAGTAATTCAAGGAAGAATAATTTCATGGAGGAAATATGTATCAGATCTCTCTAATAATATACTTCCCCTACAAAAAATATGGGAAAAATTCAGAAAAATAAATGGTACTCAAGTTAAACCACCTAGACATGCCATATTGAAAGATGGAAAAAGAATACTTGATCCAAAGAAATAAGTAATATATAGGAGAGAAAACTTAGCAAATGTAAGTAGCGATAAAAACTTTAGATGAACACTTCCGCACAAAGAAAAATAATGGAAGAACTAATAACAAAAATAAATTTCGAAAACACAAGAAGATATATTATAATAGAAAAAGTTAATATGGAAGAGTTGGAATATGCTCTCTTGAATAGCAATAAATCTGCTCCTGGAGGTGACAATATTTGCTTTGAGATGATCGACCACTTAGCACCTATGGCAAAGTCATACTTATACAATTTTATAATCATTTATGGCTTCAGAATCTATTTCCTGATGAATGGCGTAAAGCTATAATAATTCCTATCCCCAAACCTGGAAAGGATCCAAGCAATGTTAATAATTACAGACCAATATCTTTAACAAGTTGCTTATGCAAATTACTTGAAAAAATGGTAAATGCTCAACTAACATGGCACATTCGAGGAAACAAAATTTTAACTTCCACTCATTTGGGTCACAGTGTAACAGGTCTATATTAGATTCTCTCTCTAACCTAGAAGACCATATACGAAGAGGATTTGAACGGAAATAAATAACTGTGGCTGCCTTTTTTGACATAGAAAAGGCTTATGACACTACATGGAGGTATCCTATATTGAAGACATTACAAAACAACAACGTTCGTGGACATTTACCCATGTTCATCCAAAGTTTTCTAACAAATCGAAGTTTTCAGGTGAAAATTGATGATGCTTTGTCTAGAACATTCCCACTTGAAAATGGTGTTCCACAAGGAAGTGTCCTTAGTGGCACACTATTTACCCTAGCAATAATGGAAATTAGTAAAATCTACCCACCGGAATTAAAAGCAACCTTTATAGGATGATTTTGCCATATATTATTCAGCATCTCGCATTAAACATGCAGAGCGCATCATTAACAAATCTATAATAAAAAATAGATGAATGGACTCATCTGTAGGATTTAGATTGTCCATTAATAAGACTCAAGCAATTATATTTTATAAAGATAAAAGATGGAAGAAAGGTGAAGAAATAGATTTGAAAATCAGAAGTCAAAGTATACAAATAGGCCAAACTGCAAAATTTTTAGGATTAGTATTTGATACTCATTTGAACTGGAACGCCCACATAACATATGTGAAATCAAAATGTAAAAGAGCATTGAATCTAATTAGAAAATTATCAAACACTAATTGGGGAGCTGATAGACAACCCTTACCTTACTATTATATAAAGCAACAGTGCTGCTATCATTGACTACGGAAGTGAAATATACGGCTCAGCTTCAAACGCAGTACTGAAAATGTTGGACCCAGTTCATAATGAAGGACTTAGAATATGTACAGGAGCTTTTAAATCGTCACCAACCTCTTCTTTACAGGTTGAATGTGGTGAACTACCTCTCTCTACTCCATGAGAGTTAGTAACGATGAAAAGTGCCAGTAAGAATTCAGTCAAGGATGATTCCCACCAAAAAATTAAAAAATTATTTGAACTAAGGGATGTATTTATTAACAATCATTCACCACCTTTTCCAATTAGATTAAGAAGATTGTTTGAGTCACTGAAATAAAATAAAGTCCAACTACCTCCAATAGTAAAATTACTCCTCCTTGGATTATGAATAAAATAAAATCAATTTGCACAAAATTAAAATATCTATCAAAAAAGCATTCCAATACCCCAGAACATCAGAGACAACATACAATAGAGCACATAAGCCGAAAAGGTCCACATTATGCAATATATACGATGGATCCAAATCAAAATATGGAGTGGGATATGCTGCAGTGTCCCAAGATAAAACATGCCAGTTCTCGCTTCCCAATAATGTTCAGTATTTACAGCAGAGTTATGTGCAATAACATTGGCCATAAAAATAATCAAAGAACACTACTTTAATAATTTCGTGATTTATAGCGACTCTAGAAGTGCTATAGAATCCATTATAGTTATAATCCCAAAAATAATATTGTGCAGCAGATAAAGTTTTTACTCTATAAATTATATAAAAAAGGAAAAATATTGAAATATGTTGGATCCCTGCCCATGTCGAATAAAAGGAAATGAAGAAGCTGATAAAGCAGCCAAGGAAGCAATCCACAAGGTGAGAACAAATGTAAACATCCCTATTAGTGACACTGTAGCTTATATAAAAACAATAATTGTAAATAAATGGCAAAATAATATGGAACGAAGAACCTGAAAATAATAAAACTAAAACAAATAAAAACCTGACGTTACAAAATGGAGCTCCATATACCAGAGAGAAAGACACGCGCAAGTAATCCTGACACGTCTACGTATAGGCCACACTCGTCTAACCACACATGGGCACTAATGAGCAGCCCACATGACCCTGCTCCGGAGTGCTCAGAGGTTGCAAGGTATTGATAACTGTTAGACATGTATTGTGTGATTGTCCAAAGTATGGACCAGCAAAGACTGTCAACATTTGGAAGTAAACCAATAAAAGAAATTTTGTCAGAATCTTTCACATTTTCAGTCGTTCCGATTATGACGTTTCTAAGAAACACTGATTTAATTAATAAAATATAAAAATAACTATTTACAAAAAAAAACTCAGAGCAATTAATGAATTTTAGATAAAAATTTTTAAGTTGTTTGACTATATGTTAATTTTAATAACCTTTTTAGTATGTATGGAACCGTGAGTAAATGTATTTATTGCCTGTTTTGTGTTCTGTATGAAAAGTCTAGCTCTGTGTAGTTTTATTTATTTATATTTATTATTTATTTATTTTTTTATTTTTTTATTTATTTTTTTTTTTTTTTTTGTTTTTTTTTTTACTTTAATTTATTGAGTAGTATATTATATGACCTATTTAGTCTCAGTTCCTGGCCTTTGGCCTAGACCCTGGCATTTGAATCAAATCCTTCGGGCCAGCCCTATGAGAGCTGAAATCAGTTCAGTGGTCTGGTTAAACTATTCTTATAATAATAATAATAATGTTCACACATTCAAGAAATGCCAAAATAATGAAAATATGTCCAGTGTGTGTGTCAGAAGTACATAGAACAGAGTGAATTGTCCAAATATTAAATGTGCTGATTAGCCTCATCGTACAATACAGACTTGAAACTGCTGACGAGTAGACTGGAATGACAGCGAAAGAGGCTAAGCTTGGGTTAAAAGGTAGAGGGATACTTGACCCAAGCATAAGTCCATCATAAAAAGTGTATTAAAAATAAGGTTCTCCAAATATTTGACGCTCGCTCAGAAAACAAAAATCTAACTTCTGAAATTGCAATATAAAAGAAATATGCTGCTCTATCACCCTTAGATGATCATGATGCCAATACTTCATGTATGGAGACATTACCTTCAAATGCAGTCATTGCTGATGATTAACTACCAGATCAGAGAGAAAGTGAAAAAAGGCGATGTCTTGGAAGTTGGACCCCTCCGAAATCAAAAAGCTCAATACCAAAGATGATACCCACCCTCCAAAAATGGATATTGATAGTATTGATATGGACGCTGAAATATCTACCATATCACAATCAAATAAGCTCTCTGAAAATAATAACATTGATCATGAATCTCCATCACCCATTTTAGGACAAATAGGCCAACTCCAAAATAAAAATATCTTATCCAAAGGACCCAAGGAGCAATTATCAAGAGACTTAACAAAGTCAAATACTAAAAACTTGCAACTTTACATAAGTCTGCAACCACAAAAGTAAGCAGAAATAATGATCTGCTTGACAGAGGCCTTCCTCCACAATAACATTTAACTCGTATATTAGTCAGTGGAACATAAATGGTTTAAAAACACGATTACAAATAGGAGAAATTTGTACTAAAATACATTACAATCAGATCTCGGCAAGATTCAGAAGGGAAGCCATTAGAGGAAAAATTATGCCATGGATTCAGTATGTATCTAGCGTATCAGGTACAACCTCAATAAGTAAAGTTTGGGAAAATTTTTGGAAAATTAATGGATCGTATATTAGATCTCAGAGACATGCACTATTACATAAATTTCATAATCAATCAATAATCAACTATTACATAATGGCCAACCGGTACATGAGAGTATCGCAATTTCGAATATTTTAGCTGTAACTCGTCTCCCCCAGGTCAAGAGACTACATTTTGAGATGATAAAAAAATCTGGCTCCTTTAGCAAATACATATGTATTGCAGCTTTATTATCATTCATGGGTAAATCCCACCTGTTCCCAGAAGCATGGAAACATGCCATAATCATACCAGTTGCCAAACCAGGGAAAGATTCAAGCAATCGAAATAACTATTGACCAATATCCTTGACAAGTTAGTTGCGCAAATTGCTAGAAAAGATCGTAAATTAGACTAAATTGGTGCTTATGCAAGAATAAGGTTGTCTTCAACTCGGTTTGATTCACATTCTGAAAGATCTACTTGAGATCCACTTTCCCACCTAGGAAATTGTATTCGAAGCGGCTTTGAACGTAAGCAAATTACAGTTGCCATATTCTTTGATATCAAAAAGCATATAATAGACCTGGAAATACTCAGTTGTAATGTCCTGACATTGAAAATGGCTTTAGAGGGCACTTACCAAATTTTACCGAGAATTTTATCCATCAAAGAACTTTTCAAACTCGAATAAAAAATGTATATTCTGATTGTGGCGTCCCTAAATGGAGTGCAACACTTTGCTCTAGCTATTAATGACCGTAAAACAGTCACCACAGTGCTCTAGCTATTAATGACCGTAAAACAGTTACCACAGAGAGTAGTAAATAGCTTGTATGCAGACGAATTTGTTATATACTATTCTGCAAGCAGTCTTCGTCATCTACAAAAAAATTCTTAATAAAGCCATCAATGGCATCCACAACTGGACTATTTCAGTAGGCTTTAGGCTCTCTGAAGAGAAAACCCGAGCAATATGTTTTTCAAAAAATAGTAAATGGAAGCAAAATCAATACATAGACCTTAAATTAGGGGACAGCCATTTCAGTTTTAGTGATACTATTAAGATTTTTAGGCTTGGTCTTTAGACTTGATCCACACTCGAGGCTTGAGACTTCCCGATGGAGCCTTTAAATTTCCCCGAACACTCAGTATGTTGTGAAAGTGGTGAACCCCCATTATCCTTACATCGAGACCTTGTAACAATGAGAAGTGCTTGAAAGATAATGTCCACTGATTCCCCCACGAAAAAAAAAACTGTTTGACTTGATTGAAAAAATATATTTTTATTAGTAATCACGAATTACCTTTTCTAATAATAGATTATTAAAGTCTTAATAGTTTGGAGTAAACATCCACCCACCCTCCAAACTTCCTCCACCCCATGGATGATGAGGAAAATCAAACTATGTCTATAGCTTTATCTTTATATCAAAAGAATAAGATTATACTCCAGATCGATATAAATAGTATGCACTAGAAGATCACATTCGAAGTAAAGCCCTCATAAAGCAATATACAATATACACTGATAGATCCAAATCTTCTGTGGGAGTCAGAATTCGTTGCCAGTTGAAGCAACTGTCTTTACAGCTGAATTAACAGCAATGATATTGGCAGTTAATAAGATCGAATCGGCAAATAATAAACTAGATACTAAATTTCTAATTTATTCTGATCCTTTAGTGAAGCAAATTAAACAGTGCATCAATAAATTATATTCACGTGGGGTTAACATTTAAAAATATTCTGGATTCCTGCCCACGTAGGATCCAAGATATTGAAAAGGCCAAGTCTGGGATAACTTCACCTTTTTAATTCCAACCTCATTTAACACATGATTATCTTCATATATCATTAATTTACTATAATTCATTAACTACCATTCCATCCTACTCCACTCTTATAGACATGCAATTTATGCATGTATTTATTTTAGTCATTTCTTCCCAAACGTTTCCGGGCCAGCACTGTATGAGTCTAATTAGACTCATTGGGCTGGTAAATCCTAATTTTATAATAATAAAAGAAGAAAATGTCTTTGGGACCCTTTAAGGAAGCTGTAAGCTTCTTTGCAACAGCCTTTAAGATAATAGTTAAGGTTCACATTAAAACGCTGCCGACCGCCTGATTTATTCATGCCTCTTCGCAGAATAAAGATGAACTCAAAGGGAGAATTAGGCAGCTTTTAGCTTCTCTACGTTATAAATAAGGAAATACCGCTTTGGTCCTATTTCTTTTGCCCCTATACTGCCATCTAATGCAGACCCGGGTGGATCTTGATTCACTTAGCCTTGATTTTCTCAAGAAAAAAATTTTTTTTTTGTTAATTCTTGATTTATTCGTCTTTTTATACTTAGCCATTTTCTTACGTATATAGTTTGTGATACTTTTATTAACTCTCTTGGGCAATATTAAGCGCCATGAGCACTTGAATAATTTAATTATTACGTTAATTCTTATTATCACATCTTAAACAATTAACCGTTTATGCTTAGTTGTCTACATCTGGTAGTGTTCCATTCATGTACTTTTATTGGTTTGAACTTCGTTATTTTTCATCAGTTGTATTAATCTTATTGATACCCCTTTTTTTTTTTTTTTATTTGCTTGAGAAAAAAATATCTCATACATATCCTAATTCTATTTTAGTAAAAAATTTTCATTAGAAATAGATCAGTCAAGCAGAACCATAACTCGATATAAATTTGTTTTTTACAGAGGACAAATTCACGTGAGGGTTGAGCATGTGATCGAGTTGAAAGCTCGAGCGAAAAAAATAAGAAGAAAAAATACACTTTGATTTAATTAAGAAGCATCGTCAATCTCGCTTCATCTTCTGTATGTGGGAAAAGAAAAAAAAACTTTGTTGATGCTTCCAAAACTAATACTCTCCTTACCTTTCTGTCGTACTATATCCCTTCAAAATAGTGTGTATGGTTATGGGAACTGAAAGGGAGATTTTTCAGTATTTCGAACCCCAAAATAAGCAATTTAGACAAGGGTCGTCTCAAAAGGCTAGGGCAACTACTTGTAGAAATAAAGTGTTCTGTACGTTTTGCATGTATTCTGCCACTGAGCATGTCATTATATGAAACTAATTCAGCTTTCTATAATGTATGATAAACCTAATTCGTTGTTGTATGATGTATGATTATCAAATCTGTGGTCTATTCGTGCTGTCTTGATCGCTGCGAATCAAATGCACACCGTTTAACACGTGACCCAGCACTTAACTTATGAGAGGATGGAGACAGCAAATTCCATGCTGTCATCAAGAATCTATATGTGAGCAAGGGTGAGAGAAGTTGCTTCCGAGATGGGCGACAGCAAATCTACAAAAATTACAATGTGGAACTCATCGCATCTTATTAAAATCTTATGAAATAGGTCAGGGCCCTCGAAAGAGTCGTGATTGTATGACATATCCACAGATTCAGCTCAAGAAGAGACCCCAGAGTCGACTGGTTTCATCGGCGTTTCATCCCGTGTACTTCCAAAACATAGATTTCTCTTCCTTCTGTCATATATCCGTAATTAAGGAGGTTTTGTATGATTTATTAAGTTACGTCTGTTTACAAGCTCTCCCTTTAATGACATGTTTTTTCGCCTAATATGTCCATCACAGTCTCTTCAACATAAAGAAAGTGAGAAATTTGTTTTCACTTTCAAGATACGAATAACCATTTGTCAAGCGTCAAATAGGTTCACATGCAATACAGCTAAGCCAATAACTTTAAAGGATAGGTTCCTATAAAGGAATCACAAGATTTATCACAGAATTCATAAAAAGGAAAAAGAGAAAGAACGAAAGAAGTTATACCACGAGATTGCCCAACCTGACATCTCAAATGCATCCCTAGATTAATAGCATACTTCCCTCACTTATGGAATAGCATACCATAAATAACCGTTCCAGGACAGGGGCCTCAATACATCACTCGAAATATACCATTCCCTTCAATTTCAATATGTTTCCTTTGGATCTCCTATCATGCACATGCACGCACAAAACACTCGCATACAAACACACACTCACACATATAATACATATGTACATTTTATTTATTATGTATGTGTTTATATATAATACAAGTACATTTGCTTTATATATATATAAATATATATATATATATATATATATATATACATACATACATGCAAACTTATACGTGATCTGTGTACCGTGTGAATAAGTGGATGCATATATTATATATATATATATATATATATATATATATATATATATATATATATATATATATATATTATATATGTATATATATATTTATATTATATGTGTGTGTTTGTGTGTGTATGTATGTATTTTTATAGATAAATAGATATGTGTGGGTGCAAATTTCTGTGTACTTTTTTCCTTATGAAAGCTGGCTCCAGAGACAGTTTCCCTTCTGGCTCTCAGCAATTTTTTTTTCTTAAGAATTGCTAAAAGTATGCCTCTCTGACATAGCTGTAGTCTGCATAATCAAAGTAAAACGACCATGTTATCAGATAATCAGAGTCGCTGCTTAGGTCAACAGGGGTACGATGGAGTCTTAACGGTAACAGAGGAGCTCTACTATGGGATCACTTAGCCACTGAACTATAGCGACTGTCATAACGAATATATATGTATATATATATATATATATATATATATATATATATATATATATATATATATATATATATATACTTGCTATACACCCATATGTTTATATTTAGTATGGGCTTGTTCATTGTTATACACACAGCTTCTGTTATTGTTGTGTCCCAATATGTGTTGCATTTGTATTTTATTCTGGTGCTGTTTATCAGTTCTTGTCTGTGTAGTGTTGAAAGATGGCACTTGTGTTTCTGTGTAGTTGATGTCCTACTGGTGTAGCTTTCACTGGAAGGTCTGCATTCCTCCTCGGACCAAATAAATTCATAAACCATGTTGGTAGTCATCTCCTTGGGAAAGTGTCCACAGATGCTGGTTTTCACTACAAGGGATCCCACTCAATGTGAGACCACCTTGACGTGGTGAGGGGGCTCTTGAACCCCAGGAATCTTCCTGAGTTTGAGTCCCCCTCGATATGGGACCACCTTGATGTGGTAAGGGGGCTCTTGAACCCCAGGAATTAGTTCCTGGGTTTGAGTCCAAGAGTCTCATATTTTTTGTATATTTTCATTTGGAGTAATACTGTGGAATTTTCCACCTTCTGTAAAATTTATTTGACCTGACGAATGGGAAAAGATATCATAGCTGGGATTGGGTTTATATCTGAAGCTAAATAGTGGGAGCTGTGGTAGTATCATCAACTACCCAATAATGTTCAGACCTGAGAGATATCAGATTGATAACTCAAGGGCGGAACTATTCTTCAGGGCTGGACCACGGATTCCAGGGGGTCTAGTCCAGGGGATAGGACTCTTGGCATTCTTTCCGGTTTGCCCATAACATGGTTAGGGTTTGGATGATTGTATTCTCGTAATATTCTCAGTCCTAGCAAGCGGGTTTGGCTTACACTTGCGCCACTCAAACCATGTTGTGCCATCCCCATTGGTGGAAGAATAAACTTTATGAAAGGCTGATGATATTTTTTTAATATTTTCAGGTTTAATTTTTCGAATTTTTTTTAATATAAAGCTTTTATGACTAGTAACCACAAGGATTCTAGTACCCCTGGTCCCTTTGATGATGATTTGGCACAGATGACCTGTGACATGAACATGACTGTGGATATGGAATGCTCCAGTGGTGGTACTACCTTTCAGGGTAGTCATCACAAATTGAAAAGAAACCATTGTGGGAACACAGTGGATAGTTTGAGGGTGTTGCATGTAAAGCACATTCCCATGGAATGTGACTATGAGACTCTGTTTCGTTTGGTAGTTATGGCAAAATAGAAGAATTGAGGATGAACTTCAATGAAAGTGAGAAAAAATGGGAGGCATGGCTGACTTTTGAAAAACATGAAGCTGCACTCAAAGCCAGCAGTGACATAACGATTTGTAAAAAGATTGTCAAGGGAGCACTGACCGACAGGGCCCCTAAAAATATGGATACTTACAGATCATCACAATGGGTACAAGTGGCTCAGCCAAATTTGAATGACGATGACACTTTTGAAAGAACACCAAAACCTCCAATGTGGTTGGTAGTAACTGCTAGGGAGGAAAATTATAATTACTACAAATTTAGCAGATACGTCCAAAAAAAGGTTGGCTGTATTGACATGGGGAACATCTCAAGGTTTGGCAAAGGCAGTGTCCTAATTCATGCTAAATCAAAGACACAATCATACATGCTGACAATGAAGAAATTCGAGAAAGATGATATGATAAAAGAAATTAGACCACACATGAATTTTAGTTATGGAAAAGGAGTGGTATTTGATAGAGACCTTTGTGAACTGACAGAAAGAGAAATATTAGAAATCAGTCCAACTTCTGTATGGAAGGTGAAAAAGGTTCCAAAGGCAAATATGGTCTTTTTAACGTTTGAGGACTCTGATGTACCATCTTACATTAATTTTGGAAATGAAAGGGTCAAACTCATACCATTTTTATCCAAACCTCTGCAGTGCTACAACTGTTTTCAATATGACCATCCATCCAGATTCTGTAAAAACAATAAAGTATGTAATAATTGCTCGGCTCCTGAACATGGTCCTTGTTCGAAACATCCAAAATGTATTAATTGTGAAGAGCATCATACCCCATTCAATAAAAAGTTCAGCCAATATAAATATGAAGAGGCAGCTGTATGTAAAGCTAATGCTGAACATATAAGTATTAGTTACGCCAGGAAGTTAATTGGTCAGACAAAGACCTATGCTATGGCTCCAAATTCTGTAGCCCTTTGAAAACTAAAGCACCTCTACCTGCAGTAAATCCTAGAACTACTGAAACCCAGTCATCTGATCTAGGTGACAGGCCGGCTACGGTTAAAGCACCCCTATCAAAGAAAGATGTGCCTGCTGTTATAGACTCCTCTCCAGTTGATGAAATCCACCCTGTGTCTGTTCCATCTCTTCAGCAAGAAACCCTTGGAACAAGAACAAACTAGAGGGGCAAAGAGAGAGAGAACTTCTTCATTCTCTCCTCCACCTGCTCAAAGGGTGGAGATGTCCAAACCCCATAAAAAATGTAACAACAGTGAAGATGATCCTGTCCCTAAAACAACCAAGGAATAAAGCTCCTTGGATAAAAGAGAATAGTAGTGGAAGTCCACTCTCCTCCATATCAAAAAGCTAATAAAAAACATAATCATAAACCACATATCTCAAGACAATCTAAAGAAACTCTTATATAAAGTCCTATAAGGAAAAAAAAAACTAGTATAGATCAATATTGAATTTCCCTTGGTAGATCCTAGCACTAAAATTCAATCTGGACATTTTACAATGGAACTGTAAAGGACTAAGGACTCGTTCAGGAATATTAAAGGTATTACTGAGTGAGCATAACCCAGGGCCCCCAAGATGCTGACCCCTTGGCATGGGTAGGGGGACTCTGATGCCTGGTGGGATTGCTCTCTCACTGGTCCTTGGGGCCCAGCTGCTGATCCAACTAAATTAGTCAGAACTTTTCCTTCTTTCTGCAATTTTTTCATTCTTGCTACATCCTTCTCCTTCATGTAATATTTTTTACTAGCATTTCTGTTTAATTATGTGGAATTTTCCACTTTTGTTAAATTTTACTACTTAGGTGAGTCTGTGAAGGGATCATGTTTTGGAATGGGTTTACATTCGAAGCTAATTGTGGGAATTGTGGTGGTTGAGTCTCCACCTGATATGGTTTGGACCTAAGAGGTAGTGATGGGACCCTCCCATTGCTACCTTGAGGGTGGAACCATCTCCAAACATGACCCCCCAGATGCTGAAGCCTTGCCGAGGATGGGGGGCTTAGGGTTCAGCAGCTGGGCCCTGATGCCTGGTGGGACTACTTTCTCGCTGGACCTTGGTGCCCAGCTTTTGATCCAACGAAATAAGTCAGCCCTTTTTCTTCTACTAAAAACATTTCATCTTTCTGCCTTCCTCCCCCTATAAGGTATGGATTCTATGATGACGACTATTGGCTTGGTTTTGGACATGATTTAGTCTAAATCTTGGGATTTGAAGGAGGGTGAGGATGGACGGCATGCCACCTCACCCGTAGAACTCTAGTACTTGACGTGGTCGAGCGAGGGGAAAGTTTAATGTCAAACCCTATCCTCAATGCCGGGTCTGATCTCGACGGACATCATGACGCCTTAGCACTGGGGATAGGGTGTATATCCAGTAATTACCCCTAGGACGACCCTAATAAAAGGGATGACCCGTCCTCTAAGTGTGACTCCATGGTGGGTATGGGGAATATCTGGATGAACTATGTATTTTACGTTTTATGGCAACCCCCCCTATTTCTGTTGACGACCCTATGCTTTCATCAAAGGACTTGTCCTCGGAACCCAAACATCAATTTTCCATGGTCGGTCCCCAGGATCAGTGTAGTATCCCTGGGCCGAATGACAGACGGACACAGTTGACGACCCAAAGCAATGCGAGTAAATATAATACAGCCAGGAAAACTAAACAAAAAGCATCTGGTTCCAGTATTGTCACACTGGAACCATTTTGCCATGAAGAAAAATAATAAATATGAAATAGCTCTGGGGTCTTTGTACCCAATTCCTTTAATAAATACCTTAATTTAAAGCTAGAAGGTGACAATATAGACATTTTTCAAGTGCATAGGGAAATCGTTAAATGTTGTGGCAGACAGCCAAAAATAACACCGCAGAATGGAAACATGCTCCTGGTAGAAAGCATCTCCCCAGAGGAAAGTATCAAGTTGATGGGATTGTCGGACCTTGCGGGAGTTACGGTTGAGTGCACTCCCCACTCCAGCCTGAATTCCAGCAAGGGCTTGATTTATGCCCCTCAGTTGATGGCTTTCTCTGAGGAGAGACTTTTAACAGAATTAAAAGACCAGGGTGTAATAAAGGTGGACAGGATGACGAAGAAGGTTGATAATAACAGAATACCTCAGCCTACCTTAATATTAACTTTTGACACCTTAAGACTTCCGGAATGTGTCTTTGCAGCCTGGTATAGGTTTAAGGTAAAGCAGTACATCCCGAGACCCAGAAGGTGTTTCCATTGCCAGCATTTTGGACACACCCTACAATCATGCCGATCCAAATTGCAAGAAAATCCTGCAGTCTGTGTCAACTGTGGAGAGGATGAGCATGGTATGTGCACCAGGGAACCTAAATGTGTTCACTGTGGTGAGGGACATGCATCATCGTCTCAGCAGTGTGATATATATTTACTAGAAAAGGAAATCCAAGCCATTAGAGTAATAGAAAGAACAACATTTAAGGAAGCACGAGAGAGAGCCAAAGCAAAGATTGTAAGACCCGGTCTAAGTTTTGCTACTGTAGTAGCAAAATTAAGAAACCAAAAGAAAGAGAGAAATAAAAAAACCCAAGTTAGGAGCACAAATGTAGAATCAAATAAAGAATTATTAAAGAGACAGCTAACTGAATCATTAGAGTCAATGGATGATGAGAAAGAAAGGCCCTAGTATGGAATTGGAAAAAATTGAAGTGCCAGTTGAGATACACCCTCCACCATCTGTCTCATTGGAGGCAAGGCCAGTGGTTGCTGGTCTGGTGCCAGCTTCTGTTGGTGCCAACTCCTCTTTGGAGGACAAACCAGCATGTGCTGGTCCCCTGGTGCCAGTCCTCGCTGGTACTTCTGCCTCATTAGAGGCAGAGCTGGCTACTGCCAGCAATACAAAGACTCTCGAGGTGGTCTCTTTAGAGAACACCTCTTCTTTCTCCGTCTCGACAGAGATGGAGAGTAAAGAAACTAAAAAACCCTTCAGTGTCAAGGACACTGAAGGAAAAGATGTTGGCTCTATGAAGGCAACTCCACCCAAGAGGCCAACAAAGCCTTCCATTAAAATGCCTCCCCCTAGTAGGAAAAAGAGCTCTCTCAATCTTGTCAAAAGGAACCATAATATTGGTCCCAAACATAAATAAATTCACTTCCATTATTCAATGGAATTGTCAGGGACTGCGAGCAAAATATGAGGAAGTCAAGCTTTTGATCTATGAGCACAGGGTTCCCCTGTAGGGTTCTGCTTGCAGGAGACCATGCTAGGTGAATATACACCTTGTCCTAGGGAATATGTTCACTATAGAACTATTTGATTTAGAGGTGGGAAATCATGGTGGATCCCTCATCTACATCCGTCGAGATGTGCCACACTACCAAGTGAAACTAAATACTCCACTTCAAGCTGTGACTGTAAGAATTGATTTAAGAAGGAAATATACTTTGTTCCCTTTACATTCCACCAAATAGCCATGTCTCCCAAGAGAACTTGATATACTTGATGCAGCAACTACCAGAGCCATTTCTTCTACTTGGTGTCTTCAATAGTAGACATCCATTGTGGGAGATGTAACATCAAATCAAAAAGGGAATATGATGGCATCTTTAATAGAACTGAAGATATAGGTCTTCTTAATACTGGAGAACCTACTCATTACCACATTCAGACAGGCACCGTCTCCTGCATCGACCTTTCAATATGTAGCTCCAACTGCAGTGTTGATTTTAGTTGGAGAACAAGTGATGACTGGCATACCAGTGACCATTCTCCAATTGTGATCGACACCAATGATGGTCCACCTATCCCGAGATCACCACGGTGGTGCTTGGAGAAAGCAAATTGGAGAAAATTCAAAGATTTGAGTGAGTTGGAGGGGGATGCAAAAAGATTTTCCAAGTGTAGATGATGCCCATTGATCTACTCAATGGAACATTACATACTGCAGGTCTACACTCAATTCCTCGAACTAAAGGACTATTCAGGAGACGGCCAGTACCATGGTGGTCAGAAGACCTAAGGTTGTTACACCGAGCTACCAGGTCTCATGACCAGGTGCCGTAGACATCGCACCTTGGACAATGTCATAATTTACAAACAGTGTAGGGCACGATTTCGAAAAGCCATGAAAGCTGCCAGAAGACAAAGCAGTGCCGGATATGTATCCTCTATTAACAGCAGAAGACCAGTCTGTAGCATTTGGAAGAAAATAAGAAAAATTCAGGGTAAATTTACACCCAGTCCTCCTCCAGTACTTAAATTGAATAATAATCATGTTACTGATGCCACAGAAATTAGTGATATGTTTTCTGAACACTTTGCTCGAGTCTCTGAAAAATCAGATAGTTCCCAGGACATCATTTCAGAATGATGGAAGAACAACAGGTACTTGACTTTTCATCAAACAAAGCTGAATCATATAATATGCCTTTTTCTGAAAGGGAATTTGACTCTGCTTTAGCTAGGAGCAAGAACACTGCTCCTGGTCCAGATGAGATTCCTTATGAAATGTTTAAACACATTTCAAAGAACACAAAACTTTTTACAATAAGTATTATCAATAGAATATGGGATGAAAGCAGCTACCCTAGCATATGGGAATTAGCTACCATGTTACCATTCCTTAAGCCTGGAAAAGATCCTCTCTTTGTGCAGCAAGTTACCGCCCCATTGCTTTAACATGTTGTTTATGTAAATTGATGGAAAAAATGGTAAATGTAAGACTGATGTGGTATCTAGAGCACAACAATATTCTAACGCCCTCTCAGTGTGGTTTTCGAAAAATGCACTCCACCGTGGACATCTTACTGCAACTCAAAGCCTCTGTCTGTGAAGCCTTTGCCTCCAAACAACACCATGTGACAGTGTTTTTTGATATAGAAAAGGCATATGACACTGCTTGGAGACATGGGATTCTGAAGACTGTGCATAATAGTGGTCTACGAGGCAAATTACCTTTATTTGTGAAATCCTTTTTACATCGTAGGTATTTTAAAGTTAAAGTTGGCAGTACTTTATCAGAGAAAAAGTGCCGAAGAATAGGTGTTCCCCAGGGTAGTGTTCTCAGTGAACACTTTTTGCTCTGGCCATAAACAGTGTTGCAGCTATCATTCCAAGAGAGGTTTTAAAGACACTGTTTGTGGATGACTTGTCAATATCCTTTGCTGCCACCCGGATGACTGTAGCAGAAAGAAAGCTACAATTAACAATAAATAAAATAGTAAGTTGGGCTGAGAAACAGGGTTTTAAAATCTCTGTAAGCAAGACTACTGCTGTCCACTTCTGTCGGATCAGGGGAGTGCATCCTGATCCAGACCTCTATTTGTATGGCCGTAGAATCCCATGTGTAGAACAAGCACACTTCTTAGGCCTAGTTTTGACAGTAGATTGACTTGGGTCCCCCATATTAAACATATAAAACGCAAAGAGCCTAGAAGCTCTACATCTTGAAGGTGCTTTCTCACACCAGTTGGGAGCTGATAGAAATCTGTTACTAAAGCTTCATAAATCCCTAATCTTGTCAAAGCTGTCATATGGTTGTGAAGTTTATTCTTCAGCCTCCTCATCTAACTTGAGAATTTTAGATTCGGTGCATCATTCAGGTATTTGTATAGCCACAGGAGCTTTCCGTTCGTCACCAATACCTAGTATGCTAGTTGATGCAGGAGAGATGCCCCTTGAACTCTATCGCCAGTCATCATTACTTCGGTACTGGTTTAGAGTGCAAAGACTCCCCAAATCTCTGGCATTTGCTGTGGCAAATAGAAATATTTTTAACGGTTTTTATGAAAGTCATCCAAGGTATCCCACTCCTTTTAGCTATAGAATTAAAAATATTTTAGAGGATACGAATATTAAAAAATTTCCCATTATCCCCTTTGTGTATCCCAGTACTCCTGTCTGGAGGTTACCTGATGTGAAATTCTGCAGGTACTTCAGTGGAGCAAAGAGAGATAAATTTGATGAGGAAATGAGGTCCATATTTTTAGAGCATGTTTCAGAGCATGTAGATACAAGTTTTATATTTACTGATGGCTCTAAGTCCAATGCTGGCGTTGGATATGGGGTTTTTAGCGAATCTTTTAACTGAAGAGGTGCACTTCCTTCTGTTGCCTCAAACTTTACAGCTGAATTGTATGGCATCCTAATAGCACTGGAACATATTACAACACTCCCAGTTTGTAGCTATACAATATTTTGTGACTCCAAAAGTGCCCTACAGTCCCTGGAAGTCTTCAATACTGATCATCCCTTGGTGTTGAAGATCTTGCAGTGGATTTTTTTGCACCAAAATAGAGGCAGCATTGTTTCATTTTGTTGGGTTCCCGCCCATGTGAACATATTGGGAAACGAGGAGGCAGACAAGCTAGCCAAATCAGCAGCGCGAACTTTGGTACCGAGAAAATGCCCTGTCCCATATCGAGATACATTCTATGATATATGGAAATCCATCCAGCAGTTATGGGTACTTCAGTGGGACAGAGTAGGCCCCAATAAAATGAAAGAAATTACTAGTCAGACACACCCTTGGAAATATGACCTAATACCAAGGAAGTGGGAGATTGTATTGTGTAGATTACGTATTGGCCATACGCGATTAACTCATGGCTATCTGATGGATGGGGAGAATGAGCCCTTCTTTGATGATTGCTTAGTTCCACTAACCGTTAGGCATTTGCTGGTTGAGTGTCCCAGTCTGGTGGAACTTAGGAATCGTTTTTTAGGTTATAGTAGTGGAGCAGGGGGTAATTATAGCATGGCAAAACTGTTGGGAGAAAGCGCATGTATTAATAACATTATCTCTTTTATCAAAGAAGCTGGTCTTCTCAAATATATCTGACAGCTGTGCTGTCTTAGTATATACATTTTTTTTCATTTTAATAGTTTTACTGTTATGTGATCAATCACAATTCTTTTTATCGGAATATTATTTTTATTTTTATCAGAAATTTAATTTATTTTTTAAAATCAAATTTATATATCTCATAAAGATAAAGTTATTTTGAATGTTGTATAATATATTATAAAAGTTAAAAGATCACATTTAGTATTCGGCGTCGGTGACCCTGGTAGTTGTGACGCCAGATAACTCACAATCAATCAATCTCCAAACATGAGTCCATCGGAATCCAGGGGGGGCTGGTGTTTGGGATGGGACTCCTGGCCTTTTGTCTGGAAGCCCACCAATACGTTTGGAGTGGGGAGTCGGTCCTCATTAGTGGGGGCAGAACTCCCAGCAGGTGGATAGGCTTATACCTGGGCCACTACTAGCGTATTGGTGCTATCCCGTAAGGGGAGTATGGGGTGGACCATTGAGAGTCGACTCTCACTTGTGCCATTGGTGGATAATTTGAATACCTTCTTAATATAACCAAGCAGTCTACAAATATATTTGAATTTATGGATATCGACCAATGTTTGCCCTCCCCTGGATCTGACGACTTACAGCACTGGCAACAACTTCAGGCATGGACACGGATATGAGCTCAGCTATCACACAGAACCATGCACTGAGACATCAGGGTGCTATTAAAACTGGTGGATTTGACATGAATAATAGAGTGCTTTATTGCACTAATGCAAACCTTTCGTTGGACTACGAGTGCTTGCATAGTGTCACAAAACAGTTTGGTAAGGTGGAGAGGATTAAAATGCTCCTAGAAAAAGACAAGCAGTTTTTTTTTTGCATACATCAGATTTTCCTCTCCCCAAGAAGCTATTGAGGCACAAATGAAATTAAATGGCCACATTCTAAATGACTGTTCTAAGCACCAAGGTGTTTTCAGTGAGGAATTTGAACGATGAGCCATTCGATTTTGTCCCTAAGAACGAAGAATGTGGACCAGCAACATATACCAGGACGCTTCCTCCCCCTATATGGCATGTTGCCAGTTATAAAGAGGGAAGGGAAAATTTCATTAAAGCTGCAGAATGTATTGAGAACAAAGTGGGTTCTATTCCTATCGGTAATCTGAAACGATATAGAAAGAACTTACTCATAAAAGCAGGCAATGACACCGAAGCTATTTTATTATCAAAGTTCAAACCCCCAAAAAGTGGAAATATTGAGACTATAACATTGCAGAGATTCTTTAACACACCGAAAGGAGTATTTTATTCCAGAGACTTGCATGTTTTTAATGAGGAGGAGATTCCCCTAAGGTGCCCTCCTTGTGTATCTCATGTATAAAAAGTGGGAGGGGATGCAGCTATGCTTTTAACTTTCTCCTCCAATTACTTGCCTGATACCATCAATGTTGGCCATGAGAGGATGCAGGTCAAAAAATATAAAAGAAACCCTAAACAATGTCGCAAATCTTTTGAATATGGCCACATTCAAGACTCGTGTGGAAACAATAAGAGATGTTCTTTGTGTTCAGCCAAGCATGACAATTTTTACAAGTGTGAAGCAGCCCATTATTGTTTCCAGTGCAAGGGTGATCACTCTCCAAACAGTAGGACTTGCCTCAGATACAGGTTTGAGCAAGATGTGTTGGCAGTGGCTGATAATGAACATCTTAGCATCAGTGCAGCAAAGCGTGTGGTAATGGGGCTAACAAGAGTGCCAACTTTACCTATGCTTCTGTAATAAAGTTGATGAAGAGTTCTAGGAATGAGAGGCCACCAGTAATAGAATCTAACAGTAAGCATCAGAAACCTGTTTTTCCTTGCACAGGAAATAATAATCGGAAACTTATGTCAGCAAGTGCTTTGAAGCCCAATACTAAAAATTGTTCTTCCAAAAGCATGGGCAATATATTCTCTCAAGCTGATACAAATGTAACAGTTGCAAATTCAGCCCCTAAGCAAAGTTTGCAAACGTCCACAAATAATAATATCAACAAGAAGCAACCAGAGAAGTGGTCCAAACTAGAGAGATCTAGCTCAGATCCATCAATTATCACAGTCGCTAAGAAACATGATAAAACTAAAGCTGCGCCCACCAGGAAGCGTATAAGAAACACATCCCCGAATAATGAAAGTTTTATCATAAAAACTTCAAATGGGTACAGTGTTCTGGAAGAGATCTCTCCCCCAAGGAAGATAGTTCCGAAAGCAGATCCAGTTTAAAGGCATGCGAGTTCTAATAGCAGTAGTGATGCACAGAATCACAGTAAAAATCCTGAGCATCAGCCTCGAATTCAGAGAGCTGTTTGTCAGCCAAGAGCCCTAATCTCTGATAAAGATGAAAAGGGATCAAGAAAACAATCTTTTAATTAAGGAGAATTTTCCTCTCCATCCTAGGATCAGTACTTCCCCTCCAAAGAGTGGGAAGTAGTACATTACCACCTTAACATTCAAGTTCGATGTCCTTCAATGGAACTGTAAGGGTCTCAGAGCCCGGAAAGAAGACTTTAAAGTTTTAATGCATGAATTAAATCCAGGGATTGTATGCCTGCAGGAGACTGTGTTAGGTAACTCTCCTTATAATCCTGGACTTGGTTATGCTATTTATAACTTTTTTCCCCCAATTGGTGATCGTGCCCATGGATACATTCATTGACTTCAACTGGGAGGTGTTGGAAGATCTATACGGCAGTGATCATTTTCCAATTGTCATCAGAACTGAGAAATATGAGCCAGTATACAGAAAGCCTAGGTGGTGTACTAATAAAGCAAATTGGCCCCTTTTCGAGGAACTCAGTTATACTGAACTAGATGCAAAAGATATGCCAACAATAGGAGAAGCAGTGTTCTATTTAACAATAATTTTTATGGTTGCAGCAGAAAAGGCAATCCCAAAAACCAGTGGAAAATTGCATCGGAAGCCTGTTCCATGGTGGAATGTTCAATGCAAAATAAGACATAAAACCATGAGAGCTTCTTTTACTAGGTACAGAAGACATCGCTGTGAATGCTACTTGATCTCATTTAAAAAGGCTCGAGCTAAATTCAGATGGCAAATAAAACATGTGAGACGAGAATCATGGGCACTTTTATATTAGCAATTACCTGGAAAACACCTATGACCAAGATCTGGACAGTTATTAAGAAAATAGCAGGAAAGTACAATCCTAGTCCCCTCCCTGTTTTAAAAGTCAACGGTGACTTTATAACAGACTCAAAGGCTGAAAGCAATGTTTTTGCAGAACATTTCGCAATGATATCAAGTAGGGATGAAAATTCTCCATTCTACAGGGAGAGAGTGTTAGCAGAGTCTGAAACACTTGATTTTACCTCTTTTAAATCTAAATCATATAATATGCCTTTTACCATGGAGGAATTTTTATTTGCTCTTGGTAACAGTAAAAACACTGCACCTGGACCTGATGAAATTTTATATGAAATGATCAAGAATACTTCAAAGGAAACTAAATTTTTTATTTTAAGTATTATTAATAGAATTTTTAAGGAGAGTGGTTACCCTAGTGTTTGGGAAATAGCGACAGTTTTACCCTTTGTCAAGCCAGGGAAAGATTCATCTGTCCCTACTAGCTATACCCCCTAGATGCTGACCCCTTGATGTGGGTAGGGGGCTTAGGGACCAGCAGCTGGGCTCTGATGCCTGGTGGGGTTGCTTTCTCAGTGGTCCTTGGGGCCCAGCTGCTGATCCAACTAAATTAGTCAGAACTTTCCTTCTTTCTGCAATTTTCATTCTTACTATCATTCCTTCTCTTTCATGTAATATTTTTTATTAGCATTTGGATTAATTATGTGGAATTTTCCACTTTTGTTAAATTTTATTGCTTAGGAGAGTCTGAGAAGGGGTCGTGTTTTGGAAGGGGTTTGCATTCAAAGCTAATTGTGGGCGTTGTGGTGGTAGAGTCGCCACCTGATATGGTTTGGACCCAAGAGGTAGTGATGGGACCCTCCCATTGCTACCTTGAGGGCAGAACCATCTCCAAACATGAGCCCATCGGAATCCAGGGGGGGCAGGTGTTTGGGATGGGACTCCTGGCTTTTGTCCGGAAGCCCACCAATACGCTTGGAGTGGGGAGTCGGTCCCCATTAGTGGGGGCAGAACTCCCAGCAGGCGGATAGGCTTATACCTGGGCCACTGCAAGCGTATTGGTGCTATCCCGTATGGGGTGGACTATTGGAATCTTTTACATTTTCAGTAGTTCCAATTTTGACTTTTCTGAGGAACTGCAATTTAATTGATAAAATATAAGTTTTTTTAGTGAATTTTAAAACAAAATTTCAAAAATTTAAAACTTAATTCCGAATTTTAATATACCGTTTTAGTATGTATGTAAGGGAACATGAGTAAATGTATTTATTGTGTGTGTGTTCTAGTATGAAAGCGTTTGCCTTTGTGCAATTTTTTTTATTTATCCTGAATGACCAATTTGGTCCCAGTTCTGGCCTAAGGGCTAGACCTGGCATTTTATCTAATCCTTCGGGCCAGCCCTAGGAGAGCTGAAAATCAGCTCAGTGGTCTGGTAAAACTACTTTTATAATAATAATAATAATATTGGGAATCAACTCTCACGTGTGCCATTGGTGGAGAATGTGAATACCTGACTGATCTACGACACTTTCTTGATAAAACCAAGCAGTTTTGGGTGTGTAGGTGAGCCGGTTTGTGTGAGGTGGTCTGGTGTGTGCGTGCTTAGTATCCTGGGATCGCTTTGTGGGCTTGTGCAGTTTGTTGGGGTGGGGAGTTTGGGCATTAGAGGCTGCCTTGATTTCCCTTTCTGATGTGCTGTTGGGGTCTCAGCGGGGCTCTTGGGTATTGGGTGCGCACTTTTTGGACTTCTGAATGTGAACCGGCATAATTCTATGAATTTGGTTACTAGTTCTCCCTCCCCTGGATCCCACGACTTACTGGCACTGGCAACGACTTCTGGCATGAAGATGGATATGAGCTCGGCTATCGGACAGAATGAAAAACTGAGACACCAGGGTATTAGTAAATCTGGTGGATTTGATCCTTATAGTAGAGTCCTTCATTGCACTAATATAAACTTGTCATTAGATTATGAGTGTTTGTACAGTGTAATGAAACAATTTGGTAAAGTGGAAAGAATTCAGGAAAAAGACAAGCAGTCATTTTCTGCTTTTGTTAAATTTTCCTCACCCTTGGAAGCTAGTGAGGCACAACAAAGACTCCATGGCCACATTCTTAATGATTCGGTTCTCAGCACGAAACCCCCTGATCCCAACTCCTTGACGAGGTGGGGGGCTTAGGGATCCACTGCAGAGAGAGTATGCCCCTTTTACGCCTACACTCTCTGCTGTGGATCCAACTGAACATTGGGACCTTTAACTCCTTTACTCCTCCTCCTTATAAATTTTCCCCTTTCCCTTCTTCTTCTTTCGTTGACGACTCTGGCATGGTTTTAGACTATTGAATTGACTGCTCTTTTAACCTGGAGGAGGGTGTAGTTGGACGGCATGCCACTCCACCCGTAAAATTCAAGTACCTGACGTGTTCGAGCGAAGGGAAAGTCTTATGTCAAACTTGGTCCCTAGTACTGGGTTGGATCTCGACGGACTGACGACGCCTTAAGTGCTGGGGATCAGGTGTATAACCAAGGAAGTAACCTCTAGGGGTGGCCCATTAATGTGACATTCCACACCCCTCCCTTGTTGGGCTCCCATGGTGGGTGGAGGACTACCTGGCTGAAAACATCTCTCTCGTGTACATGTATACATTATTAGGCCCTAATGTTGATGACCCCAGCGCGGAATTAGACTTGGCTACCGGATTCGCTCAAGAAAATAAGCCCAACATAACAACGATGGTACCATATGAGCCATTAACAAGAAATAATAGAAAAAGAAAAATGTACAAACCCGACCCAACATTAGTTCATTTTGACCATATTTTTGGGACAGATAATTGGTCCAGATTTCTTGTTCTCAAAACAGAGAAATTTCCTCCTATGTTTTAGAGAACAAATTATTAAGCTTACTCCCTACTAGAGAAAATGATTTCAGAGCACTGAAATTTAATGAATGGCTGATTTGAGGCCACAACAAAGCCCAGTCAGAAGCATATCAGAACATTAAAGAAATTCAAGGGATAAAAGTAACGGTGGAAAGCCATGACATGCTCAACTATATCCAAAGGTACAGTTGTACTACCCCTAAATTGAAAATGAGGAAGAATTACCAGAAAAGCATATTATATTAGAATCACTAAAATTAAGATATGACAATATTCACGATCTGGAGTTATATCAAATTCCAAGTAAAAAAAACCAAGAAGTTTCCATCAAAATAGTAAAAATCAAGTTCACAGGCCAAAATTTACCAGCAAAGATTAAAATACTTGGTCAAAACAGAGAAGTACGCCCTCACGTACCGAAACCACTACAATGTAAAAAATGTTGTAAATTTGGTCACACATTCAAGAAATGCCAAAATGAAGAAATATGTGCAGTGTGGTTCAGAAGACCATAGAACTGAGTGGAATTGCCCAAATATTAAATGTGCTAACTGTGGACTTGCTCACTATGCAAAGTCAAAGAATGCCCATTCTATATGTATAATACAGAATTAAAACTTCTGATGAGTAGAACTGGAATGGCAGCAAGAGAGGCTAAGCTTGAGTTAAAAGTTAGAGGGATACTTGACCCAAGCAGAAATGCATCATATAAAATTATGTTAAAAATAAGGATCCCCAAATATGTGAAGCTTGTTAGAAAATAGGAATCTAATACCTGAAACCACAATAAAAAACAAATATGCTGCTCTATCATCCTTAGATGATCATGATGCCAATACTTCATGTATAGAGACAGCACCTTCCAATGCAGACATTGCTGATGATTTCCCACCAGATCAGAGAGCAAGGGGAAAAAGGCGAGACCCTGGAAATGGGACCCCTCCGAAATAGAAATAAACTTGACAACAAAGAGGACTCCCATCCTCTAAAAAGTAATATAGATAGTATTGAAGTAGAAGCTGAAACATTAACCACCTCACAAACTAACGATTTCTCAGAAAATAACAACATTGTCCATATAACTCCATCACCCATAATAGGACAAAGAGGAAAAATCCTTAACTCATCCTCAACCCAACCAAGTAGTAGTATTCTCACAAGCTGCTTCTGTTGAAATAGACTCCTCTCCCAGTCTCAGTAAAACAAACAAGACATTCCCAATCACTCAAAATAGAAATGCCTTATCCATTCATGATAAATTATGTGGATGTAATGAATGTTTTATTGTTCAGTTGAATACAATGAAACTTCCATCAACAAGCAACCTCACTATTATGATTAATAATTTTATGAAATTCAAAACACAAAACCAACAGGAAAATCTAGAAAAACACTCCGAAGATTGCATGTGTGTAGACCATCTTATTAAAACTCGCTCATCGAGTGCTAGAGGCATAGAACATTTATTGGAAAAAATAAAACAAAAACAAAAGTCCCAAGGAGCAATTACAAAGAGACTTAACATAAAGTCAAATATTAAGAAACCTGCAGCTTTACATGAGTATGAAACCACAAAAGTAAGAGGAAGTAATGTTCTGCTTGACAGAGGCCTTCCCCCACAATATTATTCAGTGGAACGTAAATGGTTTAAAAACACGATTACAAATAGGAGAAATTCAAAGATTATTAAAACAATATGAACCAATAGCAATATGCTTGCAACATACAAATGAAAATGTCTCGAGAATAGGCAATTATACATTAGCATCACATTCAGTTCCTGATATGAATACATTAGGAACAGCATTTACGTCAATAACCGAATTACTTACGAAAATATATTGACTTATAGTTCTGAATTCCAACTATCTGGAATTAAACTTCATATTAACAACTCTACTTTTAATTTGTATAATATTTACAACCAACCTTCATGTAACTATGATTTACAAAATCTACTTCAAGTATTACCGAATATAGGTGATGATTTTTTAATGGTTGGAGATTTTAATGCCCACAGCCCATTATGGGATTCCTTTTGTAATGAAACAGATTCACATGGTAACAAAATTGAGCATATGATTGACAATCATAATCTTTGCATTTTAAATGATGGAGATATCAGGACTTACTTTTCAAAATCCCATGGAAGTTTTTCATCCATAGACTTAAGTATTGCTCACCTAATATAGTGGACAGATTTGATTGGAATGTTTTAGATGATCCATATACCAGTGATCATTTTCCAATTTTAAATATCCTGTTTTGGGACATACCCCCAACACCAACTATTCCCACGATATAATGTAGATAAGGCAGACTGGGACCAGTATAAATTTAAAACCAGCCAGATCCATCCATTTACAGCAGTACAAGGTCATGATGAGACAGTAGATTTCTTCACAAACTTTGTAATTACAGCTGCTGAGGAATCTATTCCTAAGTCACTACTAATCCCAAGAAACACTCAGTACCCTGGTGGTCTGCCACACTATCCCACTTGATACAAGAAAAACATATTATAGGTAGAAGATTAGAAACCCTGCATAATGATTTAATGGCATAAGTAAAAGATCTCTAAATTTTGAGAGCACTGCCAAGAAACTTGTAGACATTACTATAGAAATAAGTCTACTAAAACCTCATTACAATCGGATCTCGGCAAGATTCAGAAGGGAAGCCATTAGAGGAAAATAATGTCATGGCAAAAATATGTATCTAGCATATCTGATACAACCTCAATAAGTAAAGTCTGGGAAAAATTTAGGAAAATTAATGGATTCTCATATTAGATCTCAGAGACATGCACTAATACATAATGGCCACCAGTACATGATAGTACCGCAATTTCGAATATTTTAGGGCGTAACATCCAGGAAATAAGTATAGATGATCACTTTCGAACCATTAAAGCCCGTGAAGAAGCTGTCCCATTGAATTTTGAAACATTAGAGGATATATATATTAACCAGATTTCACAGAAGAGGAATTTGAATATGCTTTATCTAACTGTACTCTTCTGCTCCAGCCAAGACGACGTAAATTTTGAGATGATAAAAAACCTGGCTCTTTTAGCAAAACATACTTATTGAAGCTTTATAATCATCTATGGGTAAATCACCTGTTCCCAAAAAAAGCATGGAAACATGCTATAATCATACCAGTTTGTCAAACCAGGGAATATCCAAGCAATCCAAATAACTATAGACCAATATCCCTGACAAGTTGCTTGTGCAAATATGGTAAATTATAGACTAAATTGGTGCCTACGTAAGAATAAGACTCTGTCTTCAACTCAATTTGGCTCACAATCTGAAAGATCTACTTTAGATTCACTTTCCCATCTAGAAAATTATATACGGAGAGGTTTGAACGTAAGCAAATTACAGTTGCCATATTCTTTGATATCCAAAAAGCATATGATACCACCTGGAGATACTCAATTTTAAAGTCCTTACACGAAAATGGTTTTAGAGGGCACTTACCAATTTTTATCGAGAATTTTATCCATGAAAGAACTTTTCAAACACGAATAAATAATGTATATTCTGACTCCTTCAATTTAGATTGTGGAGTCCCTCAAGGGAGTGTTTTGAGTGGAACTCTTTTTGCTCTAGCTATTAATAACATCGTAAAGCAGTTACCACAGGGAGTACAAAATAGCTTGTATGTAGATGACTTTGCTATATATTATTCCTCAAGCAGTCTTCGTCATCTACAAAGAATTCTTAATAAAGCTATCAAAAACATCCACAACTGGACTTTGTCAGTAGGCTTTAAGCTCTCTATAGAGAGAACCCAAGCAATTATGTTCTACAAAAATAGTAGATGGAAACAGAATCAAGACATAGATCTTAAATTAGGTGATAGCCTCATTCAGTTTAGTAATACTATAAAATTTTTAGGCTTGGTATTTGACACTCATCTTAATTGGAAAGCACACATAGCCTTTGTAAAAAATAAATGTAATAGTGCCTTAAATTTGATAAGAAAATTGTCTCATACTACTTGGGAGCTAGAGACAAACATTGCTTATGATATATAAAGCATCTAGTTTTTATCCAAAGTGGATTATGGGAAGTCCACTTTCTTACGGGTTCAGCATCACAAAGTACCTTGAAGTCCTTAGACTCTATCCACACTCGAGGCTTGAGACTTTGTAGTGGAGCCTTTAAATCTTCTCCAAACACTTCAGTATGTTGTGAAAGTGGCGAACCCCAATTATCCGTACATCGTGATCTTGTAACAATGAGAAGTGCTTTAAAGATAACGTCCACTGATTCCCCCACAAAAAAAAACTATTTGGCATGCGAGATATATTTATTAGTAATCACGAACCACCTTTTCCAATAAGAGCTAATAGGTATTGGAATCTATTGGTGTTAGAGTAAATATACTCCCACCCTCAAATTCTCCACCTCCATGGATGATGAAGAAAATCAAAAGTATGTTCTAACCTTTATCATCTATCAAAAAAGCAAAATGTATCTTCAGATCGCTATAAACAGTATACATTAGAACACATTTCGAAGTAAAGGCCCACATAAAGCAATTATCACTGATGGATCCAAATCTTCTGCAGGAGTTGGTTGTGCTGCAGTGTCATCATACAAATAAGTCAGAATTCATTGCCATTGAAGCAACTGTCTTTACTGCTGAGTTAACAGCAATTATATTGGCAATCAATCAAATAAAATTGACAAATAATAAACTGAATAATAAATTTGTAATATATTCTGACTCAAGAAGCGCAATTGAATCCCTCAAGAGTTATTCACATAAAAACCCTTTAGTAAAGGAAATTAAACAAATCATCAATAAATTATATTCACGTGGGGTTAACATTGAAATATGCTGGATTCCTGCCCCAGTTTGGAATCCAAGGTAATGAAAAGGCAGATGAAAAGGCCAAGTCTGGGATAAATTCACCAATTTTTGACAATAAATTGCCTGCTACAGATTATATAAACTCAGTGAAGCAGTGCATAAAAACAAAATGGCAAAATCTGTGGGGTAGTGAAGCAAACACCAATAATTAAAGTGCATCAAACAGAAAGTAGACTTGTTGGGAATACATCAGTACAAAATGAAAAACAAAACCGAGCTGAAGTAATATTAAGAAGATTACGAATAGGCCACACAAGACTAACTCACGAGTATTAATGATAACTCCACAAGGGAACATCCCTCATTGCAATGTGCAATGCAATTTTTAACAGTCAAGCATATTTTATGTGAATGCCTAATTTTTAATAGAGAAAGAAATTTATATTTAGGCAATAAATCATTATCAGAAATACTATCAGAATCAGATCATTTTCTTTATATAGAATATTAATATTTTAAAAAAAGACTAATTTGATTAATAAGATTTAACATATACCATTTTAAATAGATGACTTTTGTCATTTTTATCTATTTCAGTCTTTTATAAGTTCAATTCATATTTTTAATTCCAACCTCATATATCACTTAATAATCCCCTCATTTATCATTAATTTATTATAATTCATTAACTTCATTCCATACAATTCATGTTGTAGACATAACATTTTATGAGCGTATTTTTAAATAATTTTCTCCCGAATAATTTCGGGCCAGCACTGTAAGAGTCTGATTAGATTCATTGGGCTGGTAAATCTTAACTTTATAATAATAATCTCAGCACGAAAGTGTTTTCAGTGAAAAATTTAAATGATGAGCCATTTGATTTTATCCCTAAGAACGAAGAACATGGACCAGCCCCATGTACCAAAACGCTTCCTACCCCTATATGGCATGTTGCTAGGTACAAGGAGGGAGGAAAAAATTTTATAAAGGCTGCTGAATGTATCGAGAGCAAGGTAGGTTCCATTCCCATTGGAAACTTGAAGCGTTATGGAAAGAACTTGCTAATAAAAGCTGGTAATGAAACCCAAGCAATTTTGCTAGCGAATTTTAAACATCCTGAAAGTGGAAATATCGAATTTATTGCATCGCATAGATTCTTTAACACACTGAAAGGGGTAGTATACTCAAAAGACCTGCATGTTTTTGAAGAGGAGGAGATTCCCAATCAATGTCCTCCTTGTGTATCTCACATAAAAAAGCTAGGAGGGGATGCAGCTATCCTTTTAACCTTCTCCTCCAGTTACTTACCTGATACTATCATTGTTGGCCATGAGAGGATGCAGGTTAAAAGATATAAAAGAAATCCGAAACAGTGTCGAAAATGTTTTGAATATGGCCACATTCAAAACTTTTGTGAAAACAACAAAAGATGCTTTGTGTGCTCTGCGGAGCATGATAATTTTGACGGGTGTGTAGCAGCCCAATACTGTTTTCAGTGTAAGGGTGATCACTCTCCAAATTCTAGGACTTGCCTCAGATACAGATTTGAAGAAGATGTATTGGCAGTGGTTGACAACGAACACGGCAGCATTAGCGAAGCAAAGCATGTGGTAATGGGGGTAAACAAAAGTGTCAACTCTACCTATGCTTCGGTAATAAAACTTATGAAAATTTCCAGTAATGTAAGACAACAAGTAACTGCATCTGATAATAGGCATCACATACCTGCTACTCCACGAACTGTAAATTATGAAAATCCCCATTCTGTCAAGAAACTTTCATCTTCTAGTGCCTTGGACTCCAACACCAAAAGTTGTACTTCAAGAAGTACAGAAAACTCGCCTACCAAAGTCAATACAAAGGTGACTAATATGATAGTTGCAGGCTCTCCTCCCATAAAAAGGGAGCCAAAATCAATCAATAATTCGGGAAGCTGTTCCAAAAACACTTCCAACAAGAATAAACCAAGGGACCAAGCCCAATTAGATAGAGCTACTTCAGAGCCATCAATTGTCACAGCCACAAACAAAAATGAAAGCAAAACTATAATTACAACTACCAAAAAGCGCACAAGGAATACATCCCCAAATATTGATGGCTTTAAAATAAAAACCTCAAATGGGTTCAGTGTTTTGGAAGAGATCTCTCCACCTAGAAAGGTGGTTCCAAAAGCAGTTCTCTTGATGTGAGACTGCCTTGACGGAGTTACGCATTTCCAACCTATGGTTGAAAATGCGTAGCGGGCAAGAGGGCTTTCGAACTGGGAGAATTATCTCCTAGTTGAATCTAAAATGTCTCAATTTTTCTCTTACTTGATCATCTTCCAATCTCTTACTTTCTTTCGCTCTGTTACTCCCCCTAGCTGTCCTCCTTCTCTTCACTAAAACCCTCGTGTAGGTTGGGAAGGAGCTGGGTCTCTGAACTTAGGCTTTACCTTGATCCAAATGGCAGGGACTATAGCGGTTTGGTCCACCGCTCGATTATGTTTAGACCTTGAGGATATTGATGTGATTCCACATCAATATTTATTAGGGCGGGACTACATGTGGGGACTTGCCTACGGAATCCGGGGAGGTATAGTCTCCACGGTAGGACTCTCGGCAATTTATCCGGATTGCCCTCTAAAATAACATGAGTGGGGATGATTGCATACTAGCTATGCCCTCGGTCCTATCAAGCTGGTTCTGCTTACACTTGAGCCAATCATGTTATGTTAGAGCCATCCCTTCGGGGTAGGGTAGGGAGTGGACATATGGGAATTGGTCTCTGCTGTGTGTCTTTGGTGAGGGGGAAGTCTTTGAGAGGAGGCCCAGTTTTTACCATGGCTTGCAGTTGGTTTCTCTGTAATTTCAAAAAAAATAAAAACGAAAAATGGAATATGACTCTGGAACTCAGTCCCCCGGAAAATGTGACCCCATGACACTAGAGACGACTTCGGCTTGTTTAAATAAGGAAAGCTCTGTTGACAACCTCGGCAATAAAAAGGATTCCTCCAACAATACTTCTCTGATCCAATGTTGTTAAAGACAATTTATCGGCACTGGTGGAAAATAATTCTAGTAGTAACAGTAATACTTTACTCTCTGGTTCTGGCTCATTACCAGATACAACAAAAAATCTGAAAATTCTCCACTTAAAAAACATACCAATTGGTTGTAGCTATGACATAATTCATGAAGCCTTCTGTAGATTTGGGGCAATCAAAGAAATTTTAATGGAGCTTAATGGTAGTAAAGGATTTTGGGAAGCTTGGGTATCATTTTCAAGTTTTGAGATTGCTTTAGAAGCAAATAAAAATTTAGAGAGCATAAGAATTGACAATTGTTTGATTTCTGGGGCTCTATGTGATAAAGCACCAAGACACCTAGAGGTATATAAAACCAGAAGAATGGTGAAAAAGAAATAGAGCATGGACTTCCAGAAGTAAGAACCCCCAAGCCCCCAACATGGATAATTGCAACTGGGAAGATAGAAAATTATAACTATTATAAGATGAGTAAATTTATACAAAAAAAAAAGTTTGGTTTAATTAAAAGTAAGGATATTAGTAGATACGGTAAGCAATCTGTTTTGATTAATGCAAAATCAGATACTCAAGCTCACATGCTTTGTGGCATGAAGATTGCAGAAATTGATCCTATTAAGGATATTAAAACCACATATGAGCTTCAGCTATGGTAGAGTAGTTTTTGATAAAGATCTATATGAATTTTTCAGAACCAGAAATTCTGGACATGTGCCCTGATAATGTTTGGAAAGTAAGTAAGATCCCTCAAACAAGCATGGTAGTTTTAACATTTGAAACCCCTGTCATACCAGATCATATAATTATTGAGAATGAAAAATACGTGTTCGAGAATATAAACCTAGGCCTTTACAATGCTTTAATTGTTTCAAGTACGGTCACCCTTCCCGGTACTGCAATAATACGAAGATCTGTATTAACTGTTCTTCGTTAGAACATGGCCAATGCAACAGAGATACAACCTGTGCAAACTGTAAAGATCATCATAAATCAAATGATAAAATTTGTAGAGAATACAAGAAAGAAGAAGCTGCCATCTTGAAAGCAAATGCTGAACATATTAGTGTAGGTTATGCAAAGCATTTACTCGATCGACAACTTAATTTGCTCAAGCGGTTAAGATGCCACCAAAAGATTATAATCCACTACCCCGTTACTACCACAGGGGGACCAGTGGTAGCACATGGCCCGTCAGGTGCATCTCCCTTAGTGGTAGTAGCCCAGCCATCTGGGTCAAGTGCTCAGCTTATAAAAGCCAGAGCACAAACCTCAGAGAGGTCAAGATGGTTTCCACCACACCAAAAGTAGTGTCACTGATAGGAGCACCCTCTCCTAGAGGTAGTAGCCCAGCCTTCTGGGCCAAGTGCTCGAACTGTTGAAGTTCTAGCACAATCCGGCTTCCACACCTCAAATGTATTGTCTCAGGCAGAATCTCTACCTGATTTGATGGAGATTAGAAAACAAGATCTTCCAAAGAGGAAAACGGTCCCCATCCTCCTCACCTTCATCCAATCAGGTAAGTGCCCTACTGCTCATGATCCCAAGGTTGACTTGTATAAAGATCACAGAAAGAAAGAAAAGAAGAGCGGTGGCCTAGTAAAGCCTTTCCATCTCCAGGCCTTACATGGCTTTTCATCTGAAAGTCCCAAAAGACAAAATGACAAAGAAAAATAATAACAAAAGATAATGTCTATTATCCAGTGGAATTGCAGAGGTCTAAGTACTAGCATTGAGCAAATAAAAACTTTAACCAGGGACTTGGACACGAAGATAATTTGTCTACAGGAAACCAAGATCAGTGACAAACCATTTAATCCTGGACTCAATTATCATTTTGTAGATCCCTCCTTTGCAAGGTGCAAGAGCTCAAGGTGGTACAGGTTTTATTATTCACAAATCTGTAAAATTTGAAACAATCCCAACTCAATACACCACTACAGGCATGCGCAGTTAGAAACTCATATCCGGAAAAAAAATTACTTTATGCTCGCTATATATTGAACCATCTTTAGAACTTTTCCTCTTAGATCATGCTGGGAATCCAAGAAGGCTTAGCCTTTCTGACCCTCCAAGACCTGATCAATCAGCTTCCTGCCCCTTTTATTTTGATGGGTGATTTTAATGCAAAGCATACTTTATGGGGTGGAAATGTATGCGATAGATGGGGTAATCTTGTTGAAGAATTAATCGACAACCAATGATGTAATACTATGAATGGAATGAATGATGGTTCTCCAACTAGGTATGATGTATTCCACAACTCTACATCAGCCATTGATTGTCAATCTGTTCCTCATCCATTCGATTGGACTACCTTGGTCAGTAAATGAACACCGACATGGCAGTGACCATTGGCCAATAATGTTAAAATATGTCCATAATCTTCCTTTTCAGTGTCCACCAAAATGGAAGATAGACGAGGCAGACTGGGCAGCTTATGAAAAGTGTTCACCACACTGATAAAGAGTATGATGAATTTACATCTCCAGTGCATGCCTATCACCATCTTGAAAATATTATTGATGATAATGCTAGCAAGTTTATACCTAAAACATGCGGTTTACCTCATCGCCCTGTAGTTCCTTGGTGGAGTAAAGAATGTGCCAACGCAAGAAAAGTGACCCGAACTTGCTTCAGAAGATAACTTGAGAACAAACTATGTTTAGCAGATAGAATAGCGTACCTCAGAGCCTGTGCCAAACAAAAAAGAACTTTTAAAAAGCAAAGAGAGCATCTTGGAAGAAATATATATCTAATATTAATACCAAAACTCCTTCAAAGGAAATATGGGACAAGATTAGAAAACTTCAAGGCAAATTCGTCCCCTAAGCCTCTACCAATATTAAGGGAAAATAATAGATATATATCTGACCCCAAACAAAGATGTAGCAGAGGTTCTTGCAAAACACTTTGCCCATGTATCAAGTGCTGACAACTATTCCCCAGCATTTCAACAAATTAGAGCATCAAACATCTGTTGTTTCCTCCTGCTTCTTCAAATACTGACGCTTTTAACCTGCCTTTTAGTATGGAGGAGATGCAAAATGCTATCTCCTAGCTCTGCTTAACTGCCCCAGGTGAGGATGGCATCCGGTATGAAATGATATCACATCCTCCAGTGGATACCAAGGAATTTTTATTAGAAACCTTTAATGGACTATGGGCTTCCCATACATCTCCTGATTCCTGGCATACATCAATTGTAATTCCAAGGCCACAAGTCTGTAAAGACCCAGAACTGCCATCTAGTTTATAGGCCCATATCCTTGACCAGTTGCATATGCAAATTATTTGAGAGAATGATCAACAACAGACTTGTGTGGTATCTAGAATCAAAAAATCTTTTATCTAACAGGCAGTTTGGTTTTAGGAAGAACCGAAGTACTCTAGACCCTTTGCTGATGTTATCAAGGGAAATTTCAAATGCCTTTTCTAACCAAAACCAGGTGGTGGGTGTCTTTTTTGACCTCGAAAAAGCATATGACACGACCTGGAGGGGTGGTGGTTTTAAATTTTTTTTTAAACAATGGCTCTGTGGGGTATAGGAGGACATATGTTCTCTTTTATTGAAGAATTTTTTTATCAAACCGCTCAATTAAAGTGAGAGTAGGGTCAGAACTATCTTCATCCTACATGCAAGAAGAAGGTGTCCCCCAAGGCAGCGTATTGAGTGTGACCTTATTTGCTGTTGCTATTAATAGTCTCATGAGTCACATACCTCCTGGCATACAGGATCACTATTTGTCGATGACTTTGCAATTTACTGTAGTGGATCATCTGCACTACAAGCATGCCAAAATCTTCAAATTGCAATAAATGCTGCATCCGCATGGGCAAATTCTCGTGGATTCATGTTTTCACCTCAGAAGACCAAAGCCATTCGCTTTACTCATACTCGTAAAAGGGAAGAGATCCCCACCCTTTTCTTAAATGATTGTATTTTGCCTTATGAGGATAATATCAAGTTTCTTGGAGTCATTTTCGACAAGAAAATGACATTGGTCCCCATATAAATGACCTATCTATCAGGGTTAAGAAGTCACTGAACATTCTGAAAGTTGTATCGCATTTTGATTGGGGATGCTGATAGAACAACTTTGCTTAGAATTTATACATCTTTGTGTCTGAGCAAGTTAGACTATGCATGCCAAATATATGGGGTCAGCTGCAAGACTTTACTTGGAAAACTTGATATTGTTCACAATGCTGGGGCTTCGCATCTGCACAGGTGCTTACAGAACATCTCCCATTGACAGTCTCTATGTGGATTCTGGCATACCTCCCTTTCCATTCGCAGAGAGGAGTTGAGTTTGAGGTATTTAGCTAGGTCCTTGCGGGGGAGAAACAATCCTAACTATAAAGTGTTTAGGGCGCCTTTAGATCGGGCTCCTAACAGATCCAGAGTGCCAAGCCTTTGGAAGTACAGCTGAAAAATGATGCTAGAGAAGTAGGCTTGTTTAACAGCACAGATAGCAGAGGTGGGATATCCCAAGTCTCCCCCTTGGTGTAATCCACCTGTTAAAGTATGTTTTACGGCAGGAGGGAAAAATACCGTTACCTAGTAGGGTAATGAAAGTGAGTTTTTAATCATGCTGCTCAACATCATGGGAAACATGTTTTTACAGATGGCTCCAAATCGGCTGCAGGAGTTGGAAGTGCAGCTGTGGTGGGGGATACTGTTATTAGAAGGAAACTCCCATCCTCTTGTTCAATATTTACTGCTGAGCTGAATACGCAATAATTCTCGCAGTCCACATATTTTTAAAAATGGCCACCAAAATAGTTTTTATACAATTTTTACGGATTCCAATAGTGTTTTACTCTCATTAAAACAAATTATGCCAGGCCATCATCTAGTACAAGAGGTGCAGGACTGGTTAGTACTTCAGCAATCTAGGAAGAGTATCAGTGTTCACTTCTGTTGGGTCCCTGCCCATGTTGGGGTAGATGGAAATGAACAAGTAGATAAGGCAGCAAAGGAAGCTTCAGGGCTAAGTAATCCATCCCCCTTTAGTATTCCTTACAAAGATCTTAAAAGTGAGATTCATCTTTACCGTAAAAATAAGTGGCAGGCTCGATGGTCTGAACTGACCACCAATACAAAATTGAAACACATCCACCCATTGGTGGATAAATGGTCATCTTGTAATGCTACAAGTAGGAGGGATACCATTATTTTAACTAGGCTGCGTATTGGCCATACACATGCAACGCACAATTATTTAATGAAGAGTGGGGAAGGGAGACAGGCCCCTCACTGTAATACCTGTCAAGTGACAATGGATGTAAGCATATTTTAGTTGTTTGTCCTGTTTTAATCTTCAGAGGAGGACACATTTACTCCAGGACAAACCTTTGAGAGATATACTGGGGGAAAACTGTAATACCCTGAACTTGAGAAAATTTATACAAAGTATTGGGTTATATTACGAGCTATAATTGATTTTATTAATTATTTATTTATTTACCCTTTTAATCCTTATTTATTTCACATCTAGATTTTATGTATGAAAGTGTTGCGATTGATATTAAAGGTTAAAATGGTACTAAATGGTGTGAGTATACAGATATTATGATTGAATGAATTTTGTTATATAGCGCTGAATGGCCTTTGATGCCCCAGTGCTTGGCTTAATGCCTAAATCCTATATTCAATTCAATTCAATCCAAAAGCAGTTTCAGCCCAAAAACATATGAGTTCTGATCAGTCTTGCCGGCCTAAGACAAATGAACCTTGTGATTCGCAGAATCACAGTAGAAATTCTGATCAGAATCAATACCAAAAATATGATCAGCCAAAAACTCAAATTAAATTCCATTCAAATCAATAGGGATTAAAGAAACAGTCCTTATAAAGGAGAACTTTCCTCTCCACACTAGGAACAGACTTCCCAATTCCCCTCTAAGGAGTGGGAAGTAGCACTTTTTACCACCGTAACATTCATGTTTGATATCCTTCAGTGGAACTGTAAAGGTCTCAGAGCCCATGCAGAAGACCTTAAAGTCTTAATTCATGAATCCAATTCAGGGATTATATGCCTTCAGGAGACAATGTTAGGTAACTCTCCTTATAATCCTGGACTAAATTATTCAAATATTTAACTCCTCTCCCCCAAAGTGGTTGTCGGGCCCATGGAGGTGCTGCAATTATTGTTAATAAAGCTCTGCAGCACTCCATAATACAATTAAATACAACTCTACAAACTGTAGCTATTTCAGTCATCTTGGAAAAGAGGATAACAGTCTGCTCCTTATACCTTCCACCAGATCTTGTTTTTAACAGTGAAGATATTCAGGCCTTAATTAACCAACTTCCAGCTCCTTTTCTACTTCTGGGAGATTTTAATGCCCACAACCCCCTTTGGGGAAGTCGGTTTCTAGACAGTAAAGGGAAATTAATTGAAGACGTTATTGATAGGAATGATGTTATCCTATATAATATGGGTCAAATGACTTTCCACAGTATTCATGATCATCATTTCTCTGCACTGGACCTTAGTATCTCTTCAGGAAGTATCCACCTTGATTTTAGTTGGTCTGTTAACGAAAATTTAAATGGGAGTGATCATTACCCGATCCATTTAAAATATGCTGTGAATGGTCCATCTGAAGTTTTACCAAAGTGGAAGGTAGAGGAGGCAGATTGGGATAAATTCAGTAAGGGTGTCATACTAGATAGGGAGTTTGAGTTATTTCATTCATCATCTAGATGCTTATGATTACTTTATTGAATCTACTCTGAAGAGTGCTGAAGGCTCTATTCCCAAAACAAAAGGCAAACCTCGTAGACCTGCAAGTTCCCTGGGTGGAATGAGACTTGTGGTATTCTGAGGAAAGTTACTAGGAAGAACTACAGACATTACAAACTAGTGGCCTTCCCTCCTCAGTCTAAATTAATCTACAAACGTGCTTTAGCTAAGCAACGCCGCTTTTATAAGAGAGCCAAAAGAGAAAGTTGGCTTTACTATATTAATGGAATAAACTCAAAGACTCCACTGAAAGTGGTGTGGCGCAAAATAAGGAAACTGAGTGGGAAATTTGTTGCGTCACCATTACCCTCATTTAAAATAAATGACACTCTGATCAAAGAGCCCACTGAAGTTGCCAATGAGCTAGGAAAACACTTTTCTGAAGTTTCCAGCACCAAGAATTATTCTCGTGAATTTCAAAAAATTAGGAATTCTGAAATGATTCTGGAATTCGACCCTCTGATCCCAACTCCCTGACGAGGTGGGAGGCTTAGGGAATCCCACTGCAGGAGAAGAGTCTGCCCACCCTGTATGCCTACTCTCTCTGCTGTGGATCCAACTGAACATTGGGACCTTTCACTCCTTTACTTCTCCTCCTCTAAATTTTCCCTATTCCCTCCTTCTTCTTTCGTTGACGACCTTGGCGTGGTTTTGGAGTATTGAATTGACCGCTCTTTTAACTTGATGGAGGGTGGAGTTGGACGGCATGCCACTCCACCCGTAAAACTAGAGTACCTGACGTGGTCGAGCGAGGGGAAATTTTTATGTCAAGCCATGCCCACAGTGCTGGGTCCGATCTCTTGGGACTGACGACCCTTAAGGCACTGTGGGTATGGCTTATATCCAGGTGAGTGTCCCAGGGCAGTTACCACAGCGTAACAGTATTGCTCCCTCCCTCAGTTGGGCCTCCTTGGTGAGAGGGATCTCATCCTGGACGAAATATTTAAAACTATATATATGGAAACTAAAACAAAAACCCCATACGACTTCTGGCATGGCAATGGACGTCTGTTCTAAGGAAAACCCAGGTAATGAAGAACAGGCTGGTATTAAAACTTTAATACCATACAAGCCACAAAGAAAAGCAAATTTAGAATTGACCAACTTGACTCACTTCGACTCCCTGGAAGTGGAAGTTGGTCAAGGGGTCTTGACTTTGGAAATGACAGAAAAAATATCAGCATTGAGATTGGAAAATTATTTGTTAAGTAGGCACCCAACCTCAGAAATGTCATTTAGACAAATAAAGAACAGGAGTGGTTAATAGAAACCACTACAAAAAATCATCTGAAAATTATTTAACCATAAAGAACATAGACAATATAAAAGTAAACGATAAGAAAGCACGACAATATGAAACAGTGCTAACAAGGTACTGTTAGTAGTACTTCCTCAAAAGTGAAGAGCCAATAGAGAATATATTTTGCTGGATTCCCTAAAAAAAAGGTACAACAATGTACAAGATTGTGAAGTATACAGTATAACCAGTAGACAAAGTAATGAAAAGACATTGAAAATAGCAAAAATAAAATTTGAAGGCCAAGAATTGCCTTTCAAAATTAAAAATCATGGGCCTAAATAGAGAACTGAGACCTTATGTTCCAAAACCTCTACAGTGCCAAAACTGCAGTAAATATGGGCATACATGGAATAATTGCAGAAATATATCAATTTGTGCGTATTGTGGATCTGACAAACATACCACGCAGTGGAAGTGTGGTGAACCAAAATGTGTAAACTGTGGCCAAAATCACCATGCTAGGTCAAAGGAGTGTATGTACTATATATACAATACAGAACTGAAATTACTTCAGGAGAGATCAGGAATGCCAATAAGAAAGAGCCCCAACTAGAGTTGAGAGTTAGAGGAATGCATGATCCCAGCTAGGAACGCAAATGTTCTCTGCTGCAACGAGCTCAAAGAATGAACAAATATGGAAGCAAATAACAAACACCTAATAGATAAATCAGAAGAAAAAATAACTTTACAAGAAACTAATATAGCAAGAAATCAAGATACTTGTGCACTGTGTGTTCAAATTCATTTGAGATATTGGAGGAACTGGAAACACAAGAGAATAATACATGTATAACTGAAATATTACAAGATAATTATAATGAGCTGGAAGCTAAAGATAAAAAGAGGCCTTTAGAGAAGAACTCCACCCAAAACCAAAAAGCCAACAATTATTAAGAGAGGTATCAGTTAGAGTAAAGACCAAGGATCCACAAAAAGTGCACAGACAAGAAAATAAGAATATACCCTTGTCTCCTAAAGTAATAATAAAAAAATGATGGATGGAAATACCCAGAACAATAAAGAAATAAGAGGAGAACACCATAGACAAAAATGAGTATGTGAAAGGGAGAAGAGATTACTCCCTCACCAGCAATTGGCGCACTAAAAGTGAATGAAAAAAGGACACATAAGAACACATGTGGATTGTAATGAATGTTTCATCGAATTATGCAACAAAACAAAAATAATAACAAAAGACAGTTTAACAAACACTATACGAAATTTTAAAAATAAAATATAGAAGTAAAGAAACCACTAGTCTAGAGACTCACAAAAAAGGCTGTATTGTGCATTGGAACACCTAATGTCCTATAAGGAAAAGCAAATAAATGTCGTAACTAAAATTTTAGAAAAAATGCAACTAGATAAACCACAACAAGAAAGTAGTGCTTGAACACTCCTTAACATAGTATTTTCAATAATTATATAATACAATGGAACATAAATGGTCTCCAGACCAGATTACATTTGGGAGAATTACAACGCTTACTGAAAGAATACGAACCAATGATATTATGTTTACAACATGTCATAAAACAGTATCAACAATTGGTAAATATACCTTAGTATCTACATCTAGAGAAGAAGAAGGAAATTTAGGTACTGCTATATATGTAATAACAAAGTATGTTATGACAAGGTACCTGTAAACTTTGCGACTTGACAAATATCGAGCATCAAAATACGAATAAAAAACTATAATTATGTAAATTTATAACATATACAACCAACCTAACAAAAATTACGACATAGAAAAACTTAAGGATTTGTTTGGCAATGCCAGAGAACCTACATTGATAGTAGGGGATTTTAATGCTCACAACCCGATATGGGCGGACTGTAACTGTACAATCTCAAATAGAGCAGGGAGTAAAATGGAAGAGTCATGGAGTCAAACGACATGTGCTGTATAAAGATGACGAAATTAGTACATATTTTTCAAAAAACACATGGAACATTTTCTTCAGTAGACCTAACTCTTTGTACAACAAATATAATTGACAGAATAGATTGGAATATAGTTGATGATTTGCACACAGTGATCATTTCCCAATATTAATATCATTATTACATAATAATCCTGCAAAACATGTTCCTCACTACAACATTAATAAAGCAGATGGGTTGGGAAAAATATGAAAATGCACACAAGAAATATCCAACCATTTGAATATTAGAGACCATAATGAAACTAACAAAATTCTGTTGACTCATTAAAAAGGCTGCTGATCAAGCAATACCAAAGTCAAAGCCCATCCAACAAAGCACAAAGTCCCATGGTGGT